>NC_038050.1:70080598-70387810 GCF_002211085.1 Panicum hallii | reverse complement strand
GGGTAGAGAAAATTGCTAAGCATTGTTCGAAGAATCTCGAAAACTTATACAAGCTCAAAGCTCTAGGATACAAGGGCTCATGTGACCTGTTCACAGAAAAGGTACTTAAAGTAAAATATTTTTCTGCGAAACACTTAAAGTACAATATTATGCTGGATTTTCCCTTAGAATTCCCCCCCTCCCCCCCTCCAGAATGCTATGCTGGGTTAGTTTTAATTGGAATTACATTTATAGGCATATTACTTGGTTTTTGTTGGTAGCTCATGTTGGGTTTTACCTCTAGGCTACCATAACCTGCTTGGGACTAAAAGACTTTGTTATTGTTGCATAGTACGTAATTTGTTTTATAAGGCACATTATCTTTTCAATCTTGGTTCTAAAACATAACTTGTGGATGTAGATTCGATGTCAGTTTCTCTGTTTTGCTCTTATTGACTAATCTTTCTAGAGTATAAATAAATCCAATGTACTTATTTATATGTGTGGTAGTGCAATAACAGGATGGACTCTAGTCATTCTTTGGCATTTTTTAATTACTTTTCATGTCTCAGTTAATATAAAAGGAATGGTAATCATATCATACTCCCTCCGTCCTGAAATATAAGGCATTGAAGAGTTCAAATTTATACTCAAATATAAGGCATCCTAAGACTTTTGGATAAGTATTAAAGGAAATCATTTAACTTTCCTTGACTCTTAGCATACTTACCTTTTTTATTCCTTCCTTCCCTACTTAATCTTAAGAAGAAATGGTAAACGAAGAGCTCTCGGATGGTACATGCGTCTTTTGTTCTCTCTCTTAATTTATCTCAGAATTGCTAGAATGCCTTAGATTAAATAGAAAGGCTTTTTTTATCTAAGTTACTTCTATTTTGAATTGTGGTACCATGTTATGGTACTTAAGCACATACAAACATGTCAAATTGGTTCACTTTGCCCCCACCTTTATCTTAACAGACCCTCCCTCTCCCCTAAGACCCATACACCTAATTTTAGCATTCTTAGTGTAGATTAGGTCATGATGTCGTTATGTCAAGTTTCTCTTTCCCTACTTAGTGTCCTGTTAGGTACGGTTTAGGGGCAACTGGGATATTGTGTGTCATCATTTTTGACTAAATGCGTGACAATCCTCAAACATTTGCATGGTCATGTAAAAATAGGATTTCATATTTTAGCTGTGTTTTTTTAAGTTTGTTACTAGATGCTGCGGAAATTGGAATTTAGGTTTTTCTTTAATGCATGATCATGGTCTGATTAGGTAGGAATAGAACTTGATGGGGATTAGAGCTACTAGGACTGGGGCAAATTGAAACTATATTAGTTGTTTATATGGGTTTGATTATACGACATGTATTATATGTGGTTTTCTGAAACTAATAAATACGTCACTTCAGTAAGGGGCATAATGTAACTCACTCTTACTTTAGAGTACTGCTAAAGAACATATATGTTGTTTGAATTTCAGGTATTTGGGAAGATTACAGATTTGGATGATCAGTATCCTGAATTAGTTGAAGAAGCAAAACTAATACTAAGGAAGTGCAATGGACTTCCCCTTGCAATAGTTACCATTGGTGGCTTCTTGGCAAAGCAACCAAAAAGTCCCATGGAGTGGAGAAAATTGAATGAACACATTAGTGCTGAGTTGGAGATGAATCCAGAGATTGGTATGATTAGAACTGTGCTCCTCAAAAGCTATGATGGTCTACCTTATCACCTAAAATCTTGTTTTCTGTATCTGTCCATCTTTCCTGAAGACCATAGTATAAGCAGGAAACGTTTGGTGCGCCGGTGGACTGCCGAGGGTTACTCTAGCGAAGTGCGTGGAAAGTCTGCTGAGGAAATAGCTGACAGCTACTTCATGGAACTCATAGACAGGAGCATGATCCTGCCATTCAAAGCATCATTTGGTAGTACAAAAGGAATTGACTCTTGCCAAGTCCATGATCTAATCCGTGAAATCAGCATCTCAAAATCAATGGAGGAAAATTTAGTGTTTAGACTGGAGGACTGCTCTGTCATAAATACCCAGGGCACGATGCGCCACCTTGTTATAAGCAGCAACTGGGAGGGAGATCAGAGTGAATTTGAGAACACAGTGGATTTGTCCCGTGTACGATCATTGACAGTGTTTGGGAAGTGGAGATCATTTTTCATTTCAGATAAGATGAGGTCGTTGCGGGTGCTAGATTTGGAAGGCTCATCAGGTCTAGCTGATCATCATCTTGGACAAATTGGGAAGTTTCTTCACCTAAAATACCTTTCTCTCAGAGGATCTAATGATGTTTCTTATCTACCTGACTCATTCGGTGACCTTAGGCAACTTGAGACACTAGACATCAGAGACACAAATATTATGATGCTGCCAAAAACCATCACCAAGCTCCGGAAGCTACGACACCTTCATGCTGGCAGAAAATTAACATATGTGCATGAGCCAGAGTATATTGAGAAGTGTCTAAACCTTCATGCTTGCTGTGCTGCACTCCCCAGCTTCATGTTGGGCCTAAACGGAGCTAGTGTGATCCCAAGAGGAACCAGGAAACTAAAAGCCCTACAAACATTGCGAGTTGTGCACCTTGCATGGGGAAATGCTGTTCTACAGGAGATAAAAAAGCTCACCCAGTTGCGCAAGTTAGGCGTAGTTGGCATCAACAAGGAAAATGGTCCAGAGTTTTGTACAACCATTTCCAACCTCAAAAGGCTAGAGTCACTGTCGGTGCAGTCAGATGGGGAGCAAGGCTTGCATGAATGTTTGGATGGCATACACTTTCCTCCCAAAAACCTCCAAAGCCTTAAACTAAATGGTGTCCTGGTCAAATTACCGAAATGGATTGGGAGCCTTCATAACCTTGTGAAGTTGAAGCTACGCGGCACCAAGCTATTGGATCTCAATGCTGCTATACAGGTCCTCGGGAATCTGCCAAACCTGGCCATCCTACGTCTGTGGTGGAATTCATTTCAGGGTGGAGAACTGCATTTCCAGAGTGGGGCTTTCAGAAACCTCATGGTGCTCGAGTTCTGGGAATTGTGGGGCACTGAGCTGGTGAACTTTGATGATGGAGCAACCCCCAAACTGGAGCTTCTGCGCATCAGGTATTACAGCGGGATAAGTGTAACTGATTTTTTCGGGCTAGAATTTCTGCCAAGCATTAAGGAAGTACGGCTCAATATTTACTTCATACCGAATATGAGGAACCCATACATGGATGCAATTTTGATTGGAGTAGATCACGAAGCAAAATTCAAGGAGGACTTGCGGGTCCAGCTTGCTAGGAATCCAAACCAACCTATTTTGAAGTTTGAATAAGCTTGGAAGTTGGGACTACATTTGCAACCCTATCAGGGTTCTTTTGGGACATAAAAAATGGATGAAGAGGCTGTACAGGAATTTGCGATATCGCTGCACATGATGCATGTCATTGGAACGTTCCTAGAAGATATACAATGTGTGGATAATAAATTAGCTCGAAGACTGGAAGAGTATGTTAACCCTCTCCTTTTCCCCATGACTCGAATGAAGCACCCTAATGTACAGAAGTTTTTGTGTAATCTACCAGTTGATGGGTACTTCTGAAGGTGGTTGCATGACAATGAATGATAGAGGTGGGGTTTCCCAAATCAGCATCTGGATTCTTGCCAAATGTAAGGATTTGGTAAGTTCCTAATTTTGGTTTGCATCACCTCTCAATTTGTGTCAGTTATGATTAATGTGAGTTTTTGGAAAATGCTGTCAGGTTTCGACAAACTAGTCTTCTGGTAGTGGGGTTTGTGTGAAGATTTAAGACGCTGCAATAGGCCAATACCACTTCAAGTGGAATTCTTTTTGTGGCAATTTCGAAGGACTGAATCCCGCTAAACATTTACCCAAGAACTATACAACCGATTGAATTGTGTTTGGATGCAGAAACTGCTCATCATATTTTACGTGCTGATGTATCCTGGCTTGGTCTTTTGCTGATGTCAGATGCCCCCTGCCCTGTCTTCTCGAGATCCCAAATATTACATCATCTAGATCCTACGATAATATCAACTAAATAATCAGACGGCAACTTCTTAAGACCATGCATGGGGGCATCTTCAAACTGGTATAGTTTTTTTTCTATTATTATTGACTCATCACATGTCTCGAGATCCCAAAGATTACATCATCATCTAGGATACTCATCAACTAAATAATCAGACGGCCTTGGAGACTCGGAGCTTGAGGCCGTGCGCCATGGAAAGAATGGTCATCATGCGGTACTCGACGGGGTGCCCCTCCAGCAGCTGGAACCTGTAGAAGCGGCACAGGATGGCCAGCGCCATCTTCATCTGCAGGTACGCCGAGTCCTTGCCCAGGCAGATCCTCGGCCCCGCCTGGAACGCCGTGAACTTGAACGGCGACGCGTTCCGGAACGCGCCGTCCTCGTTGATCCACCGCTCCGGCCGGAACGTTGCCGCGTCGGCGCCCCAGTTGTACTCCATCCGCCCCATCGAGTAGGGCACGTACGTCACCATGCCGCCGGCCCTCACCTTCGTCCCGTCCGGCAGCACGTCGTCCTCCAGGATCCCCTTCGGGTCCTGCATTGAATTGGAAGCTCACTCTCTCTCCTCAGTACGGCTGTGCGGATGCTACGGTGACCAGTCGCGTTTGCATCGGAGGTCGTGCGTGCTCACCTGAGGGACGGCTGGGTAGAGGCGGAGCGTTTCGGTGACGCAGGCGTGGAGGTACACCAGCTTGCCGAGGCTGTCGTAGTTGAGGAGGCTCGCGAACTGCGCCACGCGGGCGGCGAACGACTTGTCGTCGGCGTCGGGGCCGCAGGGCACCAGTGCCACGCCCTCCTCGCGCGCGCGCTCCGCCTCGAACGCGCACAGCTCGCGGCGCAGCTTCTCGGCCACGTCCGGGTGCGACATGGCCATGTAGGTGAACCACGACAGCGTCGTCGCCGTCGTGTCCCGCCCGGCAATCACGAAGTTGAGCACCACGTCCCGGAGGCTCTTGTCGTCCCCGAGGCCGCCGCTGTCCTCGCCGGTCTCGCCGAGCTCGATGAACCGCGATAGGATGTCGTGCTTGATCTGTTCGTTGCCCTCACACATCATTTTCATGCCCATTCTCCATCCCAGCAAATTCACTGAAGAAATGAAACAAACCAAGCAATTACCTTTTCCTGTTTGCCGCTGGCCCGGGCCTCGACGATCTCGGCCTTCCTCCGGCGGATGACGCTGTAGGTGAACTCGTCCACGAGCTTGATGCTCTGCTCGAGGAGGGCCTCTGACCCGACGTGCAAGAACCTCTTCACGCGCCACAGCGGGTCGATGAACCGCAGCGTGACGATGATGTTGGCGGCGTCAAACGCCTGGGCGAAGCTGTTCTCGGGGAGATCCGGCGACAGCGTGCCGATCTCAACCCCGAACCCAACCTTGCAGATCGAGTCCAGCGTCATCCTCATGTACAGTTCCTGAATTGCAAATATTTCTCGGGTTAGAACAATGACTGCCCCAAGAAATGCTCATGTTGGCAAGGGAGTGGTGAACAGATGATTCACCTGCATGTCCACAACTTTGCCTGCCTTGGATGCTTGGCTCAGTATGCCTGACAGCTTCAGTGAGTATTCTCTGAACACAATGGCGCTGAAATCTCTCAGGTTCTTGGAGGCAAACTCGAAGCTTGCCGTCTTCCTCTGCTTCCTCCACAACTCGCCGTCGGCGTTGAATATGCCGTCGCCGAGCAGCACATCCATGTAGGATCTGTACACGTCCCCCTACGCAGCGTTCAGACATTTGAATCAGTTTCCAGTACTGAAAAATTTACACAGTTGAGTACTGCAGAAACTGAACATTAGTGGGTTCAGTTCTTTCACCTTGGGGTAATTGGTGAAGTTGGTCTTGAGGACATGCTCAACATTCACCGGGTCCGCGATGTAGGTGTAAGAAGTGAAGGGCATGTCGACGGTCACCGTCCTGTGCTTCGCCAGGTACCCGACAAGCCAGTCGTGCATCCTGTGGTAGTTCCTCAGCTGCTCCACCGTTGCACCGATGACCGGCCATGATCTTGGGCCTTTCTGCTTCCTCAGGCTCCACTTGTGGACTAGGATCCATGAGAGGACGACGAGGAAGATGGCAATGTACTTGTGGAGCCCTGTCAGTGGTAAGAACGGCGTCGCCGGCGTGGCATGAGCTTCCACCATGGCGCTCCTGATGAAGGGTTCAGTCTGCAAGAGATGCTATGTATGCAGCGTCGGCTGGCTTTGTTAGGTGATATATTGGACACTGCAGTTACCAAACTTGGGACAATCTTGGTGTGACTGAAATTAAGATGGTTTCATTCATATGGTGTCCCTGACCTAACTCCCGGACAAGTTGGGGTTTGCGTTTGTGTTCCTTTTTGTGATCTGCCAACCAAGAAAATGAGTCACTCTAATACACAGGTTATGCATTTTATTGCAATTAGGACATGCTCTATTTCCGTTGTCAGACATCGTATCCAGTGTTGTGATCCATCAGCTCGGTACACTGAAGGTTCCAAACTGAACCAACCAGAAAGAAAATTATGAATTCTGTCTATAGTTCCTTAATTGAGGCACAACGATACAGTCCTTGATCCTATATGCAGTTCAAGTGAAATATGTACATCCTGAAAGAAGATTGTGAACCCGAAGCGGTTTTTTCCCCTCAAGGATTGCTGGGTTGGCAAGTCAATGTCCAGCGAATGCTATAACCGATCTTCCCAATGGGAGGCTAACGTTGCTGCTGTGTCACCTGGTGCTCTTGCCAATTTGACCTTGCTTGGTGTTGGAACTGCTCATGTCATGTGCTGCTCTGTGGTAGAGTTTATTAAATCGTGTGCTGTTGTTGACTTACTGTGCATGGAACCAGGACATTTTGAACTTGTGATTATCTACCTAGTATAGTCGGTCTGCAAGAGATCTACCTGGCAACTGCACGTTGGGGACGCCACCTTCGGATAGGCTCGAAGGCCTGGAAGATGTCTCAGGCGGGCGACCCAAGAGCGCGAGACGTCGGCAGTTTCCCCGAAGGAGTTCACCCCAAAGAGAACAAGAGGCGAAGCCCCGAAGAAGGACGATTCAAGGACTGCAGCTGGACAGAGGTCTGGCGAAGCGCGAAGACCGAAGGACGAGCGCCGAAGGCTCTCGTGAAGGAGTTAGTCGTGGGGCGTAGTGAGATGTAAAGTGGGCTACGAGAGGAAATTACTGTACATGTAAAGTGGGCTATGAGAGGAAATTACTGTACACCCTGGAACATTCGGAGAATATAGCTGTTGAGTGGTAAAAAGGTGTAATTACGGAGAGGTACGTAAACAGTCCCCTATAAATACCCCTGTACACCCCTGTACCTGCAGCTGGCGGGACGGAATTCGCGGGACAGAATACGGTGGATTCCGGATGAATAGTATATTAAGTCCCTGCTCCGAAGGTATCTTGCTTACTTCCGTTCGTGTCGGCGTGATTTTTTGGGGCTGTTGTAGTGCTTCTCCGCTACAGAGTGTACTCTTCACCAACACTGTAGTAACTAATCCTACCACTTACAGAACCAACACTGGCTATGAAATACAAAACATACACAGCAAGCATATCCTACTGATTAAAGCGTAGACGAAGCATCGTTGGGGACTAGATATACATCAAATGTAGCTCGTACTATCCAGTAGATCAAGCTACAAATTTAAGGCAGCGAGTGTCATTGTGTATGACTTGACAGCGGCACGAACAGAACCGTGTCCCACACCTCACGCATGTGTAGTTTGCAGAACTCCCACAAACTGAGCAGTAGTGGCGTGGAGATGAAGTACTCGGTGGACCCACAGCAGCCCTCAAATATGTTGGGACATTAATAGGCAGGGACTCAAGATTTGCCTATTACAGTTCAAGAGTGAAAATCTTTTAAGTGTCCGACCTACAAAATAAGCAGGATAAGAAACGAACTTACAGCACAAAATTACTTACTTCTTGCAGCACATCCATGAATGATCTTGCTGCCCTCTTCTCCAAAGCTTTCCCTTGCCTTGTCTTGCGTTTCATGATCTTGGACTGCTTCTTTTGCATGAGCACTGTAGAGAGGAAAGCAGAAAACAAAAGATGACTACCATTAGATCACTACAGAATCGAACTTTAGCTATCTGTGGCTAGGACATCTTAATTGAACGTACATCCACTGGTCCACAACCCAAAAGGCCTATATACTGTGCCTAAATTCACCATTTCCAGAAATAGTGAACCTCATGAACTTCTATAATTGAGAAGCTGTTGCATGTGGAGCTATGTGATATCTAAATGACTGATCATAGGGCATCCCTGATGCCAATAACATGGTCAACCTAAATAATTTGTGTTGTTGTTTGTACCAGAGTTGTTAAGGTTAGTTTTAACTTATTTATCAACTCCTTTGCAAGGAAAAGAAATAAAGAATGATGTTTATTCTGCAAACAAGCAATAACAAAACATATCATGCATGAACATTCTGTGTTTCAGTATTCTCTGCTTGCAATTTGCAAAGATTAGCATGCCCAATTGTAAATTGTAATTGAGTTTCTACATAATGTATGAACCTTATCCTTTTTGGACCATGGATTACTACAAAGGTAAATGAGAAAGGAAACTGACCAGGGTCTTCCTCATCCGTGGATCCATACTCATCATCATTAAGATCTACCACCTCAACCCCAGCATTATCACTCTCAAGAGCTTCAAGACGAGCTAATGCAGCCTGAAATGGATATGTTCACAACAGAGTAGCAAAAAAAGGAGATTATTTCAGGCACAATGATAGACCAGTAACTATAAGCACAAAAATGATCTTAACATGAGATGAAGCTGAATCAACACCTAAATTCTTCATAATTTATCAGTCAGGGATAAACTATAAAGTGACAAACCAAGAATGTCAGGGAAAGAGGATCTGAAAGCAGGCATACAAAACACACATCATGGCAATGGAAGAGCATAGTGAATTACACAGTAGAGTGGAGCCTACGGTTACTAAGCTATTGGAACCTATTTTGATTACAAATCAAGGTGTCTGTTTAGACTTTTCACAAATCTGAGAGATTGGAAGGGTAAGCTCCTTCTGACTGTAGACTTTATGAAAACAAAAGAGGAAGATAAATGATTGACATGTTAAGAGATACGAAAAGTGAATAAGGCTCCAAAATCCCTCCTAACAGTTTTTGTTCTTTGTTCTTTGTTCTTTGACAAGAGACCATGAAAAAAGCAAAAGCACCACAACACATATGACAAATAATAAGTAGTGTAAATAAAGAGTCTTCTAGAGCAAATATTACCAAAACTGCTTGCCAATAAGGCCAACCCCTTCGCCTCAAAGATGGAAACTATAATGAGGTCAATCCCTTCAGATGGTTCTGCTATATCCCCTAAATAAAATTGGAGCGTTTCAACATTATAACACATGAGCAGACAGAAGATGCATTCGTGTATCCGTGTCGAGAAGGTTAAGTACACATGCCAACTTTGCAATTCTAACTGTAAAACAAAGAATACTCCGAGAGGAAAGGGAGGTGCCATTCATGAACTTGGAGGAAAATAGCTTGAAATAGAAGGAAGGGGCAAGCTGCAGGAGTGGTCAGTGGTCAGTCTACTCCTATGATAGATAGATCAGATGGAGCGATCGATGCAATGGAGAATGCAACCCCTCTCGCAGTACCTGGGCGCGGTTGTCAGAGCTGGCGAGCGCGGATGCCATGCGCGTGGCCATGCGGCGCGTGCGGGTGCTCGTCCGGCGGAACGGGCCGACGTTCTCTTCTTCCCCGTCCATCCTCCGGTCGCCAACAGCAGCGGCGGCGGGCGGCTCTGGATGTGGCCGTCGAGCTGTAGAGGCGTGGACGCGTGGGATTGAGCGGGCGGCGGCGGCGGCGGCGGCGGGGACTGAAGGAGGTGCGCGACGACCAAGTGCGGCGGCGGCGCGTGGTGATTGCTGCTGGGCTACTCCGGCGAGGGCTCTTGTCTTCACGTGTTGTTTACTGGGCTTTCTGCTTGGATGATTGGGCTACTGGGCTTGTCTGATGTTGGGCCAGGCCGTCTAGTTCGACTCCTATTTCTCAAAATCTCAACTCAGTTTCCTGAAACTATCCAGAATCCAACTATTGCTACATTCTGATACGCTAACGTAAATTTCCGGAATGTTATAAATGTGCAAAATTTTGAATTTTCAAAAAAAAATTCGTGTACGTGCTTTTAGCTAGTTCCAAATATAAGCTTGGATTCTCTTTATCTTGAAATCTCAGTAATTCAACTCAATATTTTTTTAATTAAGGACCACTAAAATGTTAGTGTGAAATAATTTGGAGTTTTTCAAATCTCTTTTGAACTTGTTAATTCGAATTTATTTTGGTTAGTTTGTAAATTTTGTGGAATTTAATTTGAATTGAGCCATTCAAATTAAATTCAAAAGCTCAACTCAAACATCCATCCCAGCTGGCCATCCCGGCCCAGCAGAGGCAGCCCAACCCGCGCCATCTTTCCTTTCCCCACCAGCACAGCCTGCACGGCCCATGTTGGCCTGTTCGCCCCGGCCTGCCTCGCGCTCCCCGTCCCGGCCTGCTCACCCCGCCCACATCGCGGCCCAGCCCAGCTTGCTGCCCCGCCGCCCACATGTTGCGTGACCCCTCGCCTTCCCCGCTGTTGCCGCTGCCGCCTTGACCCCATGCGTCAGACGCGCCTCCCCTTTCCCACTTTCTTCCTCCTCGCTGCTTTACCGCCCGACGACCATCGCCCACGCGCCCGCGCCTCTGCCCCGCTCGCGTCACTTGCTCCGCCCCGCACCGCACCGCCCTTGCTCCGCGACAAAGGAGCGCAACTGCCTGCGTGCCCCTTTCCACCTCACCTTGACCGCTTGCGCGCCCCCGGAAACCCTAGCCCCGTTCCTGCAGCCGCCGGATGCGTGTCGCGTGGCCGTGGCATGGAAGCCGAGCATCACCGTCGTTCCTACGCGCCAAAGCCCTAGCGCCGCGCGTATAAGGAGCCCTCCGCCGCAACCGCGGAACCCTAGAGCTCCGGGGGTATTCTCCCCTGTTCCGCCGCCACCGCCAAGAAGAGAGGGCCGAGGGAGGAAAGGAGGAGAGGAGGAGCTTGGAGAGGAGCCGCTCGGAGTTGAAGATCCAAGGAAGCTGCCAACGTGAGGAAGACCGCCGCCGAGAGCACTCCGCCGCCGTCGCCATCGGAGCCTCTCCACCGAGCCAGCGCCCGTACGTCTATGCCGCCGTAGCCGCATCCTGCCCAGCCTCGGCTCGCCTGCATCGACCCGCCACCGCACCGAGACCCTCGCCTGCGAGCCCAACTGGTGGGCACCGCCGCCTTTCCCGGCCTTCCTCCTGCTGCCGACGTGCTACGGCTGTCGATGAGCCCTCGCTTAGCCAGCCTAGGACCACCCATCCCGCTTTCTTGCAAGGGCCTGCCGTCGCCCTCATCCACCCTTATAGCCACGACGTCGCTGCGGCTCGGCTTGCCGGAGTACCGCACGCATCACGGCCATGCCGCGGCCCTAGGTTCCCGGTGCCCGCGCGCACGCGCTTGCGTCTTGCACCAGCCAGCCACCCGAGCCATGGCCATTGCTCCACCACCTCACCGTCGACACCCCGCCCCGCCGGATTTGGCACGCTGCTGCGAGCCTGGAACACCAGAACCCCCGAGCGCGCTCGTGCGCTCCCATGTCTCGGCTGAAAGGCCTTATCTTTCACTAAGCCGAGCTTAACCTCACCCTTGATGCCTGCCATCGCCTTGCCTCACGCCGCCGTGCCGCGTCGCTGGTCCGGAACGCCGGGAGCCTGCACGTGGGCAGGACCGCCGCCGGATCGAGCCGTGCGCGCCTCTCGCCTTGCCTGCCCCGCCGTCGTCCTGCCGGCGCCGCGCCTCGACCCTGCCACGGCCTTGCCGTGCGCGGTGACCACGCATCGACACCATGGCATCGCACGCGTCGTGGCCAAGCTCTTTTGGGCATTTGATCGAACACACCCTGCGCGCACGCCACACACACGCACACACACACAGAGAGACCCACGCGCACACAGAACCACACGGCCCCAAGCCGCATCGGATCTGGCCGCCACACCAGATCCGATGGGAGACCGACAAGAGGGCCCCGCCTGTCGGGGGGAGCGTGGGGCGCTGCCCCTGGGCCCGCTCCGTTAGAGAGAGGGGGGGAGAGAATGGACCATGGCCTGGCCTGCTAAGCCGAGCCGGCCTGCCACCCCTAGCCACCCCGTGAGCCCGAGCCGGCCTGCTGAGCCGCAGGCCGAGCTGACCCATTTAAGCCGAGCCAGGCCGAGTTGGGCCTTGGGCTGGTCCAACCGCTTTCGGCCTAAAAGCCGGAGCCTGAGTGTGACATTCAGGTACGTAGGGAGAAAGACACAATAAGTTTAGTGTGAAGTTGTGTTCGTTTTTATGAATGTGTTTAAAAATCTAAATATAAGTTAAAGGGTATTTTTGTAATTATGGAAAAATTAGGGTTCTTTTGCTAAATGTGCTTGGAGGTGGGGCAATTTCAAATTATATGAAGGTTAGTTTTGTACAGGTAGAAATTTACTTTTAAACCACTGTAAGAAGAAGAATCACCATAAGGTTTCAATTGGAATGTGAATTTAAATAGGTTTTATGTGAAATTTGATAGTTTGCCGGATTTTAAATTAGTTTCAAAATCCTAACTCTTTTGAAGTTGACCCTTAAAGCAAAGTTGTAGATCTTTTCAAACTCTACACTTTTGCTTTTGGGCATATTTTCATCTGGGCTATGGTTTGAAAGAAAATTTTACTTTACAGTGCACCCTTTGCTCTTTTGGAAAATTACAGAGAAGTCCTCGTCGTCTTCCTCTCTCCCCTCCCTCTCTGTTTTCTCTGCTGCTCTGCTCCACCGCCAGCCGCCCCTCACCGGCGAGCTCCCGCGCTGCCAGCTGCCCCTCGCTGCTTTAACCTCACCACCTGGCCCTCCAACTCACCCGCCCGCCGCTTGCCCGACCTCTGCTGGCCTCCTTCCGCCCCGCCAAGTCGTGCCGCCGTCGCCCGCAGCCGCCACGTTGCGCCGCAGGCCGCCAGCAGCTGCTCCATCTCGCTCGTGCCCTTCTTGTTCCCGCAGCACATCCAGGAGCCTTCCTCGACTTCATTTACACTCTCGCGCAGCCGCATTTCATTTCCTTGGCTTCTTCTCCACTTGACCACCGTCGCCACCACTCCGCCGCAGTCCTGCTCGCCGTCGTCAGCCACCTTCGCCGCTCCACACCCACAATCCCATGCTCCATCAGCACCGCCATATCCCACCGAAGCTCCCTGACCAGTTCTTCTCCATCCACTCACGCTCAAGCCACCAGAACGCCGCCGCTCGGCCTCGCCGTCGTCCCGCCACTCCGCCCCCTCTCGGCCCTCACCGAGCTCATCACCAGCACTACATCTACGCGTGGAAGCTTCCTAGCCACTTTCACCGCCTTCTTGCACTCCGGCCACCGGAACGCCGCTGCCGCCTCAGGATCTCGCCGCGCCGGCTTGGTTCTCCGTCGAACCACTGTCTCCGCACCTTCCTTCCTCGATTCCGGCCACCCTCGAGCTCGCCGTGAGCTCCTAAACCTTTTCCCCCACTTTCCCCTCGCCGCCGGTGATCATCCTCACCGGAATTTGATCGCCGCCGTTGCTGTCCCTCGGTTCAAACTGGCGAAGGACCCAATTGCATATTCTCTTTTCTTTCTAGGGTCTTATCTGCAAAATATCAGTACCCCCTCAATTCGAATCAGCCAACTTTGAAAATCTATAGAAATTCGTAGAAAAATCCAAAAATTATCAAACCACTTCTGTTATACTCTAGAAGTCCAGTTCTACAACTTTTGTTACTAAAGTTTCGTTTGAAACTTAATGCTTCAAATGTTATTTTAAAGTTTAATAAAAAGGGAATCTTGTATGTATCTTTTGCATGCTAGCTTTATTTTATGTGATTTTTGGTATGCAACTTGTATTTGATATGAGTGAACTTGTGTGCAAAATTTCACCACCAGTACTGTATTTGATGCGAGTACATGCATAGATGAAAAAAAGGGGGCAAGCATACCTGAATTATTCATCTTATGACTAATATGAGAAGGCCTAAGCAAAGCAAGAAGAGTGTAAGTGCCAGGAACAAAAACAACCAAAGGAATCTATTTTATAAGGCGAATACCTTTTTCGCACAAAGGAAAGGGCGATGATATGTGCCGGGACGCTGCTAGTTCTGTTCGTGTGGCGTGTGGATTGTTGCCACAACCTGCAACAAGACACATACTTTTACTCAAGTGGATAATTATATTAAGGGGTGGGCGCGTTGGATATAAGAATATAAAGGTCGGGAGTTTGGAGCATACACACACACACACACACACTAAAACCAGATGTATACCTAGGACCGAGCGACATGATGTAGGCAGGATCGAAGGTGCTGCGTGGTAATCGTGTCTTGGCTTTGAGCTCTGGGCACTTGGCAACCAAGTCCATAATGTCCGCCACTGCCTTTGGCTTGATACGCCGATACAGAATGGAGGATCTAGAAGACAAAAGCCACATAAGAGAGACTAAATTATTACACGCATTGCATAATCGCATTGTTTGAAAATCAGATGAAATTGTATGGATGCTATTGCACATATCAAATAGATTTCCTAAGAGAGGTAAGGGTGGTAATGATCGAAGCAAATTATGGAGTGAAGCAATACAGCACGCACTTGGTGTCATCTGAACGCATGGAGAGTAGGAGCCTGCGGAGGCCGTCGCAATCGTCGTAGACGCGGAGATAAGCGTAGATGCGTCGGAAGAGGGCGTCTACGGAGCGGCCCTGACCAGCAGCGAAGGCGGCAAGGACGCGGAGGACGAGGATTCGGAAGTTGAGCACGTCGGCCTCGCGGCTGCAGTCACGGACATTGACGAAGCTGAGCGCGTAGGACGAGGCGGCGGCCCAGCGTTCGTGATCCAGCATCCGGCGGAGGTGCTTGGCGTCGAAGAAGACCCCCGTCTCCCTCTCCAGGCTGCGATTGGTTGGCGAATCGTATCAGCGGAGGCAACTGAACTCGCGGACGACAATTAATCACGATACCGTGGCACCGCGGGAGGGGGTTGCCGTACGCATGAGCGGTGCGGTAGAGGCGGTGGCGCCTGAGGAAGGAGATGAGGCGGCGGAGGCGCAGCCCCGCCAATGCCGCCGAACGATTGCCGCGCCGCGCCGTCATCACCGAGCAATCCACTGCCGGCCGATTCGGTAGTTCGATTCAAGGGAAGGGGAAGAAGGCCGCTCGGCTTCCAGAGATTGGTTTCTTTAGACGACGTTTTTTTAAAAAAGGGTTTTAAAAAAATTAAAATTCGAAAAAGGGGTGGCAGTTGGGAAAAATTTGAAAAATAGGTGCCTCCCGCCCGATCATCGGGCGGGAGGCGTGGGGCCGGGGACATCCCGCCCAACCAGAGGGCGGGATGCTCCAAAAGCTTTTTGCAGGCCCCTCCCGAGGGCCCCTTCGCGAATAAGAAAGTTTCTTATTCGTGAAGGGGTCCCTGAGGCAGCATCCCGCCCGGCCAGTGGGCGGGATGTTGAGAGCCATTTTTTTTTATTATTTTTCTTTGGAATTTATGATTCACAATCTATTTGAAATTTAGACTGTTTTCAAATGCAATATTGATTCGACATACTCTTTTGTATACATATAAAATTTTAATTCAATTTTACGAAGAAGATTGCTCTATCTAAAATTCGTATGAAGATGGTTAAACGATAACGTTTTGCAACGTAGAATCCGAATATTACGACAGTACGATAGATTAACCGATTAAAAAGAAAATAATATCATACAAAAACAGTTCAAATATAAAAAGTTCACCAAATCAGGAGTATCTACTCCGCATGTCCCGGACCTCGCGCTCTCTTGGCCCTCCCGCCCCTAGTCCTAGGCCGTCGGCGTATGTGGTCCTCCAAGTACGTAAATGCATCTGGAGCACGGTGAGGACGAGACGGAGGAGGTGCTGGCGTGAACGGGTCATCCTGGGACTGTGCACCTGAAGCGTCATACGTCTGGGATGGACCAATGATGTCAGGGCCGGCGCCGCCGCCCACCAGCTCCGACCAAGTGGCGGAGCCGCCCTCCCAGTCGTCCCAGTCCGGCACACCGAATGGACCACCATATGCAGGAGCTCCCGTCGACCATGCATGCTGAGCATAGCCATGAGAGTACGGTGCAGCTAGCCTCGAGCCTGACGGGAGAGACGTTCCTGGAGCATAGGCGCCAAACGTCTGAGGCTCCATTCTTACAGGAGGAGGTCCCATTGCCGTCGAGTGCATGACTACAAAAGCAAACGAAATTAGTCATGTAAATCAAAGATGATTGAAATGGCAATTATGAAAGACTTACAGCTTGAACTAGCGGCAGTACCGCTGGACCAAATCAGGTACGTTCACAACAAGTGGCGGGTTCGCTCGACCAAACCGCTCCTGCAGCTCCGCCCTCCAGAAAGGTGGCACGGCAACCGGGCCAACAGCTTCACCCGCAATGGGAAGCCCGAGCAGGTACGACACGTCCTGCAACGTGGGGGCCATCTCCCCGCACGGCAAGTGGAACGTGTGCGTCTCCGGACGCCACCTGTCCGCCAACGCTGCAAGTAGAGAGCGGTCCAGCTGCATCCGCTTCTTCGCGCCACCGTCTTGGTCGTCGCCGGCCTGAAGCATACGTGCGAGTGGCAGCAAACCAGCCTCACGTAACCTGTATATTTTGCATTGTGGTTACAATTATCTTACACGCTATACATTAGTTTCGTAAAAAAATATAAAGTATCACCTGTTAAGCCAGCGGTCGTCCAGGTGCAACAACTCCTTTGCTACACGAGGGCGCAACTCGTGAAGCTCCTACCCCTCCACCGCAGCCAGGTACGACCTGTGCCGTTCGTCGATGTGCGCGTCAAGGAGCTCTGGTGTCTGCACCATATCTACATGAAAAATATAAGTACCGTAAGACATATTCCTACAAATAATTGAAAATACTAAAAACTATTTATAATAGAACTAACCTAATAAATTTTTGTAAAAGCTATTCAAAATACTGAAACCTATTCGAAATATAACTACCCTAAAAAATATATCTAAAAACTACTGCAATTATAAAAACTATTCAAAATATAACTACCCTAAGAAATATATCTAAAACTAATTGAAGATACTAAAAACTATTTATAACAGAACTACCCTACAAAATATTTCTAAAAACTATTCAAAATACTGAAACCTATTCGAAATATAACTATCCTAAGAAATATATCTAAAAACTACTGCAATTATAAAAACTATTCAAAATTGCAATTATAAAAACTATTCAAAATATAACTACCCTAAGAAATATATCTAAAAACTACTGCAATTATAAAAACTATTCAAAATATAACTACCCTAAGAAATATATCTAAAAACTACTGCAATTATAAAAACTATTCAAAATATAACTACCCTAAGAAATATATCTAAAAACTACTACAATTATAAAAACTATTCAAAATATAACTACCCTAAGAAATATATCTAAAAACAATTGAAAATACTAAAAACTATTTATAACAGAACTACCCTAAAAAATATTTCTAAAAGCTATTAAAAATACTGAATTCTACGTATAACTACTCTAACAAATATTCGTAAAAAATAATTAATAATTATACGATTATAATACCTCCAAACCGACGTGTGGACAGGGCTTCGCCGCTTCCTCTCCTCTCCTCTCCTCCTTTTCTTTTTTGTTGATTTTTGATGAATTTTATGAGAATTAGGGGGGAGCTTAAATAGGTGGTGGGGAGACATCCCGCCCGTTGGAAGGGCGGGTTGCCCCTCCCGGCGACCTCCCGCCCGTTGGGGGGGGGGGGCGGGATGCCCCTCGCCAGAACGTCCCGCCCGTTGCAACGGCTGGAGGCCCAGAACGTCCCGCCCGTTGGGCGGGCGGGACGTCCCTCGGAAGACCCCACGCCCATTGGAACGGCGGGATGTTGGCTATTTTCGTGAAGAGGCCCCTGCGAAGAGGTTTTCCTCCCCCCGCCGGCCCCCCGCCCGTTGGGTGGGCGGCAACTCTCATCCCGCCCTTTCATTGGGCGGGAGGCCCCCATTTTTCGAAATATTCCAAACCGGCACTCCTTTTTCAAATTTTAATTTCTTTTTAACCCTTTTTTTTAAAAAAATTCTCTTTAGACAGCTCAAGGGAAGGTAAGGCCCAAGGCGGCCCAATTTCAGCTCGTCACAGCTTATAATAATACTAAAATAAAACGGACAAAGCTAGAGTGTTTTTTAATTTCGTTTGGACTGTTGGAGTATGGTGTAACTTCTCTTTATTACTCAAATCAATATCTTACGAGCAGGGATGTTCTTCCGATACATACACATGTACTACGAGAATATGGACAAGTTTGGTAAAAAAAACCCACATCGAACCGGAATAGGAGTACGACTCCTTTTCTTCCTTACCTCTTCTATGGCCGGCTCGTCCCTCCCCTTCTTTGAACAAAAACAGTTGGGGGAAATCTCTAGCGAGATTGATTTTATAAAAGAAAATAAAGTGAGAAGCTATTTACAAGAAAAACTACAAGGGACTATAAAAAAATATAAAAGAACAAATGTTACTCCATATCAAGCCATGTAATCCTCCTTCCTTCCTGGCCGGCCCAGCACTCTGACGGGGCAGGATGTAGCTTTCTGGCGCCTCTGGCGCCCTATGAACCTTTTCTCCTTATTAATGAATGTTGGAAAAACAGTTTGGGCGCGTTTCGATCCCTTGCGCCTAGGGATGATAATGGTACCCGAAATCTGAAACTAGATAGGTTTTTACTCTATTAGGATATGGATTTGGGTTTATTTTTAGATCCGTGGGTTCGTTAATGGTACCCGAAATCTGAAACTAGATAGGTTTTTACTCTATTAGGATATGGATTTGGGTTTATTTTTAGATCCATGGGTTCGTTAACGGGTAAGAAGTTATACCCATTGGATTTATAGGCACGGGTTTGTTCCTATAGTATCCAAACTCGTAAACCCGAGGATTTTTTAACCTGATGCAACATACTGCATACTACCATTTTATTGTGAACTTATAATAAATTTGATGTTAATACCATTATTTTATTATGAACTTATAACACACTTGATTTTAATACCATCATTTTATTATGAACTTGTAACAAACTTGTTAATACCATTGGCACTTGAGGTACTATACCTGTTACATGTAATTTTATTTCCTCTAGTATTTTTATAGACTTATTGCTCATTCCATGTTTAAGCAAATTATGATTTGTTGCTTTGATAAATATATTGTCTCTTTTAGTTGTTTAAATTGAAGCATAGTTGACAATGAGAAGAATATGCATATATTGATTATTGACAATTTTCTACCATGATAAGGGTGCAACCAATACGTAAATGGACATTCTCGGTCATGGGCGATCCATGGGTATCCATTAACCCGACAGATTTGAGCTTGGATAAAATTTTATGCCCATCATGAATATGAGTTTTTAATAGATTTAAATAATTTTCGCGGGTAACCCAACACATTTGTAGCCGTTGTCATCCCTACTTGCGCCACCATGCTTTTCCTGGGTAGGCAAGAAAACTGTCGATTGGTTTCTGGTCTAGTGCTCCTCGGGGTCTACGCCGGCAAGCTTTTTGCTTGCTTCCGACGGAGAGCGATTTCTGCTCGCTTTAGCTGGCAAGGTGAGGCTGGCTCGTGCGGGCGAGGGCGAGGCGAGGTGAAGCTGGCCCAGCAAACTTCAAAATAAAATTACATGAAGTTTAAAGAACGTCACTTCACAAATTACATGGATATAGGTATGAGAGAATTCATGCGAACACTGAGAGAACAATATGAAACCAAGGTCAAGAGAGCATGAAAATAGAGCTCTCATGGATGTTATGTTGGATGATATTTGATTCTCGCTCACCCTCTTATTATAAATGTTGTGCAAACCTAAATATTTGCTGCATAAATTCCTAACAATTGGCAAAATAAACCTATCGGAAGCTGCTCAACTAGAGAACAAATTAATAGTAACAGGATCAAAATCTAAAGGTTAATGTTGTTATTGGCATCCAGTGTAAGTCTGAAGAGAGCTCTCATTGCGTGCCTCTTGACCACCTTGCCATAGGTTGCCCTCCCAATCCTCACCACCTTGTCCTCCACCTCTAGCCAGTTGCCGCAGCCATTGGCATCCTTGGAACCCCTAAGCATTGCTCTCAGCACGTTCTCATTCCCACCGACCGCATCAGCAATGCTCTCTGCTACAAGGGCCTCGCTCGGAACTCGCCTCCCCCATTTTCTCACCAGCTTATCAGAATCATACACGGCGGAGTATGCGCTCCAGAACGATGCGCGCAAGAACGCCTTTCGCCTCTCCTTCGCCATGGACTTCCTCATCTTTTCCTCCAGCCGCACCACCAGTGCTCCCATGTCTCCTCCGTTGACCAAATCGTTCTCTGATTTCAGTATTTCCTGCTTAAGAGTGCAATCCTCGGACTCAAACCTGCACCGATCACACTTGCATTCGAATCCCCAAGCTCTGGATGCCTCCCTGCGCTTGCTCACCGGCACAAGCACATCGAAATAGGGAAACGTGATCTCCTCCCCGGCTTTGATGTCCCTGGACGCGTGGACAATGGCATGGTCTCCGACGTGAGTGCGCCGGGCATTGGGGTGGCAAGAATGGTTGATGAACGACGGCAAGATCCAGAGCCCCACGCCGCAGTTGACGATACCATTGTTCCCGAGCACATCGGCGGCTGGCGCGTCCTCGGTCAAGCAGTTCACATCGAGCACCTTCAATATCCTGTCTACATCAAGAACCTCCTGTGTCCCCTCCCTCACCATGTTGGTGCCGTCAGTGAGATTGAGATCCTCGGGTTCTTGCCTAAACAATGCCATCTCCGGAACGACAAGATCGTCCTGCTGCTCCTCTCCGGTGGACAGAGTATGAATCAGAGCCGCCGTCCTCGGACACTTCTCGGCGGCGTCGAGCACCTTGCCAACGAAGTCCTTCCACACCACCATCTTCTCACCGCCGTCCGTGGTGTCCTGAAGCACCCCTCTCCCGATAGCCACCGCCTTGGCCATCATCAGAGTAGCCCCCGCCTCGACGTTCTTGACCGCGAAAACCCCTCGTCCCCCGCGCGCAGACCGGCGCACCTCCACCGGCCCCACGTACTCTGCGAGATCCGGGTACTTCCCGGCGAACCCCGCGAGCACCCACTCCGACAGGTCCACCGCCCCGCTCCTAGCCTGCGCCTTCAGCCGCCTGCACTGCTCGATGAGCTCCCGCGCCTCGTCCGCGCCGCCGACGCCGCTGCCCGCGGCGAGCGCGGCCGCGCGGAAGCAGTCGGCCGCGAGCGCGTACCGTCCGAGCCCGAGGAGGATCGTGCCCTTGGAGAGCAGCGCGCCCGGGTGGACCGGGTCCGCCGCCAGCGCGGCGTCGCAGTCGGCGAGCGCGGCGGCGGCGTCCCCGAGGCGGGCGCGGGCGTCGGCGCGGTGCGCGAGCGCGGAGCAGAGCACGCGGCGGTCGCCGGAGGCGCCGTCGACGATCCGGGAGCAGACCGCGATGTACTCCCTCCAGTCCTCCTTGAGCAGCAGCTGCGTCGCGCGGCTCCGCAGCTGCTGCAGCGTCTCGTCGTCGAGGCCGCCGCCCCGGACTCCGGCCATCCCTCGGGGTGGGGGACCGTGGGTGCCGCTCGCGGGATTAATGCAGTTTGTTTGGGCTGGTTGGTTGGTGGTGAAGCTGGGTGTGGCGCACGCTGCACGCACTGAGCCACCGAGGACTTTGAGGAGCGAGGACTGAGTGGGTGCGGCGCGGCGATGTCGGAGTGCTGGTTTGGGTTGGGAAATTTTGAATGCTGTGGAGTGTAACGGCTGGATCTTGACTCCTGTAGCCGGCGTAACGGCTATGAGTTGTGAGTGGAGGTCGGCTCAGTAATGGCGCTTTTCATTGCGTGTTAATACGAATGATTTCGGAAATTCAGAATGGTTGGGTTTGAAAACTGAATGTAGCAATAGTAGAAGAACGATGACGCGGCCATAAGGCGGAAATGAAATGCACTACATTGGGGGATTGTTTCATCAATATCTACACATTACACAACATACACAAGAAGCACGAAGCAACAACACAGAACGGATTTCACCCCTTTCATTCATAATCGTCTGACTAGTTTCTGATTAGAAATGAGGAAACAAATAATGCAGGCTGCATTTGAGCAAATATCAGTCTGAACTCTGAAGTTCAGCCGGTCTTTACAGTCTTTCACCCTGCTTTGTGCGGAGTTTCAGCTTAAAAAATACGTATTGCATGGCCATTTACGTATTCGTAAGCTCTCCGCCTTCAGGTTCCACTTCTGCTTCATCTAGCCCGACCGATTAGAACTCAACGGCCAGATCAACACCACTCCAACGCGTATCTGGGATCTCCCCCACCTGCTCCTAACCCCCGGAACCCCAAAGGCGATCCATGGCGGCGGCGGGTTGGTTCCGGCGTGCGGCGGCGGCGGCGGCGCCTCGCCTGCCTTCTGGCCTTCCCCTCATACCGCCTCCTCCCCCTGCCCTTCTCGCGGAGGCGCAGTCACTCGTGGTCCCAGGCCTCGGGGCCGCCGTGGGACCCGCCATGGAGCTCATGGCCGTTCCTAAGAAGAAGGTGTATCCGCTTCTCCTTGTTATACTTTGTCGTTCAAGCCTGTTGCCATTTGCCAAGTGCCTAGCTAGGTGTGGTCTTGTCGTGGTGATCGCGGTTGGAGGTGTGTTATTGTGTGGTGCGCTCTAGGTGTTCGTTGAATTGCCTGTTAGCAGAAATGTGTCATTTCGAACTGTTGTACCAGTGGATCATAGAGATAGATGTTGTTCTTTGCACCTGAAGAATTAACTATCTTAGGCCGGGTTTAAGGGGTATTGATATGATTTGCAAACACATGCGGTACAGATTATCAGAACTAGTATTAGTTTTGTTTTAACAACAGACTTGATAAACTGGTTTTTATGTGTTTGATGGTTTGAGTAGCATGTCGATGGAGGTGTAAATCATCATGATACTGTTAGTTCAGTGTGATAAATCAGGAAACAAATAGAGTCAAACACTGAACAATTACTGAGAAGGTGTTCTGATTTCAGGCGTATGCTATGATCATCTAACACCCTCCAGAAGTTAGATGTATGCAGTAGACTGATTTCATGGAAAAAAACATTGGCTTGCACCTCTGTCATAACAACATATGAATCCAACTATCTTTAAGATAGATCATATTTTGTCCTGGTATATGCTTGTTCTTCAGTAAAATCTGCATAATTTCACCAGCCACATGCTTCAATTGTGGAATTTAGAAAATTGTTCTTTGGTTTATGGTTTTCACCTTTTCTAGGCACTGATGTCAGTAGAGGTCCTTATACTCTATGCATTTCAGGTCTCCAAGTACAAGAAGGGCTTGAGGAATGGACCCAAAGCCCTAAAGCCTGTCCCAGTGATTGTCCGTTGCAGGTACATTTAAAAGCTAAGTTTGCTAATGCTTCTTATTTAATTTGTTCAACTCATTGGTAGTCTTTACCGAGTAATTTGGTATATCAGTAATTATCATAATTTTCCCTATGCAAAAGAGTGTTATCGACTCTAGTTGTTTTATCATTCAGTTGTAGTCTTGCAGAATTATTGGACTGATCAGATAGAAACATACAGGCTACTTTTAGCAATGTCCTCACCCTTTAGACTGTATTGCGATCAATACATAGAGAGTGTTTAAGTGGCGCACAAAATTCAATGTACTTTCCAAAATTCAGAGTCTAGGACAGTAGGTTACTGATCTAGACATTTGTCATGCCATATATCAACAGTTTTGCTTTGTTGTAATTTGAGTGCTGTATATCTGTTGCCTTCGCATGATCTGAAAAATGGTTATCCCATTTCAGTTTTCAGTCTTGGTTTCCTTCATACTTTGTTGATGTTTGCTTCATGTGGTTCTTGTCATATCACTGTAGAATAATTAGAGCAAAATTCCTGAACTTTGTAGCAGAAAAAAAATACTTCATCTTCTGAATGCTCCTAACAAAACAAGCACAGATCCAATGGTACATTTGTTCCCGTCCCTGTTGTGACATGTTGCCACTGTCATGCTCTTTTGTGGCTTGCAGGTGTTGTGGCCGAGTTAAACTACCTCACTTCTACTGCTGCAGCGGAGAAAGAGGAAACCCCAGTGAATCAAGCTCATAAAATGTTCGGGTTTTCCTCTTTAATTTGTGCACCAAGCTATGTCTGAACTCTTGATATCGTAATACCACCAACCAAAGTTCTCACATCCCGTTTAATTATTGTACACTTACTGTAACTTGGATTTCATAGTATCATTTCAAACTTTTATCTGCTCTTGGCAAGGGTGGGCACGTTATTGTATTACTCCCGATGTCTTTAGGACCATTCTGTCAAGCTGCTATCAGTTTGCCGCCTTTTTCCTGAGGATTTGTTTGCCTTATGCTGTAATCGTCAGAAACTGGAAAAAATATTGCCGATAATTCACCATATTAGAGGGATCTAGATGTGAATATCCTGATTTGGAGCTTGGGGCATGGCTTCGCTTTTGCTGCTTGTGTGGAAGGATAACCAGCGTTGCAGCATGAGAGTGATTGTTTCGTTTGTTTCGTTTCCAGAAACAGAAGTTCTGCTTGTCCTGTAGCAAATGATCTCTGATTCTCCTTTTGTATTTTAGTCGTAGAAAATCTGTCACAATTCACAGGTGGCATATTCGATTCCAGCGGCCAAGGCCAACAGCGGAAGATATCGGGTTTGCAGCGGATGCTCCCGCGAAGATCCTGATGCTGTTCCGGTCCCACTTCGGCGCGGAATCGCGGGCGGCACAGGCCAGGCCGCCGACACCCAGACGCCCGGCCCAGGCCGCGCAGCGACAGGTGAGGAAAAGTGTTCCGAGGTAGACGACGAAACCGCGGTCGGTGGGCTCGGCCGCCACCAACCCAAAAACCCGACGAAACGCGCAGGGCGCGGACGGCGGCGGAAACGCTGCGATTTCTGTGGCCCGGCGGCTCCCGATTGGGTCGGGCCCGCGCGGCCGAGCGGATAACGACCGACTGGCGGCTCACCTCGGCCTCGCCTTCTCCAGCCAGCTCTCCTCCCCTCGCGTCGCAGCAGGCAGACGCGTAGACGCCCCCACCAAACCAAATCGCTTTTAGACCCGAAGCGTTTCGGCTCCCCCAGAGCAAAGCTGCTCGTGCACCAAACGAAGAGGCGGAAGAGCTGGTGGCTAGGCAGATGGCGTCGCCGTCGTCGTCGCTGTGCTCCAGCTTCGCCTCCCTGCGGACGGCCTCCCTCGGCCACCGCCGCGGCCTCGTCTTCTCCGCCCCCAGGTCGGTCACACGCGCCGCCGCCCCTTCTCTCCTCCCCGTCTGGCCGCCCCGACGACCGCGCGCGTGGTAGTAGCACGTCGCGGGCGGTTTGACCCCCCGTTCGATTCAGTCGCGTCTCGTCCCTCGTAGGAAGTTGCTAGCGATCCCCTTATTACGTTGCCGCCCCCGATGGCTCCGAGCGGCGCTGCTGCAAACTGTGAGCTGTGCTGTCACCGAAGCAGAACATGGATTGTGCGCTCTGGATCAAATGGCCTGAGTCCCTGGCACCGAATATCTCTTATCATGATTGGCAGTGAGGGTATTAATTGCGTGTGTTACTTGATTACTCCGATGTTGCTTGTGGAGGAATTTGTCAATCTGGAAATGCAATAGATCGTCCTAGCATATGCTTAAGTTCACAGCTCTCATGTTATGATGATGCTCGTTAAGTTATCTTCAGTCATGTTACCTGTTAACGAGAGAACAGGGGAAGCCAACCCCGCCCCCCCCCCCCCCCCCACAAAAAAAAAATCTAGTCAGGCCACGTGATGATGAATTTGTTGTTTGGTTCTTACTTCGGTTCATTATTAAATGTCAGCTTAAGGCCTCTATGTTTTGTTTTGTGGTTTCCAGGAAGGCATTCCAAGTGAGGGCATCAGCTCGGGTTGACAAGTTCTCAAAGAATGACATCATTGTGTCCCCTTCCATTCTATCTGCAAACTTTTCCAAGCTTGGTGAACAGGTCTGTTAAGATACCAGAATCCACCAAACTCCATTTCCTTGAGATGAGTTATCACACTGACGATTACTTGTGAACTGACAGCTACCTGTGAATAATACATACTACATTACCACACGCATGTTAGCCTACTATTGAAGGAATAGATTGGTAGTGCCATCTTCGTCAATTTTTCAGCAAATTTGGCCTTACACAATGTATTCCTGTTCCACCAGCTCATTAGAAGCTTCTTCCCAATCTTTCACAATAAATAAGGCGATAGAATAAGCTGTCGCATGGAAACAATATGTGTTTTTGTTGATGTCAATTGGCAAATATTTCATACTCATCCTGCCATGCTATTTAACTATTACTAGGTAAAAGCTGTGGAGGTGGCAGGATGCGACTGGATTCATGTTGACGTCATGGATGGACGATTTGTGCCAAATATCACGATTGGACCTTTGGTTGTTGATGCTCTCCGTCCAGTGACTGATCTTCCATTGGATGTACATCTGGTACTGTTCTGGAAGCCCCAGTCAAGTTTTTGGTTTTAAACGTGCTGTACTTTCATCCCTTGTTGACCCATGCTGGATGTGGATTTATTGCAGATGATTGTGGAACCTGAGCAGCGAGTCCCAGATTTTATTAAGGCGGGTGCTGATATTGTTAGTGTCCACTGTGAACAATCATCAACCATCCATTTGCACCGAACAGTCAATCAGGTAAACATTTGCACCACCATCATCTTGTACAAGTTAATGTCTCCGAGAATAGAGTTCAGTATGGATAACTTCAATTTTATTTGGATACAAACCAGTGAATGTGTTTTTTCCTGCTTACATGATGCTATACAATAAAAATGGCTTCAATGAACATTTTACCTTAACACATCACTGTACTTTCGTTCATTTATGATTTAGCATAGAAGCATGGACTGCTATCCAAAAGGAGAGTGCCTTTTCGTATGTGTTTTGTAAGGTTGAACTATTACTAGGATCCTACTATAGGAGCACAGTTGCTACTTGCTACTGTTAGACCTACAACCAATATGTTCCAAGATGTACTATAGTTGTGATTTAGGACTACCTGGCACACCAAGTTCCTTTGCAGAACTTTGAATGTCCCAGTCATTGTGGTGTCATGTTATCCCTTTTAATGTCATGATGAAAGTTGCAACTGATGTTGTCTTTCCATTTTCTGTCAGATTAAAAGTCTAGGAGCAAAGGCAGGAGTTGTTTTGAATCCAGCGACTCCACTCACCGCAATAGATTACGTTCTTGATGGTAAGATCGTGATGCTCATTTCAGTGTCTATGATATCTTGACATGTATGTAAAGTTCCAAAAATCTGTTGATGTTACTAGACCAGGTTTAGAAATATATTCTTGCCAGATTAGGTTCCAAAAGCCCTATACTTAAGTAGTTATTAATAATTTATAGTAAATGATGATTGTTGAGGATTGGTATTGGAGGAATTACAAGTCCATCCGAGTAGGCATGTGAAGTGTGAACCGGGCTACTCACCCCTGTTATTTAGCCACTGATTTTGCTTTTTTTCTACCGGCACAACAATAATAATGTTTTTAGTTATTAAGATGCAAATTATGCTTCTGCTTGCGGGAATATGATGACAGTTTTGACCACATGGAAGACTTTCTTGGCTACCCACCATGTAGTCTTAAGGTTTGCATTGGACAGAATTAGAGGGTCTTTCAGTAAAAGTTTGCAGTTGCTTGAGTATACATTTAACTACTTTTCTCATCACTTCATCACTAGCCCAATTACTAGTAAGCCCACATGCACTGTCATTCTAATTACATTACATCACTTTTTTGTGTGCAGTTGTCGACCTGGTCTTGATTATGTCTGTGAATCCTGGGTTTGGTGGCCAGAGCTTTATTGAGAGTCAAGTAAAGAAAATTGCAGAGTTGAGAAGGTTATGTGCAGAGAAGGTATATCCCCAGTTTGCTTGAAAGTATTCTCACTGCCCTGAGAGTCAAAGCATCGAAAATTTAATTTCTTGTTTTGTAGGGAGTAAACCCCTGGATTGAGGTTGATGGTGGTGTTGGTCCGCAAAATGCCTACAAGGTGACATTTTTAGATTTTTTTTTTCATGCTGGCATTTAACTTATACTGCACTTGTGGATCAATCCTGCACTTCTGGTCCGGTTAGGAGCTAATATCTCCTTACATACAGGTCATTGAAGCTGGGGCGAATGCCATTGTTGCTGGTTCTGCAGTTTTTGGGGCTCCAGACTACGCTGAAGGCATGGTTTCTTCTCAGTGTCATCAATGTTCAAGTGTCTACTTTTCATATTCTGAATTTGAAATTTCATATAGATTCCGGATCAACTATACATTACCGACCGGTACTAAAATCCTTATTGATCCACCTCTTGTTCTGCAGCTATCAAAGGAATCAAGACCAGCCAAAGACCTGTAGCTGTACCGGCATGAGGAACTGGAACTGTACTCAATTACCCTGTGCAAGTTTAGCAGTGCTGCGATTTGTATAGATGTGTGTCTTGATGAGCCATACGTTATATTGGACATCAAAGAAGACGGAGGCGGTGAAGAAATATCCCTTTTCTTTCCTCATTTTCCTCGAGGGTGCCTGCCTTGTACTGCTTCCCAGAATGTTGTGTGATATTAAAACGTACACGGGATCGTTCTTGGCGAAAATCCGGCCATGTGTACATCGGCAGTTGATTGAAACCCTGGTACCAGGGCCTTCGCAGTTTTGCCTCCCCAATTTTCCACTGTTAAACCGTCTGGAACTTTGGGGATTGTGGGAGTACGTTACATGCATTTCATGCTGCTATTTTGTGATTATTACGAGTTCTCAGGAGTAGTTTTAGCACTGTTTTCGTAGCCATTTAAACCATTTCATTAATCAACGGTGAACTTCTCTCTTCAATTTACTCCGACGCCATTCCGGCTACCACACCTCTCAAACGGAGCCGGAGAAAACCCTGTTGCCTCTCTTGCGTCCGCTTGAAAGCTTCCGTTAAGCATGAACCGTAGCTGTGCCCTGATGGGGAGTAGGGAGAGACTGGCATGCCGGCATGCTGCGTTGCTGCTGTTGCTATTGCTTACGCAACGCCACAGGCCTGGGTCGAGACGGATCAGTCCAGATGAGATGAGACCCATACTGATGTACTGAAAGTGCAACTACAGTTCAGATGACAAAAGGCTTTGCTAACAGTAATGTCTTCATCGAAACCTTGAGCAAATTGGCATGTCTTTTCCGTGAAATAAAGGCAGGTCCTGCACACTCCAGCACTGACATGACAATTTTAAAAGCGAAGTTTCCGCTAAACATTGGTAAAATTAGAAGTAACTGAAAAGGAAAAAAAAATCTCCCTTTCACTATCACGACGTAATCATCAATGAAGAGGTACGGCAGACAACAAGCCAAAATTTACATGCTTCAAACAGGCCCCTATTTTGGCATGTTGGAAAGCGAATGAATCAATAGCCAAGCGAAAAAAAAAACTGATCTATACAACAGGCATCAGAAATGTCAGTCAATTGATCGTGATGGGTTGTGCCCGTTAGCTTCAGTCCCCTGCACATCAAAACGACTGCTAGCCTCCACCAGGTTGCAAGTGATTTCACCCTCATCTGCTCATCTTACAGAGACTGGAAACTTGGTTTAGCTGCACAAGCTTGAATTAGCCAGGCATTCATGGGGGTTAGCGTAGAAGTAATCCTCTTCTTTTGGTCTGTTCTCAAGTTTCCGCCTGCAGGATGGTTGGGCTACACGGCTCTTGTGAGCTTCCCGAACAGAAGATGCAAAATTGTCCCAAGAGATTGTGTTGCTGGTGTATAGGTCTAGAAGTTCAACTAATTTCCGTCGGTCTAGCACCACACTTCTCTGGAAACCCAGGAACCTGTCGGTAATAATCCAAACAAGTATTTAATAACCAGATAATCGATTTCCTTAAAGAAAAACTGACTGCACGAGAGAACTGGTTGTACATTTATTCTGAATAAGATGGCCTTAGCTGTATATGTCCATACCTTCGGTGGCCTTCAACAAGTTTTGCCATGTTACCATCAAAAGTGGGAATGAAAACATCACTGGCTGTGGATACAATGAAATCGAGTGCAGCCATCTGGGAAGAGTGATTTTGGAATTGACGCAGAACATCAGAGTCTAGCAGCATCTCCTTTCTTACCTGAAAGTTATTCAGTATTGCTTATACAGTGATTTTGACAGAATGATGAAAAAAAACTGGTATCTCCAGACATGATGGGCAATGGGAGAACTGAACTGTGGGGTTGGCAGAAAACAGGGGAAATCTCACTATAAACAACGGTATGCTAAAAAACTGCGAAAGATTCATTGCCATGAGACGACAAGGGGTGCTATAACAGACAGATATTTTTAACAAAGAAAACTACTTACAAGTTTGGGGAAAGCAGCTCGTAGTGGTTCTAGTCTCCTATCTCCCCCATAAATTTCACCAGCTGCAATGTATATAAGAGCATCCTTTTGAAATCCCAGGGCTCTCAAAACAAGTGATGTCTCCTCAGGAGTAAGTGGGCATAGTCCTTGTGACCTCTTCGCTTGGGAATCAATTTCTTTGTCTCTCCACCATGGATAAGCATATCTGATTGGGAACAACAAATGGTTAGCTCCTTGAAAAATAGCACCTAGTGAACATTACTATACTTGCAGGCCAACTCTAATAACAGACAGTATTAACTAATAATGACCACATGGAGAGTATACTAGGGTTGAAACCACATCATTCGAGAATCCTATTCTCATTTACAGTTAGAACAGAAAAAAATTGCAATATCGATGACTTGTTTACCTAATACGCTATAGATGTCAATAAAGAATAAATAAATTTATATTGTTACTTTCACTGTTTCCAAGATATATGTTGGTAATAGATTGTACTGAGATTTATCAAATTTCTTACACAGTAGGATTTAGATTCTATGGTTAGTACTGATGGTCTCTTTCTTTATGCAATTCTGTTCAATGGATTGGAATTGAAGGCATGAAGATAACTCAATAATGTGGTGTCCCTTTCTGCATCATTTTGTACTCAGCTCTTCAAAATGAGTAAGAGCAGAATAAGCTGTCACTAAACTAATTTAACAAAGCCAAGAATTGATGGCCATTTTAGTAGTCCATTTTGCTAAGAACAGCAGTGATGTCACAAACACCTTGCTTAGAATAGAAACACAAAATCAAATCATATAGCTTTTGCTTTGGAGAAAAACAGGAAACGGCCTGTTACGCACAATATCTATGCATTGTATTTGACATTAGCAGACAAGTACAGAACGTAATAAGTTTTTCACCAAACAAATTATAAAGATCATTCAAGTAATATGATAACTCGCCGCTTCCTACAAAGAACTACTTGAGTCATATCCAAAAGATAGTTATGCTACTCAGTAAGGCAGCACAGGGTTAGCCACAAACCTCATTTTTTTTAGCTCCTCAGCTTCTTCAGGTGAAAGACCATGGTTGCAACCAGAAAAGGCCAGCATATCCATCTCATAGCGTAAATGCAAGGCTACAAATGATCCCTTAGCTCGAAGTTCATGTATTAGTTTATTCCCCAATCCCTCAATTTGAGGGGTGAATTTCAGTGCTTGAAAATTAACACGGCATCTAAGCAGTTGAAGCTCTGTACTGATACCATTATTGGCTAACCGAGCATCAGTTTTGTTAAAATGGATGGCACTGTGTTTTCTGAACAGTGGTAAGATCTGCACAGATGAGAGATAGCCAAGAGTATTAGGTGATGCATTTACCATGAAAATAAGGGTGCATCACAGATGAGTTCCAAACCTGATGCAAGTAATATTTTTCATCTGACCAGCTCACAGGTGGCATTTGAAGTATAACGTCTGAATCTCTTGCACCAAACCTCCCTGGAAGCTGTTTAATAATGTGCACTTCATCCCTTAATGAGTCAATGAAATGCCTCACATCAAATATGTCTCCAAAATTGCTGTCGACCACATAGAACATTAATCACTTTAGATATCAATATGGTTAGTTGCATAGTGTACCTCTCCAAGAAAAAGAAGATTACCTTTGATCAGCCCAGAATGATCTCTTGTCAAGTTCCGGGACAACCATCGTGAGGTTTAGCAGACGAGCCACTGCCACCATGTCACATATCTGAAATACAAGAAGGTTCCAAGTAGCAACAAATGTTAGGAACGAAAAAGGAAATCAGAAGTTGAGTGGAAGAAGTAAAGCAAAGAACAACTGACCTCTGATCGCATCTGATTCAGACCCCCATTACAAGATATCTTCAGATAACCATTGCTCTTGTATATTCCTGAAAAAAAATTGAACAACGGTTGAAATTGCCATATTGCAGTAGCAATTGAATGGAGCCACAATATATAGCCAACTCATCTACAGAGCCTACAACAGTTCATCTCGACAAAACATGAGGATATATGCAACTTCACAACAGTGCCTCCAGAAAAAAAATGATGATGTCAACATCAAAGGATCATTACACAGCAGTATACGTTTGGCATGCCTATCCGAGGCAACATTTTTTTATCTCGTTAATCGCATGAAAGCATTCGGCGGCAACATTTGCAGCTTAGCAAACGTGCAACTGCCAAGCTGCGTACGGACAATCACAAATGCATCCACCGTACACTTCATCGCTAACTCGCGGGGGTTTTTTTTTTCCATTTCCATTTCCTCGGTACTCTAAGAAGTCCCATGCAAACAGAGTGATAAGACCAGAATCAAATCGAACTTATTCAGGAAGGAAAAAAAACAATCCAGAAACCACGCACTTGGGGGCGGAAGCGCGGACGGCGGCGGCGAAGGATCGGCGTTGCCCGCGACGCCGAACAGGAGGAGGAGGCGACCGACGGCAACGAGCTGCGCGACTGAGGCCCACAGCAGCACCGCGGCGCAGGCCGTCACGAGCCAAACCCTAGGCCTCGACCTCGCCATCGCACGCAGCCTAGACCCGGCGGGCGGGCGGCCGCCTCCCGATCGCAGCGGGCATTGGAGCGGGTCCTGGCGGCGGCGGCGGCTTCGGTTTCCGGCGGCTTGAGAATGTTCTAGAAGATTCGCGACGGCCGGGGAGGTGGGGTGCGGTGATTTTGTTGGCCAAGTGGGGGGAGTGGGGACTCGGGGGAGGCGAGGCCGCGACCGTGAGAGTGGAGGTGTCGCAGTCGCTGGCGGCTGCTTGCGCTTGGCTTCTGGGTCTTTGATTTCACTTTCTTCCTACGAGTAGGATTGGAATGGTGACCACTGGCCGGGAGACACTCCAGATTTTCATGGACCCTGTGCAAAGTTGTCTAGCCTGTTTAGGTCTGGCCCAAAAAAGACTACTGGAAGAGAACCAGATAACTACTTGACAAACGGTGCCTTTTGTATGCTTGTCACTGGATGGTTGCCACTAGAGATGGAGTTGCATAAAATTTAACAGCTCGAAAGAATGCACAGTAGAAGCAATTTAAGCACTTGGAAGAATATTTACCAGAACTAATTTTGGATCCAGTTTAAATTTTACAAAGACATGGTATGGTGAACCATTGAAAGCACAACATCTCCTAGCTATGAACAATGTGTGAAAAACTCGTTGTGCAGGCTTCTCGATTTACAACATGATTGGGCAAATCCATCTTCCTGATTGAAAATGTTAAGCGAAGCCTATTTGTGGGGAAGCGCGGCAGAACTAGCAATCTACTGTAGCATGCACTATTGTGCTTCGCTCATCACTCTGATCTCGTTATTGCTTCCGAAATTGCGTGGGCAGGTGGTCATTCTGCTGCTGTGATGGAGAGGGTGCTGTCGCCGTGTAAGATGATGTTTTACATTGCCAAAATTTGGCATTCATCCGCGGTGGCCAAAGGTCGAAGAAAGCAATATCGCGGCGGATAATCCTGGAAGCGGATAAAGGAAAGCTGAATGATGTTTGAAATCCATCAGAAAAACGGAGAACAGCATGGCAATCTATAGCCTGGGAGTCTGGTCTCGGCTCACAATTCGACCAAAGTTCAACTAATTTACAGGGGAAAGTTTGAATCTCGGAAACCCAACAGATGTGTTATCACGAAGGCCTGATAACGTATTCCAACAATATGATCCCTGGACAATTTTGTTTACGTGAACGACAGCAAGAGATCTCCTAATGGCTGATGCCTGATGAACTCACACACGAGGCCAGAGACTGAACACCACAAAAACAAGCCTGTCTTTCTGCCTCCGTTCCCATCTTCTCGCCTCCACCTCCGTCTGTTTCGAAGGCGCCTCCCTCTCAGTCATTCACTATGTCATTTTCATCCCTCCAGCCCCAGCCACACCTTTTTGTCTCCGGCTTCGTGTTAGGTTGCGTATGTCAAAGAGAATCTTGCTATTTAGAAGTATTAAATAAAATCTGTTTATAAAACTTTTTGCATAGATGGGTGCTAATTCGCGAGACAAATTTAATGAGCCTAATTAATCCATAATTTTACCACAGTGATGCTACAGTAATCATCCGCTAATCATGGACTAATATACCTCATTAGATTCGTCTCGCGAATTAGCCCTGGGGTTCTGCAATTAGTTTTATAATTAGACTTTATTTAATACTTCTAAATGATAAGATTCTCTTTGATGTGACACCTCTAAACTTTAGACCCTAGGAAACGAACGCACCTTACACCACGGCGAATGCTGCCACGGTGGGACAATCTCGAATTTCACCACCACCAATAGCGATTCCCTCGATTAGATCTCCAAAAAGCAGCGTTCCAATCTTCTTCCGAACGTTCTGGGCACCTTTCGCGAGCACCGAATGCCGCCGGTTAACCGCCGGCCGGAAACCCCCAAAACGGAAGCTCGTTGATCTCCGAACCACGGCATCTATTGGATGAAAACGCGGCAATATCCGCATTCGACGACAGACCCTTCGAGATCTCCGTTCCGGTAATATGTTGTGAGCACCTCTTCGCCACGGTTCCTCCTCGGCGGGTCGTCGCCGTGCGCCGCCTCCCTCTGCTTGAGTCCGTCGCCGTTGGGCGCCGCACCCGAAACAGGGGGTGTTTTGCAAAAAAGTTGGATATATTTACGCAAAAATCCCTGGATTGGATCGCGATTAGTATCGGATCGCGGTTCGCGATCCAATATAGAAGGTTTTGTGTAAATTGTTGGGAGTTTTGTGTAAATAGGCAATGCTTCATTTGGTGGGGTACCCATAGACGTTGGATCTAACTTGTACGGGCAAGATTGAATCATCGGGCCAATGGTTCAACGACCTCCTCGCTCCAGGCGATTGCGCCGGCGGCTCGCGCCACCCACTTTCCCGCCGGAGACGTTCTTCTCGGCAGGGCCACGCCCTCCTCGATTACTGCCGCGCTTCTCCCACCTGGCAGCCAGCTTCCGTGATGCCATCGATCTCGCCGGCGGATTTGCTTGTCTGCTCCGGCCGGTGCTCCACGGAGCGCGATCTCCGGCTCCTCCATGCCGCTCTCATCCGTCGCCGCCACATCCTCCCTACGGACGATGCCACCAAGGTACTCGCCAAGCTCCTCCGCTTCGCCGCGGTATCCCCGGCTGGTGACCTCCGCCACGCCTCCTCGCTCCTCTCCCTTCATCTCCCGTTCATCTCCGCCGCCGCTTCCCACCTCGCCTTTTTCTACAACACCCTCATGCGCGGCTTCGCAACCTCCTCCTCGCCCGGCTCTGGCATCGAGCTCTTCACCGCAATGCGCCGCGCGGGCGCCGCGCCCGATGCCTTCACCTTCACCTTCGTCCTCAAGTCTTTCTCGCGCTGCCAATCACCGGGACGGTTACCCTCTGACCTACACGCCCAGGCGATCATGCACGGCTGCCTCGGTGCGCGCAGCTCGCACGCTCACGTCCACAATGCTTTGCTGCACGCGTACGCGTCTCGGGCTGCCGTGGACGACGCCCGCAGTGTGTTTGATGAAATTCCCGTCCGGGATGTTGTCTCTTTCTCGGGGCTACTCACAGCGCACCTCAAAGGCAACCGTTTGGATTCCGCACGAACGCTGTTCGACCAAATGCCGCACCGGGACGTCGTTTCCTGGACTGCCATGATTTCTGCCTATGCCAAGGCACAGCGTCCACAGGAGGCCCTGGCGTTGTTTGATGCAATGCCAGTGCAGCCAGACGAGGTGACCATGGTGAGTGTTGTGTCAGCATGCACTGCACTTGGCGACCTTGCAACTGGGGAGCGTTTGCGGCAGTATGTTGATTCCAATGGTTTTGGTTGGATGATTTCACTCCGCAATGCACTTATGGATATGTATGCTAAGTGTGGTTGCCTAACTGAAGCGCGCGCTTTGTTTGACGGGATGACCGTGAGGAGTTTGGCATCTTGGAACACGCTTATCTCAGCATATGCATCACATGGTGATGTGGATAGCACAGTTACTTTGTTTCATCAGATGCTGGTTGATGACAATTCTGTGAAGCCAGATGGGGTGACACTGCTTGCAGTGCTCACCGTGTATGCACACAAGGGCTTTGTTGAGGAGGGGCGCACTATGTTCAATGCGATGCAAAGAGGAAATTATGGCAAAGTTGAACTCACTATTGAGCACTACGGGTGCATGGTGGACTTGCTTGGTCGGGCAGGGCAACTTGAGGAAGCATATAAGATGATAGAGCAAATGCCGATTCAGAGCAATGATGTAGTCTGGGGTGTGTTACTTGGTGCATGCCGGATGCATGGCAATATTGACATGGCAGAGAAGGCAGTCCAGAAGCTAAGGAGCCTAAACCTGCAAGAGGGTGGTTATTACATTTTGCTCATAGATATGTACACAGCCGCTGGCCGAACAGCAGATGCCATGGAGGTTAGACGGGCCATGAATGAAACCGGGGCCAAGAAGACTACAGGCTGGAGCAGCTGGACTACTGCCTGTCTGCAACAGTAGTTTTCCGAGGCCTATCTGGTCAGCCTTTGGATCACAAGCTAATCTCTCCTGGAGGGATATATCAATCGATTTTTGCTTCAAACCAGACGATGCCTAAGGCTTGGTTACATGTCAATATTTCTCTGCCTTCCTAGTGACGTTTTAATGACTGATGTACATCAGTTCTTCCTCAGTGATGGGTACGCTGGAATCAGGTGACAGGTACAGAGGCACAGTGCACCATAGTCAAATTCTGTCTTTATGAATGCATCTTACAGATAGTCTAAATCTATAGCTATCACTTGAATTGTTTATTTGATATCCTGCACATCAGCAAGGAAAGTACAAAGCAATCATGTATGGAGCCTTGGTGGCACCGAACCTTGAAGGATCAGACTTCATAAAATAGAGTATTTGAAGGATTATGATTAGACTTCATAAAATCCAATCCTTCCAACAGTTCTATGAGCCAAAACATTTCAACCAAAGACTTGGGGGGAAATAAGGAGCAATGGGGGATAGAAGGGTTTTAGTTGTTGTGTCTCCCGAGTTAGCAGCCTTTGGTTATGATGGAGTTGGCTCGTTTGCAAGTCTGCAGGATGCTGTGGATGCTGTGCCACTGAACAACCAAGTGCGCACTATCATCAGGATTGCCCCCGGTGTGCACCGGCAACTAGTGCACTTTCCCAAGACCAAGAGCTTCATCACCTTGCCGGATCGGAAATAAAGGACACTGTGATCTGCTGTGATAACACGGCTACTCGCATCAAGCATACCCAGGTAGTGCCCCTTCTGGCTGGCCTCCTACTTGATGAGATATGAACCTTAGAGAATAGACAGTCTATCATGTATCTGCTATCCCTAAGAGAAATTACAACACTGCCTGGTAAAAATCTCACTTAACAAGTAAGGGTTGCTATTACTTATATATGTAACAATCATGTCATTTTGATGTGAAAATATTATTTGTGAAGGTGACAAGTGTATTTTGCATTGATCAGGTACAGTATGATGCACAAAGGGTATTGACTTTTTAGTACTGCTACTCTGCTAGTGCCCATGTAGCTTTAGACACGAACCTTTTTGCTGAAATGAGGTTATTGTATATTTGTATCCCTTATGAAAGTGTTAGTATGTCATGGTGATCAGCACGATTGTGGCTTTTGAGTATTATAACTTTTGGTCTCAAACTCGAGTGATACATACCTCTAACAAACTGCAACTCGTTAGTGAGTAATTTTCCTATACATCCTTGAAATCTTCTTCAGGCAGGAGAAACTGCTAGCAATGAAATATATCTTTTCAAAAGAACAGTGGTGTGCACTTCAGTTCTTTGAATCTGAACGAAGTGATAAGCCTGACTGGGATTACTTTGGCTGTACTGCTACCACACATCGGATGTAATAATCATGAAAAATCTGTGATTTTCTCCTTTTGCCTTTAATTTTCTGGATACTCCTCACATATTCCATATCTATTCTCTCACCAGTCCTAAGAAGTGATTGGTACAGGAACATTTAGTGCAACAGTTATTGTGGAGGGGGATGATTTCGTTGCAGAAAATGTCATTTTTAAGAACTCTGCTCCCCATGTATTATCCTAGCAGACTTATCTATATGGTACCTATGGTGAATCGGGTCAGTCAGTGAGTGTTAATGTAATGATGTGAACTTCTGTGTTATAGGTGTCTGGGCAAGCAGCTGCAGCCTGTATCACAGCAGATAGGTGTGCTTTCTACAATTGCCGATTCCTGGGGTGGCAAGTACTTTTCTTTCCTTCCTGGCTGCATACCTGCGTCAGCTCATTATTTTTGGCATCCTTTTCTTTTTTTGTTGGTTCTTTTGCACTCTAGCTCTATGTGCTTCATCATATTGTGCATGTTTATTGGATGTCTCCTTCTTTCGCAAAATGTTCTTACCTGAGTTTCCTGTTACAAGAAATAGGATCTTTTAGATATGTTTTTATTTGCCTCGTAATGTGGTTGTTGTCTAATACGTCGTAATGGCATAAAGGTTCATGCATGTTAATTGTATAACCATATAGCTTTAGCGTGAGGCTTTGGTTAATCACATTTGTTGGATTGACTTGTCAGCCAGTCGCCTCTGGTGGTAGCTTAGTAGAATACTGGAATTATACTATTGTAGTATGCTTATACCACACAAGAATGTTGCATGGGTTGTGATCTCCTTGGGTGCCAATTAGTATGGAGGCGTAAACATATCGGTCATTATTTAGTTTATTGTTTTATTACTTTCAGATTTCTAATTTGCTATGCAAAATCATTCAGGAAATCTTACATTTGCATGGTGAAAAGCATTTCTTCAAAAACTGTTACATTGAAGGTAATTATGACTTTATCTTCGGGGATTCTACTGCCCTTCTGGAGCATTTCCATATCCACTGCAAATCAACAGGATATATTACTGCTCATGGCCGGAAGTCCTCTTCCTAATCAACTGGATTTGTATTCTTCAAGTGAGTTTACTACCCACCCGTATTCTCACTATTAACTTTTAAAGGAAACCTACTACGTGATTATCTAGAGATTAGAGTGAGCTTATCGCAATCTTCAAAATTGAGTCGCCTTGCATAACAGTAACAGTAACGCGGCATAATAATATTTCCTTGAGCTTGTGAGTTTACCATTTCCTTTTACTTCTGATAGCGAGGTTACATGCTAAGTGAAATGATACCATCTAGGTGTGTTATTACTGGTAATGGCGAAGCTGCGAACATGTACCTAGGTCGGTCTTGGGAGCCCTTTGGGAGGGTTGTTTTTGCAGAGACTTTTATGGATCACTGCATAGAGCCTGCTGGGTAGCATAACTGGGACAAACCTGAGAATGAGCAAAATGCTTGCTTCTGTGAGTACAGGTATCAGCTTTGTCTCTGTTTTCTATTTCTAAATAATAGTGTCACTTGAACTTAAAAATACCAAGAAAGTTTATTGGTGGATCATTCATTTTCTTGTCTAGCTGTGCTTGGTCTAAGTGATATTCATGACTTGCTGCTTGGCATAGCCAACTGATATTGGCATTCTTCACTGGTGCTCCGGTCCAGGATCAAGCATGTCAGAACGGGTAGCTTTGTGTAAAGAATTGATCGGTGATGAAGCTATACCATTCCTCGCAAAAACTTTCGTCGATCCAGATGTGCAGAATCCATGGTTGCTCCACAGGTCGGGAACAAAACTCCCAGTTTCAACAGCTTCGCCGTAGGACATAGTACCTATTATGTCCACTTTCAGCGTCTTCATCTAGATGAATAAATTCAGAGGATGTAACGAGGGCTGAGCAGTCGGTTCTCCATCATGTCTAGCGCCGGAAGAAACTGTCTTTGCTGGCAATGCCTGACTTGCTTACTGACTGCTGTGAAATATGAACTACATGATTTTGAAGGACTGATGGATCATACAAACTACAGTATCACATGGAATGGAGCAAACTTCCTTTCTCGTCTCCTGAATAAGCTGCTACGGTGAACTGTCAGTGCAAGCCTGGTGCCTCCTTATCTTGGCAGGAACCCGTGCTGTGAGACGGGAACCTCGAACGCCATCATCTTCTCGCCTCGAGCAAAGCTGTTGCGGTCGTAGGAGATCTCGGAGATGCCAAGCTCCTCGCACGCCCTGACGAGCTCCTCCCCAACCCTCCGGGCAGCTTCCTGTCGAGGCAAACTCAACTCAAAAACGCATGCCCACCGGAACGCAAATTTCAGGCGGGGAAGAAGACGGCGGCTTACCACGGTGCTGCAGGGCGGATCGCCGCAGATGGACTTCTGCAGAGTGCTGCCGTAGAAGAGGATCTTCTTGTTGTGGTCGTCGGCGAGCACGGCGTAGAGCTGCCGGTTGGAGCAGAACACCGACAGCCTGGGTTTCGTCGCCGTGCCATTGAACTGCAACACATTCCGTTGAGCCGCTGGCCCTTATCCTGAGAACCCAGACGGAGGGCATCGAAGCCTACCTTCTTCTGCAGCCGTCGGTTCCTGACCTTGGGGCTCTCCGTGCGCGCGCCGCGCCTCGCCGTCGCCTCGATTCTGGGGTACGCGCGCCGCGGCGCGCCAACGGCTGCACGGGCAAGACAGAGATAAGAACGCGCGCGCCATGAGCTGTGCTAATGGGCAGACGGCGCGAGAGCGGAACGGCGTGCTGCGGCTCTGCTCACCGGGATGCTGCGTTCGGGAGTACGCGAAGCTAGGCCCGGAGCCTGTCGTCGAGGTCGAAAGGCGGAAGCCCGGGCGCGCGTGGCACGGCGAGAACGGGTGGCCAAGCGCGGCGCGTGGCAACGCCATGGCGCGGGGAAGGCCGGCCTGGCGGCCTAGCGGGGCAATTCGTCGAACAGGTGTGCCGCGCGGGCGCGCGAGACGCTGCCGTAGCCCGTTCGGGGCGCAGGCGGTTTTGTCGTCGCCGTGACGCGATGATTGGCGGGAGGGATAGCCGGACACAGAGATGAGGGATGTCTGGATTTGGGCGGGGGCCGGCGCCAGGGCGCCACAGTAGTAGAATGAGGAGGATGCGGAGACGGCAATGAGCACCGGGCCCAGCACGCGAGGCTGCCAGCTGGGACTGGGACGGCCACGGGCCCACGGCCAACCCGGATAGCATCCATCCGGCATCTTGATCCCTTGACGCGCCTTGCCCTCAATAGCTCATCGTGACCCACTGACACAGATGCAGACTCCGTGCAGGTGGATCCATCGATGTGCTCCGATCCACATCGTTTACCAACTTGCTCAATGGGTTAATCCTCTCGCCTGATGCGTAATCTGCAGGTCAAACCACGGGCCGAACCGCCGAAGGGTCTTAATCGCAAAATCCCAGCGTATCAAAATGCCAGTGTCACAGTGTGTTTTGTTTTTTTCCTCGTGCTCGCTCATCAGGTTGAGCGCGGCGCGGGCCCATCTAGCTTACCTGGCAAGCCTTTTCCGTTTCAAAACGGAGTCGAAGAAGCCAGCTGCTGCAAGCTACGCTCCGCCACCATTCCCAATTTCCACCTCTCGAAGCCTGGAGCCGAGGGCCGCGGCATGGAGGGCCTTTGGGGGAGGGCGCTGGCCTCCGCCGCGTCGGGGGGCCGGGTCGCGGCGGCGTGGGCGGCGGTGCGCGCGCGCGCGGTGGCGCCGGCGCTGGAGGCCGCGGTGTGGGTGTGCCTGGCCATGTCGGTGATGCTCGTGCTCGAGGTGTGCTACATGAGCGTCGTCAGCTTCGTCGCCGTCAAGCTGCTGCGGCGCGTCCCCGAGCGGCGGTACAAGTGGGAGCCCATGCCCTCCGTCGGGGGTACCGGAGGCGGCAAGGACGAGGAGGAAGCGGTGCCCGGCGGAGAGGCGTTCCCGCTGGTGCTCGTGCAGATCCCCATGTACAATGAGAGAGAGGTGAGGCCCTTCGAGCTCGCTTTCTCCCCAGCTGCTGCTGATTCTCATTACCGCGACCCGTTTTGCAATTCAAACATCGGGATCACTAGCTTGCATTAGGAGGTTTCATTTCCAAATGCCACACTTAGCAGTGATTTGCTTCGATTTTAGCTCTTGTGCATCACTCTTAATTTTCCGACGCTTGCAGGTAAAATAGTTGTATAGGTTCGTTGCATTGCTTTTATCTTTAGAACTCGGAGTTTCTGCGGTGCTCCTAGTAAGCTGCTTTGTGTTGTTTGTTTTTCTCCTGGTGGGGAAAAGTGGGGAGTGGGTCTGTGATGACTCACGTTCATAGCACGAGTGCAGGACGCTAAATTTGTAGGTTAGTCGGAGACTTGGGGTTCTGTTAGATGTAGAATTCAATCAACAATGTGCTTGCTGCTAGTTGGTACATGATGTGGGGGCCACATCGCTAGCGTCACAAAATGCAGAGCAGATTGTCTGAATTGTTTGCTTTTCAGCAATGCCCCACGAAAGCCCGGACAATATCTTAAGCTGCAGCTAACGATCAACATCTGACAGGTCACCCAATCTGTCTATTTTTTAATCGCCCAATCAGTCTAATTGGTGGAATCCAGAACGTTAAGTAGCTATGTTTCATGCCAAATTTATACTCAGGTGGTGTGCTTGGTCATTTACAACATGTGACAATGAACGTGGTGCGTATACCATTCTTTTGCAGGTCTACAAGCTCTCTATTGGAGCAGCATGTGCCCTCACATGGCCATCGAACCGTATTATAATCCAAGTCTTGGATGATTCCACCGATCCATTCATTAAGGTAACCCATACCGCTGCAAGATAAGCTGTTTATTTTTTATATCTTTGCATGATCATATGGAGTGTTTTTGGATCAAGATGTAGTTCTTACGTTTATGTGATGCCCATGTCAAACAGCTAGTACCTAGCAAGCAGTTCTCATGATAAATTAACACCGAATCAGCTTCAGAAGAACATGAGATTAAAAAATGTGCTTAGCACTGCTTAATCATATGGTTTTGTTCTGTTGCACGCTATGAAACCAAATTGTGATTGTTCATCTAATTCTGCATCAAACCATTTCCCCTGCCCTGGCATTGAGGAAATGCTGATCAATTAAAATTGGTCCATCTCTATCAGTTTTTGATTAAGCTAAGAAATTTTGTATAGCCAGCTGGAGAGTACAGCTTGGTGGTAGCCTGGTAGCCCTAGTGGCTTGAATTACAAGTGTGCGTTCCATTGTGTCATGCAATCAGAAAGTGTAGCAGTTTTCTAGTATGACTTTTAATAGTAAATGGTGCTATCTGAAAAGCCAATCATTTTTTATGGAGAAACTTCACGTAGTTTAATTCAACTGCAGGACATTGCTATTCCAATCAAGTAGGGCTTGATTGACAGGCATGGTCTAACAATTAGTAGATGCGGATCAAAATCAGTTTCCATTTACAAGATGACTCTACCAAATATTTTCCTGTAGAATCAGTAATAGTTTCCCAAGGAACTCCAGAGAGCTCCATTTTTCATTCTTTAGCTTATTTCAAGCTCTGTTTGTTTTAGTTGAATTGACCGCTTTATTTGTTTTTATCATTTTTTTATCAAGTGCAGGAACTTGTGGAGCTTGAATGCAAGGATTGGGCCAGCAAGAAAATCAACATAAAATATGAGATTCGAGAGAGTAGGAAAGGATACAAAGCAGGAGCCCTGATGAAGGGCATGGAACATAGCTATGCCCAAGAGTGCGATTTTGTTGCCATTTTTGATGCAGATTTCCAACCTGAACCTGACTTCCTTTTAAGAACCGTACCGTTTCTCGTGCATAACCCGAAGATTGCTCTGGTACAGACACGTTGGGAGTTTGGTAAGCAAGCTTTTCATTTACCTTCTATAATGTGAGACTACATATAGACAGTTTTCAGTGCTAATATTTGGACGCAATTTCCTCTGCCTACCGGTAATGTGGTTGTGTCGATAATTTGAAGTGAGAAGTGTTGCTCATTCTGATTTCAGGATGTTCCTCATGTGGCCTTTCCCGGGAAATTTTGCAGTGAACTATGATGTTTGCCTAATGACAAGGATACAAAAGATGTCGCTAGATTATCATTTCAAGGTTGAGCAGGAATCAGGCTCATCTATGCATGCCTTCTTTGGTTTCAACGGTAAGAGCCTCTGTCAGAAGCAATCATGTGAGTTTCCAACTGTATCTGACTAAAACCTTTTCAGGAACTGCTGGTGTGTGGCGGGTATCAGCTATTAGTGAAGCAGGAGGGTGGAAGGATCGCACCACTGTGGAAGACATGGACTTAGCTGTACGAGCGAGTCTAAAGGGATGGCAATTCCTGTATGTCGGTGATATAAGGGTATGTCTTTTCTGCAATTTTCCAATGAGTGATTCTTCAATAACAATAAGCATATTGCCTATACATTTTATCTGTTGCAGTAACAATTTACGGTATAGGTTAAGAGTGAACTCCCCAGTACCTTAAAGGCCTACCGTCATCAACAGCATAGGTGGACTTGTGGTGCTACGAACCTCTTCAGAAAAATGGCACCGGACATTGTTCGAAGCAAGGCAAGCATACTTTAATTGATTTGACTGATGAAGTTAGGGCATTGTCATACAGTAAGCAAATTTACTGTCTCTGTGGTGCAGGGCGTATCTGTATGGATGAAATTCCATCTTCTGTACAGCTTCTTCTTTGTACGCAGGGTTATCGCTCCCATCCTGACATTCCTGTTCTACTGCATTGTGATTCCATTGTCCGTCATGGTCCCTGAAGTCAGTATCCCTGTCTGGGGAATGTTCTACATTCCCACTGCCATCACCATCATGAACGCCATCAGGAATCCCTGGTAAAGTGCCCCATCTTTCTCCAGACTCGGGAGTGGCTTTCCCTATCTGCTCGTTGATCTCGCATATTTACTGATCTCATGTTATACATGCCAGGTCTATCCATATGGTGCCGATATGGATTCTGTTCGAGAACGTCATGTCCATGCACCGGATGCGCGCCGCCCTGACCGGGCTGCTGGAGACCATGTACGTTGACGAGTGGGTGGTCACCCAGAAGTTGGGCGATCATGTGAGGGAGAAGCTCGAGGTCCCTCTCCTCACACCGGTGAAGCCAACTGAGTGCGTCGAGAGGTAGCAATCCAATCACTTCAACACATAACAGGTGTCCTTTGCGTACCGTTAGAACAGTGGAAAAACGTGTGCCTGACGCTGCTTGCCTGATCTGACCTCTGCTGCAGGATTTACGTTCCTGAGATCCTGGTTGCGTTCTACCTCCTGGTATGCGCATCTTACGATTTTGTACTCGGAGCCGGGCGCTACTACCTGTACATCTTCCTCCAGGCCTTCGCTTTCCTCTTGCTTGGATTTGGCTTCGTCGGCACAGCTGGACCCTGTTCTTGTCCATAGACCATAACATAGCAGCAGCTGCATTCTTCCCCAATTGGCCTCACTGTAACTAGAAAATGCAATTCTTTTTTCTGTAAAATGGAACTCGACATGAAGTGAATACCAGCATTTTTTCTGCATCTTTTTACAGCCGCTGAAGTTAATTAGCCCGGTGAGCGGTGAACACTGCCTGAGCAGAGGAGACTGGACGTGTGGCTGGGTGGCTGGGGATGGGCCTGGAGTGGACCAGAAGCCAATCAATCAACCAACCAGCCCACGGGAGCTTGTCTGAATCCGTCGTCGTTGCGCTGCGACGATGGACAGGAGCGGGGCCGCCGCCGTCGCTTTCATCGGCCACCGGACGGCACAAATAATGTAAGACCCATGACTCACTCACACGAACCCTTTTTCTCCCCTGCGAGCAAGGAGAAGCAAACAAAAAGGCCGGAAGGCCGGCCGAACAAGAAACACTCGAGCTCTCACGGAAAAGGGCAGCCAGGAAGCACACAAACCTCTCGCTTTCAGGCCACCAAAAAATCTGGCTCGTTCCTTGGTCCACATGTTCCCGGATTCATAAATCCTGGCAGCACCTCGCTTTGTTAGTTAGTTGAGGTCGCAGCTGCCCTTGTTCTGGTCGACACATGTTCTCTTCACGACTCCAATTTTTCTCTGCACTGGATTTGATCTTTCCACAGATGCCCGCGATCCGAGGGCCGTCACGTCGCTTTCCGTGGCCGTTCTTTTCTCCCTGTACCACGAGGGCGCAAGAAAATTGGAGAAAAAAAGGGCCGACCAACAGGGCGTCGATGTGACAGGTTTCGTCACTGACAGGTGGGTCCATGCCGGACAGATACTATTCCTTTTGTGCACGTATCAAGATATGATGCGTCTGGGTGTCCTCTGATTCGTTACACGTGTACGGTCTCATGGGAAACTTTTCGGGCCAGGATAATCTTTTGTATTAGGACAAGTCTCATCAGCCCTGTGTAAGATATCTTGGACGTTTGGGTTTATGCAAAAAAAAAAACAAGGGCTAGGACCCAAAAAGGCCCGTCGTCAACGTTTGACACGTAGAAACAAAAGGTACTTGCGATAGATAAAGTTTCACGTACTAAATCCGCCGACCGAAGTTGTATAAATAAAATAATTACCAAGAAAGACACGAGATATCAGTATAAAAATGGAATGCGTGTCTGACCATGAAGCCAACAATCATCTTCGCACTTTGAAAAGGGCCGAGCAGAACACTGCAAACTTAGAGTCCGTTTGGCGCAGCTTCGTACGGCTCCGGCTCCATATGGCATAGCACTGTAGTTCCTCTCTCTTCTCCCTCCCTCTCACGGGCGCTTGCTAATCCACGTACGCTCGCCAGGCATGCTTCTAGCGAGCGATCTCCGACATCAGGTATTTTTTCTTTTCTAGAAAGTTTTCTTTCTCCGTAACTTTCCTTTTTTGGAAAGTTATAACTTATAAATGTAATTTTTATGCATAACTTTTTTACACACACTTTCTGAAATATAAATTTCTATTATAACTTTTACGATATACACAACTTTTAATAACTCCATAAAAATAATTTTTTAGCACAAATTTTATGGTACATACAATTTTAATGCATAGATTTTCTTCAGATAATTTGTGGAAGATAATTTTTTAGCATAAATTCTATAAAGTTATCTTTATCGGAAATTTTTCTGATACAATCTTTTTACGCAAAAGTTCTAAGTATAATCCTTGGGGAAAAAAGAAAGAAAAGGAAAACGAAAATGAAAATGAAAATGAGCACTCCACCTCCGACCCGTCGCTCGCCGTTCCGGTGCTGCGTGGTTGCAGCAGCTCGGCGGGGCAGCAACTCGGTGGATGTGAAGGATAAAGAGGAACAGAAGTAGCGAGGAAAAAAGATCAGACACGTCAAGCAGGAAAATCAAGAGAGTAAAAAGCAATTGGTAGACTCACGCATGTAGAGCAGTGGAGGCAGCTCGAATAGTCGGAAAATCGAGCGCTAGGTTGCGAGCTGACGATCACGTGTACGTAGAATTGGATTTGCGCCTCTCACATCCGGCGGAGGAGCCGGCGGCTCCGGCTCTGGCTCAAGCTTCTCTGACAGCACAGTGGTTCTGTCAGGAGGAGCCGGAGCCACCAAAAGCTCAGCCAAACGCGCCCTTAATTCTAACACAAGCTCAGCTCGACAGTATCATATGCGAAATGGAATGATAGAGAAAGAAGGCTGCATACAAGTTTGAAGTTTCCATTGTTTCAAGTTTTCCTCATTTGAGGGTAAATTCCCAGAACCCACCTGTAATTTTATTTATTTATTATTACAGTAAATTTAGCCTAACATCAATAACGTTTTCTTAATGTCAAATAACCGTAATTTCGCACGATGATATGTTTGAGTCTGCCTTTCACGGTAATATATGCGTTTTTATTTCAGGTTAAGTCGTAATAAGAACAAAGAAGCAAAAGTGTCTAGAAATTGTAGGGTACCTCCTTTTGGAAAAGAATTGAGAAACCTGGAATCAGTTACATAATCGGAGATGACTATATAACCCTGGACCAATTAAACTACGAAGCACCCACTTCAAGGAAAGATTCAGAAACGAAATAATCTCGGCAGTTCGTGGAGATAGTGGCAAGGCCACTACGTCCATTATGAACTCTTCTTTCTAAAGGGGGCAAATATTATATTTTTTGGCACAAATAACTATGGGAATGAATCCATAAACTAAATATTGAAAAAAAGTTATAAAAATTGCCACAAGATTATTCCTCATGGACATGTATTTCCGTTTATCATGGAATTATATATAACTTTAGCACAATTAACCCACGTGACTGACTCCTGTTACTCCCCACTTTCCGTCGTCGACGTCGTCAACATGGAGCACACAAACTCATTAAACCTTCAAGGCGCGAAAGGGCTTTAGCCCGGCTCGTGGATGGTCAGATGAGATCTCACCGGCTCAGGAGTTCGCCTCCCGCTCCACATAAAAAAATCCTCTCGTATGTTCCCATTCCCCATGGGCAATGGGTCACTGTGTACGGATGGGATAGGGTTCGGAGGTTTTTTGATCTTGGGTGAGAAGGTCTTCTTCTTAATACAATGCCGAGTTTCTTTTAAGCTTCTTGGAATTTGCAAGGATAGGTCCGATCCGGCTATAACACAAAAGAAGTTGCCAGGTATGATGAGAAAAAGCATAAGCCTTTTCTCAACTGCCATCCTTAACTTTTAAGTTGATGGAACTCCGTAGCTACGCTAGTTGCAGTTCATAGGTTGGTAAGGAATGAACGGCTGAGAATCACAATAGCTCATAAAGGACAGACATTAGCCTCCAGTTTCCTGTGATATATGCCTGAAAACGGAACATGTACCCTAGCCAAAGTAGCCACGAAAAGTTTGCCAAATGAACAGGGACATGAGAAGACGTATATAGCTAGCTTCAGGGACCATAGTCCGGGGATGTCCTGCATATATATGACATGAGATGTAACAGTTCTCCATATATGTATGTATAGGAACAGAAGCTACAGCAACAATACGGCATCATGCCGCCAGGTTACATGCATGATGTAGTGCCAGCTAAGTTGAGGTCTAGCTGGTGAGCAGTGACAGGCAACGCTCCCAAATAATGCCCATGCATATGCATCCCTCCAAAAAAGAAAGGAAAGCAAAACATGTTGAATATGGGTTCAAGTCTCATACTCCCATGATGCATGCGTTAAGTTGGTGTTTTGTCATGGACTTAAACCTGAATTACAGTGCTGACCTTACAATCAAATACATAATCGCTTTCAGATGCAGCCTTTTGCTTCAAACAAGGGACACCTGACACATAATTAGCAGAGAAGCATGTGTGTTATCGGTGAGGTTTTGGATAGATTGGCAATTAAGGAACAGAAACGCAGGTATAAATATTACCAACAACAACAGCATCACAATCGCATTGTCCTTCCCGCAGAAATGACGAAAGCCACACACCGATGAACCGATCTTTGAGGGGCGCAAAAGAAAAAAACATAATATGGGAAAGGTGAAAAGAATCAAATAGGAAAAGACAATGCAAGTGGAGACTAAAACATATCGCAACACTGTCGTTCTTGCCTTTTCTTTTGCCAGCCTGAATATAAAGGGAACATCGCCCTCAGAAGCCAAGTGGCACATGATGAAAGATGTATGAGTTTTACCAAATGGTATGAGCTCGAACTGTTCTTTTAGAGCCCGACACTTTCCTATGCTACCTGTAGGGGGAAATCACGCTGTTTTTTGTGTAAAAGCAAAACGCCAACTCTGTGGGCACAAACAAATTCCCCATAACCAACTTCATCACAAATTTACAGCACAACCTACATGCACCCAAGTCTCTTTCACTTCTAGGGTTAGAGAACTAAATTTCAAATACGGGTGTGATTAAGCGTCACCGTCAATCCTCTTTGATTTATCGAATTTCAACGGTGATCTCCAGGGGCACCGATTTGAATCCCTACTTTAAAAACCTCATCCGCTCAATTGTCTGTTCAAGACACCCCCTAATTTTTGAATTTGGGCCTGGCTTTTTCACGTTCCATGCAAAGCACTCAACCCGGGTGGAGGTGAAAGCAAGAGGAAAAGAAGAAGAAGAAGTAATGTTCCATGTCCACGTCAGCAGCGAAGGATTTGATTGCCAAGTCAGGTGGGCTGAGAGGGACCTAGGGGCAAAAGCGAGATAGTGCCGGAGAATCAAAAAACCGCACCCCCGAGGCCACAAATCAAGCTTGTGGCTCTCGACCACCGCCCGCCCGCCTACGTGGCCCCCACCCCCCACCCCGTGCTCCTTAAAACTATCCATCCCCATTCCCGTCGCGGCCGAGCCCAGCAGGTCGATCCATCGATCCGGAGACAAACAAAATCTCGTTCCTGCAGAGCGATCGCTCCTGCCGCTGCTGCTTGCTTCTCCCTTCCCTTGCAGCTACGATGCGGTAGAATCATACTGCTGCAAAAAAATTCCAAGAACGCAGGCAGAGAAACGGAGTTCCCAGGTTCGTGAGAGTGGTGGAGTGAGAGGGCGCTGAGATGGCGGAGTGCAGAGTCGGAGGAGGCGGCGGCGATTGCTTGATTAAGCTGTTCGGGAAGACCATCCCGGTGCCAGAGGTCGCCGCCGCCGCCGCCGTCGCCGTGGGCGAGGCTGATAAGGTTGGTTTCTCCGAACATCTTTTCACATCCTGATGCTCTGTGCTTCGTAAGGGCGGGGAACATGAAATTGGAGGGAGAAGTAGTATGTGCTTGGACGCAGTGATCTGAGCGGGTCAATCAGAATTGGGTGTTGAATTTTGGCTGGGAATTTATCGAGTTTGGAACTGGTGAATTTTGTTATTTTTCCCCCGGTTTGATCATGGCAACTCATGTACAGTTGCTCCATCGAGATTATAGGGTGATGAATTATTTGTTCTTTCTGTTTATTCCTTTGGGTTGGTAGGTAGCTGTGCAAGCAGGCATGTTTGCCACTTTTGGCTTCCATTAGCAATCAAATTTGCCTTCTTTCTGTACCATCCACTTCAAGAATAACAACAGCGTTCGTGCTGTTTTCGTTGAAGTTATGAACATGGTTTTGTGACTTTTGTCAGCAGAGGAAACTTCTAGTAGCAGTTTATTCATAGGCGGTGCAGGATTTGGCTGCATAAAAAATTGAACCACTAATCTTATCGCTATGTTGCCTCTTCTGATTGGTCCCTTTTCCCCTTGCTTCCAAAAGATTTCGCTGAAAGCATCTCGTATCTTTTTCTTAAACTACTGGGCTCCAGAAGCAGCTATATCAACCACTACTGACTGCAACACCCTTAATTTGTTTCTTAAGCTTGGATCCAGAACATTTGTGCCGCGTAATACGCATCGATTACATCATTGTGCATCTAGTACTAGAAGTTCATACTGCATGAATAGCTGTTTTGTTAGCTATCAGGATTAGGGGGAAAAGAACTTTATTAGTTACTGATCCAACCGGCTCAATTATCCATGGGTTGGAACTCGGAACTTCTAATTTTCAACAATTAAATTGAAAATTTGAACACTCTTTGCAAGAACTGCCGTAATTCTAGAACTCAGCAAGACTATCTGCACGGTTTCAGGACATCCAACAAAGCGGCAGCAGCACGTCTGAACCGAAAGGACAAGAGAACACCCTTCAGGACTCTACGGGCTCGCCTCTGCAGCAGGAGGTTGCAGACACTGAAGATTCATCAGCTGCCAAGAACTCCTCAGGAGACCAGCAGCAGGGCGAGGCGGCCAACCAGAAGGAGAAGCTGAAGAAGCCTGACAAGATCCTGCCGTGCCCCCGGTGCAACAGCATGGACACCAAGTTCTGCTACTACAACAACTACAACATCAACCAGCCACGCCACTTCTGCAAGAACTGCCAGAGGTACTGGACGGCCGGCGGTGCCATGCGCAACGTCCCTGTGGGTGCAGGACGGCGCAAGAGCAAGAGTGCGTCGGCTGCTTCCCACTTCCTTCAGAGGGTCAGGGCCGCGCTGCCCATCGATCCTCTCTGCACGGCAGCCAAGACTAATGGCACAGTGCTTAGCTTTGGCTCCGACATGTCCTCCTTAGACCTCTCAGAACAGATGAAGCACCTAAAGGAGAAACTTGTCCCAATAACGCGGATCAAGAGCAGCGATGACCGATCAGTTGGTTCTTGTACTGAAGGATCTGCAAAGGGAGAAGACTCAAACCAAATGAACCAAAAGGAGAAAGTTACAGCAGATAACTCTGCAAATGTTGTTCAGCATCCATGCATGAACGGGGTAACCATGTGGCCATTTAGCTGTGCACCACCACCTGCCTGTTACACATCAGGCATCGCAATTCCGTTCTACCCAGCAGCAGCTGCCTACTGGGGCTGCATGGTTCCAGGAGCTTGGAACGCCCCATGGCCACCACACTCCCTGTCTGAGTCTGCTTCATCGCTTAGCACTGCTTCTCCAGCATCCACAAAGTCCAATTGCCTCACGCCAGGAAAGCGCTCTAGAGACTCTGACGAGGAAGGAGACACCAAAGGAAATGGCAAGGTGTGGGTGCCGAAGACGATCCGGATTGATGACGCAGACGAGGTGGCCAGGAGTTCCATCTTGTCACTAATTGGGATCAATGGCGATAAGGCGTGCAAAGATAGCAGAGGGTGCAAGCTTGCAAGAGTTTTTGAGCAGAAGGAAGAGGCAAAGACAGCAACTCACACAGTCATCAACAGCTTGCCATTCTTGCAAGGGAACCCAGCTGCACTCTCACGCTCACTGACCTTCCAGGAGGGATCTTGAGTATCACCTTAGCCTCAAAGATATAAGGACCAACCATTTATCATGGTACAGCTGAAATTTTGTACATTAGAGAATTGTAAACTAGGTATGGACAATGGAGTGTATGACATAGCTCATAGCTGCAAGCGGACCTTGTAACTACAATAGATATTTGTAGATAGCTATATGGGTTGGGGATGGATAGGGAGAGCAAGTTCCCTTATTTGTGGATAAATAATATAATAATTTTGGTTACAAAATTGTCTTTCAGCAATAGCATCAGAACAATTGGCTGTTGGCTCATTTTTCAGTGAACAAAAGTGGTCCACTGCATCCTTGGAAATTTGATACTTTTGAGCATATATCCAGCTCATTTCCATTTTTTAAAATTTCTTTTTGAATAGGAATTGGCAGGTGCTGAAGAAACGGTATCTGGGTTCTTTTCTTCTTTGCTAGAAAATTGCATATAGGCTCTGAACTTGCGCAGTTGTCTCACCTAGCCTCCGAACTAGCAATTTGCATCCTTAGCCCTTTGAATTTGTGTAGTTGTCGTATCTAGCCCTCAAACTTGCTTGGCTATACTTCAATTTGGGAGTTTAGGCGAGATAACAGTGCAAGTTCAAGGGGTTGAGGAAGTAAGCTGCAAATCTCATGTGCTAGGAGAGAAAACTGTGCAAGTTCAAGGAACAGCAAAAGCAAACTGCAACCTAAGGGGCTAGGTGAGACAATCGAGCAAGTTCAGGGGGCTCGGGTGCAATTTTCTCCCCCTTTTTTATCTTTTGTCACTCTTTGTCAGTATCTTTCCTTCTCGGCTTATCCTTTGTTTCTTTATTCCTTTTATTTGAGATAATTGGATCATGAAAGTGATGCAAAAAGTGGACAAAGGCACAGAAGAAAGTAGGAAAGCGATAGACAACTACTGAATGCCCCACTGACCTTAAATGTGAGAGAGGAATATATTGTTGCCTTCACACATACTGCCAACTGTCCTGCAGAAAAATCTAGCCAATAAGAAAACAAGTTCACAAAAAATATTCGAATTCACGCAAGTTCTCATCTGGATATCTGATAAGTGTAGGCCAGTATTCAACGTGCCACAATACAAATTAAAAAGAAATAAAAGTTTCTGCAAAAAGTCTAATTTCTAATTAGGCGCAAAGTGGATGTTCTGACAAGAAAAAAATGATAACTGGTGCATTTAAACCTAATTGCTGACCTTTTTCTTTAACTGACTGGCAGCAGCTTTGCCCTAGTCCTTATTTAGTTTAAAAATATTTTAGTCAAACTCAAAGTTTACAATGTCAAATAAGCAGTATTTTTAATATCAATATTTGATATTCTATAGTTGGGATCTCCTCCGTGCGTGTTGACGTGACAGTAAGACAGACAAGTTTTGTTACAGTGTTTTCCGTTAGCTCAAACTTGAAATTTGGGAAACATTGATTCGAACAAAATCCTATACGCATCTCATCACGAAACCTATGCTGGTTGCTGGTAGGTACTACTAGTAAACAAGCATTCCCATTTGTTAGGTAACACTCCAACCTTTAAAGTGTTTCCATAATATGTATTATTACCACCACTCATCCTACTTTTCACTCGTTGAAATCTGGTAGTGCCAACTCCACCTAGGCCATTGTCAACCACTTTAATAGGCCAGCACGTTTGACCTTAAATCAAAACTTCCAATTTCCATCTAATACCCAGTCTATTTATCAGGAGAAAATGCAAATTTTGCACCCCAAACAAAAACCTCAGGTAAAGACATGACAAACCAATAAATGAATTTAGAAAAGAAAAAGGTGCTTAAAGATGCCTTTCCCCCCTTTCTAAAGCATAAAGGATAAATGTTTTCTAACTAAGCATAGTTCTGATCCGACCATAATTCTGACTTTTATTCCTCTCTGAGCAATCTTTTGGTGGTGAAAATACATGTTTAATGTGAGATGTTATTAGAAATACTCTCTAATAATAAAACATGGCAGGGGAAAACTATAATTTTCTCAAGTATTGGGCACACACCATGTTTATCATTGTGACTTTCGGCAATGTTATGAAACAACTGAATGATCCCTTTTGACATTTAAAGGTCAAACCCAATAAGCAGTTGCCTTTTGGTGTCTACATACCATTGGCAGCTTAAAACCTTAAGGACATTAACTTTGTCAAACTTTTTTGGTGCACTTTCCTATCAAAGGCACGTAATGCAAAAGTTGCACTAGAATGCTAAAGTGGAATCACTGGTCACTGAGCGAGTACCTACATTCTAGTCCACAAGTATTTAACAAATTCATCATGGTTACTTTGGAAATTATTTTATGTATGAAATAAAGCTTAATTTTTAAAAATTAAAAAGAGAAAAAGATGGATGACAATGAGATTTCAACTAACCCACCATGGTCGCAGTTAGAGCAGTGGGCACGTCATTGTCAAAAACATGAAGCAAAATAACCATGCTAAACAAATTAGTTAAGCAAATAGCTCTCTTGGGTGTTTTGATTACAACAAAAAATCCTGAGTGTGCAATCGGTAAATATTTAATTGCACCCTTGTCATGTATGGATAATGAAATTAAAATTAAAAGGAATTCGGAAGGTTTCTAATCTGAAGGCATCAAATTCCGTTTATTAAGCTAGAAAAGGAATAAATCTAAATATGGCTGGGAAAGATCGGTTGTAACCTGACTTAAACTTGGAGACCTTACTTTGTTTATCTAATTCTGGTTACCTGGTAAGCAAAATTTAGCATGTGAGTTTCAGATCTGGATTTCACATGGTGAAATATATCTAAAAATCTCTCATGGATGTCAACAACACTGACTAAAAACAAACAAATTTGGTTAATCAACAAAATATATATTAACAGAATTTAGATATGCCATGATTAGTTGACTATCTTGACCCAAAAGAACACATACTGTTCACACTATCACGCAACGACAGCAATATACTACATTTTTGTGTTATTCAAAATGACAGAAAACATGAGATTGATGACACTGCACTGAGATTCAGGACAAGCCTAAAATCATACTCAAGGTTTTAAGTTTAAACAATAATATAAAAATGTAAAGATTTCTGGACATACTGAAAGATCTCAAGATAATACCAGTCATTGTCACTTCGTTGGCAGCATCATGGCTCAGATACAGATATTGCTTCTCTGTATGTTGTCACTTAAGATTGTATGGTTTCATGCATCCTCATCCACACATTCATCTGTGGATATAAATGTCAGATCAATCAATTTATGCAGAAAGATTGCAGCTTGTGCACACACTCCTGCAAACAAAATATGCAGAAAAGCGCAAGAAATGAGATCAATTGTGATGTCTCAATTGAAGCAAAATGATTTGCTGCATTATTGACCTGACCACTTTTGAGCTTCTGTATGGAATTTCAAAAGGAATGATCCTGTCCAGCACAGTTAAATTAATCCAACTCATACAACATTCTTGATAGTTTATCCTTGGAATGTGGGCGGCAATTGCAGAAGTTTCTCAAATACATGGCGAAACGACTGAAGTGTTTACAAAAATAAAGTGAAAAAGCTTATAAGAGTATATAGTACCACAGAACATTTAAACTAAGCACGCAACTTATCAATTGTTGCCTGTCAGGATACCAACATCAAACCAAACTAAAATTCACATTAGGTATAGTTTGTACTGTAATTAGTGTTTCCAGATAATTCATATGATGGTAAACTTTCCATGCTGCAGAGTAACAGAAAAGGTTTGCATTGGTAGGATGGTATAGTCATCCAAAGACACACAGCCCGTACGTGTTCAAATCTTGAAAAATCCAGACAAATTACCCACTCAACCTGTTATCGGTTGGATGGACACCAAACTATGGACTTCATCAGAGATCTGTCATTTGGGCTCAGCAGTGTTTTGGGGGGTTGGGAATGGGGAGGTTTACTGAGTGTGAATGCAGACAATCATTGATTCGAAGATATCTCAATTGCTGTTCTCGGATAAATCACTTGAAGCGTCAAGCTACATAATACAAACATAATCGAGCATGTTTGAAAGAAAAAATAATCAAGCTTTCTCCATTTAGATTCAGGCAACTACTTCAAACTGATTAACATAACTCCTCAGATATATCTACTCTGTACTTCACTGGATTTTGCAGCCCCCTGAATCTGGTCCTCGCCGGACATTTCCATAGGCAGAGAGTTCAACAAGATCCATATCACGTCCTGCGGATATCAGAAAAGCTACTTAGTAAGCTGAGAACCTGAATAACTAAATACTTCACTAAAATAGAGCCCATTTAAGGTAGATTTTATTTACCTGAAACCCTACAATATGCACTCTTCTGTATGAGCTCGGATTTGGATATCTCAGTCTTGTTGCCTTTAGATCGATTCACTGTAGCCTGCAAGCATGAATCCCTACATCAGTGAGCAGTTGTGGGTTTGTGCCCTCAAAAAAGAAACAGGATCGCCACACTAGTCATACTAATTGTCATACAGCTTTTCCAACAAGATATCACACAGGTGAATTGTTTCGATCACACACGATTTAGTCTAGAGATTCCTGCCTGTAGGGCACTGTTTTTTTTTTGTGCGTGTGATTTGTCTGTTCAAGTAATTCTCAATTGCGCCGCAGAATAGATATGGCGTACCTGCAAAACCTGGCAATTCTCCAATGTGCTCTTCCCGCCCTGTAAATTTTACAGGGTCAGTGCTCTGCTGATACAACGTCACCACAAAACCGCATATACGATCTAGAAGAACTAAAAATATTTGAAGCTGAGACTTATTGCTGTCCAGGAGCTGTTGGATTCCCAGGCTTTTCGCACGGACATGCACAAAAACAACAGCAAAACAGCGTTTCAGGAACTAGTTGTGCAGTTGTAATCTGAGACCTTGGAGTAGGGGACGATGTGGTCGTAGTCGTGGCAGAGGCAGCCGGGGCAGCCGACGAGCTTGCGGAAGACGATGTTGCCGAGCGCGTCGCGGCGCCACCTCTCCGGGTCGCGCCCCGGCACTCGCTCCGCCTTCTCCCAGCACTGCTGCTTCACCGCGTACGAGAAGCTCCGGGGCTCCGACGCCGACGGCGGCGGCGCCGTGAGCAGCAGCTCGTCCAGGTCGGCGGCGACCGCGGCGGCGGAGGCGGACGAACGTGGGGAGGTCGGGCGAGCCGTGGCACCGAAGGACTGCGGCGGCGGAGGAGGAGGAGGCTGCCGATCAGTTCTGCGGCGGCGCATCGGCTTTCGCCCCACCATCGCTGCCTCGTCGATGAGCCGCTGTGGGGGTGCGCGACGCGAGCGATGCAGCCGTTCAGGGTTCTGCAGCCTTGGGGATTTTTCAGAGACTGCCAAGTGGGCCCTATCCGGATAAGATAGGTGAAGTCCAGGTTTGTCGTCTGAGGACGTACGTTTGGAATATCGTTGATTTCAAAAGATCAGTTGAATCCCCATTTAAAATTGGAAACATTTCATGCGCTAACTTGATCGTCGTTCCAGCAATTTTTCCCCATACATGTTCGGATATCACTGCACCATTCGAATCAGCTGGAGCGTGTTAACTGGGCTTCAAATAAGAAGCATAGCCCCTTTGGCAGGACTTCCTGAGGAGCTCTAAAACAGGCTTCACAAGAGTCCTTCCAAATGGTGTATTCTCTAGCAGCTTCAACCTTGAAGCTTCTAAAATCCCGCTTAGTGGAGCGGATTGGACGAGCTGGAGCTAGAAATCGTGGCTCCGCCCGGACGCACGCCCGCATCCCGCTGCCATCTTTGCCCTCGCAGCCTCTTCGTGCATTCTGCTCCTCGCGCAGTGATGGGCGCGGCCGGCGGCACGAGAGCCGCTACGTCGGAGGCCAAGCGGCGGGAGGCCACGCGGCCGGCTGGGGGACGGAAGCCGTGTGGAAACGAAGGAAGAAGAGAATAAGAAGGAAAGAGAAGATGGAAAGAAAAGAAAATAGAGAGAAAGGATTAAAAAATAAGAAGGAAAAGAAATAAGAAGAAAAGATATAAGGGCATTATGGATATTTCCTTCTTCAATCTATCCATGAGAAATATGGTGAAACCGTTTTGCCAAATGTTTTCCAAAAATAGCTTCAGCTTCATCAGAGAAGTCGCTCCATCGGAGAGCCGGAGCTAGAGCTGCCGCAGCCCAGCCAAATAGGCCCGCAGAATGTACCGTTCGCCATATCCAAACATAACCAATACAGCACATTCTTATCAAAACACACACAAGCTTCAGATAAACCGCTTCAATTCAGAATGTAGCCGTGTCAAAATAAAATAAAATTCAGAGTGCACCATTCTCCATATCCATCATAACCCACGCAGCACAGCACTGAAGAACGTCGTATAATAGTGACCAGCTCTGATGATTAGAATGTAGAAACACAATGCAGGTTCTGCATCCTTAATCTGCGCAATTCGGTTCCTGACAGAGCAGATAAATTGGAGTGAAGGAGCAAGGGCATTTCTTCTTTCCATAGATTTCCCCCATCACAGTTACAAAAACAATTCAAACGAATCATGGCCCTCAATCGCACAAAAAAGATGGAGCAGATGCCAAATCCCCCCTTCAACATATTAGATTACAGGGTAACATTGTACCACATGTCACAAACAAATCAATGACAGCTTGTACAAGGAGACCGCTGTTTACCGTTACCCCCATAAAACTGGTTTGTTCTTCATACATACCGAAAGAGTAGCCATCAGGACAAATATATTACACATTTTTAGATTTTTAACAAAACCGAGACCTAATTGTTCACACATGCAGTGGCAGCACTTCCTCCTCTTCAGGCCTTGATACAGCACTGGAAGTAGCTCAGAAACTTCTTCCCTCCCTGCGTCAACAAATTTCAGGTCAGTAACCATGATGCATGGATCAGTGTTATGCAGAAAAATGACTGATGCATAGTGAAGTAGACGTGCGATTGTTTGAGGTTCAGTTAATCGCGCTATTTCATATCTGATATTTTACAAGTACAAGCAATCTTGTATCTGTGGCAGCAATTGGGTCATGAGTAAAATTATGAACATATGCCAACAAACTGACCAAATGTTCTAGTTTGTTGGCAACGAAATCCTTAGTTTGCTGCTTCTTCAACCATTATGCCAACCTCAACCTGAGTGTTGCTTATCCCCTCAACTGACTCAGCCCATCATTAGTTTCCCTAAGATTCCCCTATGGACAGTGACACAGCTGGTACATCAGCGCAGCTTTCTAAAGGCATACAGATACGGAGAATATCATTAAGAAAATAGGAAGAATCGTCCTTTCCAATCAGTTATAACAAAGAATAATTCATAAAACTGGGACACGTCCATACAGGCCAACAAATCTATAGTTGTTTGAACCAACTCTGATCCCAATATGGGCAGCAGATACGACTCACATTGAAACAATCATCTAACTTACCAAATTATATTTCAGTACAACTCCTAATAACAGTTCATTATAACTGGGAAGAGGTTTTTGCATCTTTCATATTATTATTTCTCTAAACCCTGCATTCAGAAGTTATTCAGAATTTTGATGCACACCTCTCTAGTGCCTACATCTTATTACAATTTAGAGTGTATGCTAATGCTTAGACGGATCATCAGGGAGCTGCTGTGAGCCCATTTGACTCCATTTGTCTTTTTATCCTGTCCTCAGAGTATTAGACAAAAGGATATCCCACCATTTTAAAAGCACAAAAACGATCATGCTCGCAGAGCATCCTATCCTCAGTTACCAGAGGAGAACATTTGTTTTAAGACATTAACTATTACCCCAGTTCCAAGTACTACCACATGTAAATGCAAGTTGCTGTCCTACTCCTACCCACATTCACATGCTCAGTTCTACCGTCCATGTAAGATTTTCAATGCTTTGGAGCACGATTTTGACCCTGAAACCTCACGCGGTAACTGGTTGCTAATGAGAAACTATTATACCGTCTTGAAAATCTGTTTCAGAAAGAGTGCAGCAGGAAAGTAAGCTTCTACAGACTGCATAGGTGCTACCTACGAAGTGGTGAAGTGCTAACTGTATTGTAATGCGGTACATTCCAAGAACTGGTTTTGCCACTTGCTAGTTTTTTTTTACTCCATTGTCTCCTTTGATAATTTGACCGTTTATTTAAACATGGACTCTGTACTCCTGTCACATGGTAGAAAGTTAATATCTTTACACTAGTTGTTACTCTGCGCGTCACCTAACATCAGATGAATCGAAATGCAAATATGTTGGATTTGCGCGAAAAAATACTCCTTTAATTTGGGTTGATTCTGAAATGGGACCTCGGATTTGACCGTTTGGTGAGCACGATGAGAGAAATGACGAAGTATGGCGCGGCGCATGGAGGGAAGGGAGCTTTACCGTTGATGAGTCGTGGAGATGCCGGCGGTGGTCGTCGGCGGGTCGGCCGAGCTTGGGCTCTGCCTTGGCCTGCGCCTGGTTGCGCTGCTGCTGGGCCTGGGAGAGGTCCTCGTCGCCGCCGAGGCTGGCGCGGGAGAGCTCCTTCTTGTTCTGCTTGCGCATCTCACGGATCTTGGAGAAGTCCATGGAGTAGTCCGGCAGCGCGCCGTTCTTCATGTCCCAGTCCCCGAACGCCGGCACCGTCATCCAGCCGTTGGCGCCTGCCGCGTCCTGGCCCCGCTGCTGCACGCACCAAAGAACGCAAGCGGTGAGACTGAGAACGAGTTCATGGACGAATGTATCACAGCAGGAATCCGAGCGCTAAGCTCCTCAAGAAGCAACCAGGAAGCAAGAGAGGATTCGTTCACGGGCTAGCAGATACTGGGAACGATTCAGGGAGATGGGGATCGCTGTTACCTCTCTCGTGTTCTCCATTGATGATCTCTCGCTTTCTCTCCCTCTGGTGTTCTTGTCTAGTTGTCTTCCCTGACCCCTGTCTTCCCTGATGAAGCTGTGGAGCAAATTCAGCGGTCACGCAGCAACAGTGTTGGACTTGTCTTCTTCGAGAGGCACGGGCGCCGCAGAGCGATTGTTTGGAGGAGAGGGAGAGGACGAGCTGGACATTATATAGGCTGACGAGGCAAAAAGGAAAAGAAAAGAAATGCTAATCCAGCTGGTATCAAGCTAACAGTGGGTGCCCACGGCAGACTTAGCGGCTAATCTTCCTGCTAACCCTGGCCCGTCAGTGCCGTGGCCGCGAGAGCTCCACTGGCGTGCTCTGACTGCCCGTTGCACACCACGCCGTCCACCGGTCCACGCGTCTGCGGAGGCAGGCGGGCGAGCGGGCAGCGGGCGGCCACAGCTGGTGACTCGCTGGGGTGTATTGATTGCTTCCCGATTTGGGCCCACAAGCCCGTGAGTGGCGAGGAGGCTCACCCGGCCCACCGGCCATAGCTTCACAGTTCGATCACACACACGGCGTTGCCTCTCTGTGGGACTGCGAGCTGAAGCGGAGCTGCCTTTCCGGGAGCAGAGGATGGTGATTGGTGGGCAGGAAAAATAGGCGATTCCGTGTGGCCAGCTCGCCGCAGCGCCTTTTGAGACCCGAAATGGAGAGGCAGAGTCCGTTGGATCACCCGGCGTCCTTGCTGATCGGAGGCGACAGCGAGCTGCCGAGCTCCTCCTTCCTTCGCTCGCTCCATGGCTGCAACTTGCAGAGAGACGAAGCAGCGTGCGTCCTGTCCACATGGACCACATCTCCTAGGCGGTTATCTGTCTATCTAGGCCTACTTCTTCTAGATGCAGGTTTCAGACTACTTCTTCCATGAAGTTCTTAGAGACCACAGTCCACAGAGACGCAGGAGGTTCAGAGGTTCTGACAGTTACAGAAGCTCTCGGCACCTCCAGGCTCCAGCGTGGTGGTGCCAACTGCCACTGATCCTAACTTCCCATCATGAATTCGTTCATGATGATGATAGCGTTAGCGGCTGGACGCGTTGGCAAGGTTTCGTTCGTTTTTAATGCCCCATATATGCATAGGCAATATTCTGGAGAGGTCATGCAAGAGTGGTGGACACGTTGAGGATGCGTTTGAACCGGTGACTTATTTTTAGTTGGTGTCATATCGGATATTTAATGCTAATTAGAGGGACTAAATATAATATAACTATAAAACTAATTGCATAAATGGAGACTAATTCACAATATGAATCTACTAAACCTAATTAACCTATCATTAGCATATATTTGCTATAGCACAATATTGTCAAATCACAGACTAATTAGGCTTAATAGATTCATCTCGTGAATTAGCCTCCATTTATACAATCGATTTTGTAATTAGCTTATATTTAATAATTCTAATTGGTATTAAACATCCGAATGACGGGAGCTTATTTTTATTCCCTAAAACCGTTGGGGATTGCACCTCCACGAATGTCTCGCCGAAGGTTAGCCAGCCCACACCTTTCTTCTATGCAGGGAAAGTCCCGCAGCCTGCGTTCGAGGGTGCCGAGTGGCTAGACAAGCAAGCACGAGACCATGTCGAACCTTCGCTAGGAGGAGCCTGCAAGCCGAAGGTCTGAACAAGCCTCTAGGCAGCACATGGCGCGCCCACAATAAACTTCTTGATGGTGTCGACTGACCAGCATGGGCGACCTTCGAGCCCATACGAAGGCGAAGGTCACTGATGATCGAAGGTCAGGGGCAAGCTTCGGGATCACGCAAACAGCGTGATGGACTAAGAGCAGTCGATTTGTACACTACAAACTAGCAAAATGCACTTTAGATCGGAATCTCATACAAACTAGCAAAATGCCCTTTAAACCGGAATCTCATGATAATCTCATGATGACATTCCGACCAGGTAGAGGCATTTCGGACATCATGTAACAGAAACCTAAAGTGCCTTTTCTGCTAGGATGCGTGCAGGCTTTACAGTTCAGACTTCAGAGTTTGGTTCCAATAGCACTATACTTTTGTACCTTTTTTTTCTAACCGAGGATTTTGTAGTTTTTTGTTGGTTGGACCAGAAGATGCTATACTTAAGAGAACACAATATGTTCCGAGGTTTAGAATATTTCATCTGCTTTTGTGGCTCTACCTACCTGATGCAACCATAGACAGCACTGGTACAGTTTTGGTGAGAAGTAATGAGCAAAAAAAAAACGACTTTGAACAAGAGTCGGCAGTTGTGCAACCAACTGGTGCAAACAAACAAGGTTGGCTAGTCATCCTCTGAACTGAAGCTGCGTCTCAACTCTCAACCAATTTGGTTGTTAGAGCTGGTTATTATTCCAAAGGACATTCTTTTGTGCGGCAAAACTACTTTGGTTGGTACCACACTAATGATAACTTCTGATTATGATGGTGCCTTCTCTCCCAAAAGCTACAGCACTTAGGCTGTCTCCAACAGGAGACTATAAACCGTTCTCTACCGTATATATAGAGAAGATTCCGTTCTCTATATGCTCCAGCAGCGTTATCTAAATGGTCCTCTAAAATAGAGAACGCTACAGGTTTCCTCTATATATAGAGATTCTCTCTCTTCTTCTCTATTTTTTCTTTACGTTTTAAACACTGGATTAAATAAAAATAAAATATGTCCATAGTATTTGAGGTATGATAAATACGTACGTACAAAAATTTGGAACAAAATATATTTCTAATATAGGGTTTAATGTATAGAGAACGAGATTTAGAGAATGTTGTTGGAGAGAAATGAGATATAGAGGAGAGAATTTTGTAGAGAAGTCTGTAAATGACGGATACAGAGAACGATATAGAGAACGACGGTTGAAGATAGCCGAAACATTAGCCAGGCGATGTTTGGGCCTCAAGTCCTCAACTGGCCCAGGGTGTGACCTGACCTGCTAAACATCATTTGGGCTAAGTCAATGGTTTGCAAGGGCTAGGTGTGAAATGCACACGAGTAACGATGCAGGTAGGGCGGCTTTTATACTGAATAAAAAACTTAATCCGGTGACGCAGTCAGTGACTGGACGAGTAAGGCGTTAATAGTAAGTAACCGCAATGCAAAATTCTAGTACTGTATTGTAGTATATCATCAAGAAAAAATGGAATACAAAATGGTGTGGAAATCTGAAGATTCCCAACGAAACAAGCACGCGTATCCCTGACATCTCTCGGTCCATCGGCAATATCTTCTTGAATTGTTTACGACAAGATGAGGATGATTTGATGCCAATACAGAACTGGAATAGCTGGAGTCTTGTGTAAACACCAAAGGATGTGATTGCCTGGAAGGAACAACGCCCTTTGTTTTTCTCTCGTCAGTCCCACAATAATGCACGGACGTCTCACAATTTCTCTGCATTTTCTTTGTCAGGTAGTCGACAGTTGGATCACCCGACCGTGCGAACGAAATGGTCAAGACGTTTTGAGTTGGTGGACGTCACGTTCAGACGGTAGCTGACAGCTTATTGTATACAGCTTGTGGTCATCAGACAACGTGTTTTTTAGAAGAATGAGTGAAAATGACCAGAACGAAGTTCCATCCCCGAACGAAAACTTCCTAGATTCTAATTGCGTTGCATGTTTGACAGCGTCTTGCTGTAAATGGACAAGAATTTAGAAGAGGAGAAACAGAGTTAACGAAGCTGATCAGCAAGCTTCAGATGGACCAGGTACTAACCAAAGAAGTGCACGGCAGTCAGTCAGAAATGGCTACCGGCCATGTGTTTATACTTCAGTGTATTTCCAACAGTATCATTGTAACAGAAGTTCATCAATATGCACATTAATTAGCACATAAGATGAAGAAGAACAAAATGAATAAAAAAATCTGATCAAGAAATCAGGAGCCGCACCCCAAGGACGGGCACGGGCAGGCCGGCCGGCCGCCGGACCAGAGAATCAGGCGTCCTGGGCGTAGAAGTCGATGATCTCCTTGAGGTCGAGCTGTAGGATCTGCGAGACGGAGCGGCCGTCGCAGGCGAGCCAGAGGATGTGCTCGAAGAGGATGGCGTCCACGTCGACGAAGATGGCCCCGCCCCGGCTCTCCTCCTTCCGCGACACCGTCTCCAGGAGCACCCGGAACGGGTAGGAGTCGAGCACGAGCTGGTCCACCGAGAACGCCCGCCTCTCCTTCCCGACCACGACAGTCACCGCCGCCGGCGCCGGGGATGGGCCCGCGGCCGCGGCCTCGTCGTCGAGCGAGCGGTAGCCGATGCGGGACGGCGACGCCGACGGCCACCGCAGGAAGACGCAGCAGCCGGCCATGGCGATGGCGCGGCTATGGCAGGAAGGCCGTTCCCGTTGCGCTCTGATTCTTGGTGGCTCCTGCTGCCTGCTCCTCGGGATGGTGGCTGCAGCTGAATCTTCCTGAGCCTCTTTTGGGAGGGAGCGAACTCGTTACTCGTTTATATCAAACGACATGGAGGTTGAACGAGCCGTTGGGGAGAGTTTGCACAGCAGGCCCTGGTGCTTCGTCAAATCACTTGTTGTCGTAAGCGCGTTGAAAAACACAACCAGATTCCACGTGTTACTGAATATCAATGTAGTAAGAGGGCCTAGAAGCAAAAATGTCCCTCCATTGGATGCTACCTTTGTCTCGGGATAGCCGTTGGGTTGGACCGGGCAAGAGATTATGGAAAGGGACAGGCCGACCGTGTCCACCGATCCTAGAGATGGCAATGGGTAACTGACACCTGAAATCCGGCGGATTTTTACGGTACGAGTACGGATTAATATCTATACCCGTGGGTTTCTTAATGGGTGATAATCTGTACCCAGCGAGTACGCGGCACGGGTATGAGATCGTAGCACCCGAACCCGCAAACCCACGGGTTTTTTAAACCCGATATAATATAAAGAATGCACATCATATACTCATTTTATTATGGTCCAATAAGTTTATTTTGGAAGTTTGATGTCTAATGCAGTGAACTAGTGGTGCCATGCTACGGATGGTGGACAGTAACTGGATAATAATCTAGCTGTGAACTTGTGATGTCTGATGTGATCAATGGTGTTATGATTTGTGAAACACTCTATCAGTCTTATGATTGATGTTTATCTTATATTATTGTCTCGATTTTATGTATGTGTCTATTGGCTGATACATCTAAGTGGTTGAGTACTTAACAGATTGTCGGGCACGGGCAGCCCGCGGGTACCCGCCACCCGTGCGGGTACGGGTTCAGGACATAATCTGTACCCGGCAGCGGGTATAGGTTTCTTAGCGGGTGTATTTTATTCTAACAGGCACTAGTATAGGCAAGTAATACCCAGCGGGCGCGTGCCCGTTGCCATCTCTAGCCACTCCGTTGTCCTCGCTCACTGGAGGGAGCCCCGCCGCGTCGGACCTGGCCCGCTCGCTCACCGAGCACCGGCGGCGCCGGCGCCGAGTGGCCGAGCACACGGCTCCACGGCGGGCAGTGCTGCGCGGAGAACACGTCGTGGTGGGGGGAATGGGAAACGGAACGCGCGCGCGGTGCCACTCTGGCCTGTTGGGAGAAAACAAATCCTGAGGAAACGGAACGGAATCTTGGCATCAGGCGGGCCACGGGCTGGCTGTGCCTTGTACGCGTACCAGGACGGCCACAGAGAAGACTCTTGCTTCCGGGCTTTTGCACCAGCAGGAGCCATCAGCAACGACTCGCTCTGCGAGTGAAGGTAATCTCTGCGTTCAGATCAGTTTGGTTCCGTTGCAGAGGGATAGAGCCGGGGGGTGACGCGGCCGTTCTTGTCAGGTGCTGCATCAGTCCAGTTCCACGCGGTTTCCACACCGTAAAGCAACGTCACAGCAAATGGCGCAGGAATTTGTTAGGCTAAAGGTTGCTTATCTGCATTCTTGGTGATTTGTAAGAGCAACTGTAAATGGTTCCCTTTTTGCAGAGGTGGTCGATTTTTTTCCCCGTCGATGCAGAGGACTTTGCAAATCCTCTCCCGTGGAACTGTACGGAAACTAGCCGAAGATCAGAGTTAATCGCACAACAGTAATCGCCTAATCGGGGCCGCTGGATCCCATGGGCCAAAATCCACCGGCTGCTGCATGAGTCTTGGGCCTTCTCTCACTTGGGCTTTTGGCTCAAAAATGATCGCGCTCTTTCGAAATTCTGCATGGGCCTCCATACAAAGCCCTCATCACGATGGGGGCCAAAAATGTCAGGAGGAAGATGATGATGCGAGCGAAGCTAAGCAAACCACAAAGCTCGAATCATCAATGGCAGCCGCCTCCTCCTCGGGCTCTGCCAAAGCCCTGGCGTGCTTCCACGCCTCCCTCCTCGCGCCCCAAACCCGAACAACAGGTACTGCCCTGTCCCTACCTTGTTCTACTTTTCCTACTAGATGCCTCGCCCATACGCAGATCCCCCAACCCGATTCGTGGCTCCCGACTCAATGGCTCAATCCACCCCTTTGTTCCATCACTTGCTGATTTCATCGTTTGGCTTTGGCGGGAAATGGGGGGTCCAAGTAACCAGCCAACCGATGATTTCGCTATTGCGATGGCTACTGATTGTGAGCCTGGGATTCTGATTGGTGTGATGCAGCGGTGGCGTCAGCTTCGCCGCGTCGAGCTTCCGTCAGGATGCGCGCCTCTACTGCTGCGCCAGCGGAGCTGAAGAAGACCGTCTGGGTGTGGACCGAGAATCGGCAGGTTATGACGGCGGCCGTGGAGAGGGGGTGGAGCACTTTCCTCTTCGGATCCAAAGATCTCGGCGAAGATTGGTCATGTGAGAACAATTATTTTCTTTATCTCAAGCCCATAATATTATACAATTTACAAATTCCAAAGACCGATGCAGACTAGTTTACATTGGAAAAAAGGCCAAAAGGGTGAAAACCTGTCGAGCCAGGCCTTGTGTTCCTACTTAAATTAGTGTAGGCTTGTCTGATGATATACTTGACCAAGCATTAAGACTTCTTAGATTCTAGTGGTTCATGAATTCATGATTTTGCATGCTCATTTGCTTTTTCAGCAACTGCTCGCATCAATCCTCTCTTCATTGATGGTCCAGAGATTTTCGATGGCGAAAATCAAAAAGTTGCTGAAATTTCGCAAGTCTCTTCACCCAGAGAGCTTGAACTCGTACAACCAGACAATGTAGAAGTCAAGAACATTGTCATAGACTTTCGAGGTGGTTGGCAGGTTAGACTACTGAACATTGCAGCATAAGCACCAATCTTATTAGCCCCCTGATCCATAGCAAGGAAATTGTTTCAAAGTTCTGTTTTGTTTTCTACGCATACAATGTCGTAAATTATCATAGTGAGTTGAGATTGGTTAACACATTACTACACTCTAGGTTTTCTATTTATATTTCGTCAAAGGAATGTAACAAGTGTGTGTGTGTGTGTCTGATCAGTGGCTTCCAAACATTATTGCATAAACCTACCCTATCCATCAGAGGCACTCAGTGGTATTTCCTTTCCACATTTCTTAGGTTATACCGGCCGAAAATATAGTTGCTGCATTCCAAGGATGTAAAGGAACTGTATTGGCTGTTTCAACAAATTCAACTGAGGCTCAAGTTTTTCTTGAGGTAATTTTCCAAAGATTTCAACAGATAAGATATAACACCATCTCGCACATACAATGCTGGTAGGTATTTGTTGTAAATTATGTTGTCTGTGGCTGAGTCATGTTTCCTTCACTCATTTTGTAGGCCTTGGAGCAAGGGCTTGATGGAGTTGTACTTAAAGTAGATGACATGGATGATATCATTAAGCTCAAGGTATTTTATAAAAACTTTATGTAAAGTTCCGCTGTGCTTAACTAGTAAACACCTGCCAGTATAAAATGGGCTTGTAGTATTAAATGCCATGGTTGTAGTGTATTTATGTGACTGTACAAGAGGCTCCTTCTTGCTACTGCTTATTGTTTTTTTCATGTACGATTTACCAGATGTTTGTTTTTCCTCCCCTTTTAATGACTCAGGGTTATTTTGACAGAAGGAATGAGGCAAAGAGTCAATTACCATTGACAAAGGCTACTGTATCGAAGGTTGAAGTTGTTGGTATGGGTGATCGTGTTTGTGTGGACCTTTGCAGTATCATGCGACCTGGTGAAGGCCTTCTGGTTTGTGTATATATCTCACTTGTTCATTGTTGCCATGCATAGAAAAAAAATAGAAATATTAAAATATTCACTGTTCAGTGTGACCTCATGGATATACCGGTCTGCCTTATTGGCTTGGCATTTTGTTGATTCCTGTTATCCATACAAGCATACAAGTCTGCATCTAGAGTTACATGGCATCTTGTTTTCAGGTTGGATCCTATGCAAGAGGAATGTTCCTTGTTCACTCTGAATGCTTGGAGACAAACTACATTGCAAGCAGGCCTTTCAGGGTCAATGCGGTAAGTTTAAAATAAATTGGATGGCAGCAAAGCTATTATGGGTAACTGGGTATTAGTTTATTGCAACACAGCAAAGACCTATACTAATATATGATCTTGTCACTTTTAGGGGCCTGTGCATGCATATGTCACTGTCCCTGGGGGCAAGACTAGCTACCTCTCTGAGCTGCGATCAGGAAAGGAAGTAATTGTGGTTGATCAACATGGGCTATGGCGTACTGCGATTGTGGGTCGTGTCAAGATTGAATCAAGGCCTCTCATCCTTGTAGAAGCAAAGGTACAAAAAACCGGTGTACCTTGCTGTAAGCTTTATGTGGTTTTTTCATGTGAATGTCCATTTCATGGTACTATTGGCTTGCTGCAGGACAACTCTGGAGATACGTATAGCATTTTCCTACAGAATGCAGAGACAGTTGCTCTCATCATTGATGACACAGGTAAATCCATTGTGGTCCAAAATTAAAAGATTGGACTGTAAACGTTGAATATCACTAAGTTGCTATTATATCTATCATTTTTAAGTCTCTTTTCAACCAGCTAATTCCTGGCATGTATTATCGTTCGGCACAGGATCAAGTGGAAGAACTGCTATTCCTGTGACTTCGCTGAAAGTCGGTGATGAAGTTTTGGTGAGGAAACAGGGCGGCGCTCGTCACACTGGGATAGAGATTCAGGAGTTCATTGTCGAGAAATGAAAACAGAAACGTAGAATGCAGCTTTACCTGCTACCAACTTTCGTTTTGCCCAAAACAATTGATGTATGTAAGCAACTTGCACATCATGACACCACATTTCGAGTGAAAAAAGAAGCGGGAGAAAACCTTTTGTCCAAAGAAAAAAAACTTGCACACGAAACCAAGACTTCGTATCGCCTTGAGATGGAGCATCATTCGTCTATTTTTCTGTAGAAACTGTGCAACTCCATTACGATTTTCCATGGCAGCAAACAAAGAGATCGAGGAAGTTCTACGTGCCAGCCGAGTGAATTTCAAAACACTGACGACACCAGGCCACAACGCTATACGCTTGCTGAACCAGGCAAGGCAACTTATCATAGATTGACATAGTGGTGTTCCCGTGTCACACATGATCGCCAAAACATCAGTAGAAGCAAAAGTTACAACGCTGCTCACTGCTGAACCAACAAATATACAACCTACAGGTACGTCGCATCTTCTAAGTCTCGTCCTAGTGCACTTGTGCAGTGCGATATCCTGGCAATGGGGATGCTGCTGCTGCTCCAAGTGAGCGCCGTGGCGAAGGTTGGACTCTCATTGGTGATCTTGGCGATCTTGGTACGGCGTGTGAGGCCTTCCGAATGTCAACCAGTGGTGACGCTGAACCATATTTGGCATCTTGCAGCTGCTCCAGCTCTTCCAACACCTGAGACATCCGAGGCCGCATCTTGGCATCACCACAGATGCATTGCAAGGCAATGCTTGCAATGGCGTTTGCACCCTTTTTTGGATACTGCCCTCCAAGCTTCGTGTCCATGATGCGGTATAGCCTGCGCTTGTCACCTAAGTGAGGTCTGGCCCAATCAACTAAGTTCTGCTCTATGCCTGGCTTCGATTTGTCCAGGGCTCTTCTTCCAGTGAGCAACTCAAGCAACACCACCCCAAAGCTGTAGACATCTGCCTTTGCAGAGAGACGGCCTGCGAATTTTCAAGTAACATGAGAACAAATAGATCCAGAAATAATCATCTATCTTTATTACCATTATGTTCGATTATTTCCTAAATCCAGGAATATTTTTCCCTCTGCACTTAGTAGGAACAAAGTTCACTGGAGCATTCACAATGTGGAAGGACTAATCTGACGTATCAAAATGAAATGCTCCATTTAAGGGAATGCAACACAAAATAGAACATAAGTACAACTGGATCCAACTTATTGAAATAAAAATGAAATGCAAATACACTTATTCGATGGCAGGATGGCACAATAATTTCTTTTAGTTTAAACAAGTAGTCCTCTATTATACCCAGGACCACCAAAGATGCTTTAGGTAGGAAACAAGATAATTAAGTGAGCTTTAGCTAATGCAGTACAAGGACCCAGCATTGGCATCTCCCGTTAAAGATGAAGCCATACACAAGAACAATGCACAGTATATACCCAATTATTTTATAAATACGTCGAGACAAAATATCTAACCTGTTGCAATATACTCTGGAGCTGCATATCCATGAGTGCCCATGACTTGTGTGGATACATGGGTTTTATCCCCGGTTGGACCAGCTTTTGCCAAGCCAAAATCTGAAAGCTTTGCGTTGAATTCCTGCGTTGAAACAACCACAAAGAACAAGATAAAGGGGCATTCAACAGATATGCATGCTTCACAATCAGAGTTGGCCTAGTATTTAAGCATACCGAATCGAGGAGAATGTTCGATGCCTTGAAATCACGATATATGACTTGGTTTTCAGCATCATGTAAAAATGATAAACCCCTAGCGGCACCAATAGCAACTTTGAGCCTTATTGCCCATGACAAAGGATCAGCACCTCCTGAAAAGTAGAAATATTGCATTATTAAATGCCCAAATAAGTTATATGAAACTTGGGACTCCACAATGCAGTGCTATAGAGATTAAATACATACTTCTGAACAGATGATTCTCCAAACTTCCCTTGGGCATGAATTCATACACCAGAAGCCGGTTATCACCATCTGAGCAGTAACCAATGAGTTTAACAAGATTCTTGTGGTGAAGTTGGCCAAGGTAATCAACCTCTGTCTGCAGCAGGCAAAGGGTAAGAACAATCGGGAATAATAAAAAAATATTCTTGGAGCAGTAGAAAATATATAGAAGAGAGATGAACCTACCAGCCATTCCTTGTGTCCTTGGAAGCCTTCTGGTTTAAGCTTCTTGACAGCAACAACGAGACCACTACCCGGTTTTGAAGGGGCAAGCGTGTGTTCATCAATCCAACCTTTATAGACATGCCCAAATCCTCCTTCCCCAAGAAGACTGTCCGGTCGGAAGTTCTTGGTTGCAGTTTTTAGATCATTGAACGTGAATGCCTTCAAATTAGAAGATGACAAAATTTCACCTTCTGTTCGAGGAGTAGGAAGCTCACTTCGATCTCTCATAGACGAAAGAGTCAAAGTTGAGCGAGTTGAGTTGCTCTTAATCGTGGAAGGGACAGATGATAAACTTGTCTTGCTGGTCACTTTTAACGGGTCTGATCTCTCAACAAGAAGCAGAGGAAAATCAGAACAACTTGATATCAATAGCATTTAAAGATTATGATGATGTCATACTCATGAATTCTGGTACTAAAATTTTGCTAATAATTAAGCAAATTGTAAACATGTTTAGGCTGTCAATTTAACAGCAACCTTCCAAGCTGATCAGAAGGGGCTGTATTTCCCTAACTGGTGCTCTGCCAAATTTGTGAACCTACTTACCATAACCGTATGCTACAAAATTCTTATTGGATCCAATAACCATATGCTACAAAATTCTTATTGGATCCAATAACCGTATGCTACAAAATTCTTACTGGATCCGTAGTAACCTCTATTCGTTTTGCTAATGTGGAATCAAAGTACATCAAGCCTAATGTTCCAATTTGTAAATCAGGGTGATCATGCCACTCGTAGTTCAATTATCAGATTCGATTGCCACCTCAATGGCCCTAGAAGTGCTGTGAAAGCGCCCTAACATTATTCAGGCACAAAAGTTCCTACTGTTGGCTTTAAACCCTACCGATGTCTTATCCTACAGAAGTAACAGAGGAACAAAAGTAGAAAGGAAGCTGCTAACAACTAAAAACAAAAACTCTAGACCAAAACAGGTAATTGAGCCAGAACAAGTAGTTCGATCTCAAAATTATCTAGCACGAAAGGGGTAAATTCATATAAGCAGCATACCAATCCAGAGCTATAAAAAACAAAATTGACAAATATAGAGCAAAAGAATTCTAGAGAGAAAGCCAGGGCACTCACAGGCAGCATTGTTGATGCTGTGATCCACCCGCGCCGTGGTGTCCATGCAATTCCCCATGTTTCCCTCTGTACCAATTCACCCACCACTCATGCACTGTGCAAGCAAACAAGAACTCTGTCGCCTCAAGATCCCCAGCTAGATCAGCTCAATCCTCCGTTTACATGAACGCGCTGAGCGGGAAAAGATGGGCTCCCTTAGTTGGCTCGGAGCACAAGATGACCGGTAATGCAAGGAATCAAGAGGAACAGAGGCTCCCAAGATTCTCCGGCAAGGCAAACAGTGAGCAAGCAGCCCCAAAGGTCCAATCTTCGCAAGGTCAGGACGGAGCTCCGCCACAAATTCTGGAGGAAAATCAGCAAGCTCCGTAGCCGCAGAGCCAAGAAACCAGCGAGCAAGAAGCAACCTGTCAACTCCCGGCACCTCAAAAGTCAATCAAAACCTCCACGCCCAACCAGCTCGGCTTCTTCTGCGAGCTGACCAACCGGGCGCCCCCAGCAAGAACCCCAAGCCTTGTTCAGATCGAACCCCGCCCACCGACTCACCCACTCCTCACGGGACGGGACGAAACCCTGCTGCAAGAACGGCGGCCGCGCACGCCGTCAAGAAACGAGCGCGCCGCAGCAGGTGTCGGAGCTCACACCTCGAGCAGTCAACTAGAGGCCGCCGCCACGCACACCCTCGCCACTAAGAACCGCACGCACGGGGAGGCCGAGTTGCGCGTGGAGATGCGACCGGATCGCTTGACCCGGGTCTCTCTGCCTGGACGGAGGCGAGGTGCGTGCGGTGGGGGTGGAGCAAGCAAAGCGGCAGACGGAAGGAAGCGGCTGGCAGCCCGCCACCGACCGAGCTCAGGTGGTGAGGTGTGGAAGCTGCGAACCGGAGCGGTGGCTGCTCTGGCTTTTCCCTCCCTCTTGTGCACCGCGCTCTGGGTGTGGAGATTTACATTTATACCCTCGAAGGATTCGATGAATTGGGTAGAGATGAGTAGGTGATCCCAGCGCATATGCCCCCGAGCAACAGTGGATTGCACAGAAGTTGCAGGGTATCTTTCATGATCTTGAGCACCAATCTTGGTCTGAGCTTTTGCTAAAGCAAAGGGGTAGATTTTGGATAAAAACCATGCTTTCGGTTCACGTCATTTGCAAGCTAAAATGAAATTGACTCGAAAAAAGAAAGATCAAGAGTGCATGCATGTACGCGTGCGAGCATCTACGTTGTGTTAATTAAAAGAATAATAGAGGAGAGATGAGAGAGTAATAACCAAACTTATCAGGTGTTAACTCGAGAATAGTCTTTAACTTGGGGCATACTACTATGATTGCTTGCGAACGGGGAAAGCATCCAGCACGTGCCGCAACAAGAGTTGTGTTGAAATACAAAATCATCCGTGTCCTCGAGAAAAATAAATAAATAAAGCAATGGTAAACCATACACGTACGCGCATGATCACAAGGCTCAAGAGTATTCTCTGCTGCGTTGTCCTACTAGTCCTCCAGCAGCCTCCCATGAGACCTTGGGAGTTGAAATCAATCAACCTTTTCGTCTCGCTTTTTCAACGCTGCATCAAAGCCGAGCTCGAGGCTTACATCATAAAAAAAAAGAGCTTTGAGAATCTCACGTTGTCATTTTCCTTTTCTGTCCTCACTCCCTTGTCCGCGCACCGCTTGCAGTTATGCTGCCCTTGATCGATCCATTTCTCCATCTCCCAGATGCATGCACCATCCCGTTATTTCTTTGAGGCGAGCACACAGAAATAAACAACGTGATTAATTCGGGCGCAAAAATGCAAACGTGCCTAGTTGCAGTGATCATCAAGTTTTCTGGAACACACCAGAGGTTTGCTGTTCAGCTGTTGGTTTCAGATTAGTTATGAAGGCAAGATACCAATACCAGTCTCTGAATGTCTGGTGTTTCCTTCTGCTATGCTATTATACCCAAGCTCCATTCTGCCTAGTGCCTACCACCTAATCAAACATCATCAAGCAGATATCTTCAAGCATAAATTAATTGCAGAGCACTAGTAGTTCATTTTCCTTATCAAATTAGTCCAGCAACATCCTTGTTGTGTCGGCCCATGTGATGGTGACAAACAGGCTCCGTGCACAATGATAAAAGAAGAAGAAGATACCAATCTAAACTCAGAAAGTCAAAGCATTTGCATTTGGATCATGTAGCATTTCGTCAATGCACAACTATCAGAACGACAACGACGACGACAACATCAATCCGATCAATTTTTTTGCTCCAGTGTTGACCTCGCATTCAATTTATTTTCAGCGGCGGCGGCCGCCTCAGTTTTCCACAGATACATCGCATGTGCACACTGATAACGGCACCTGTCCTGCTTCAGCATGTGACCAAGGGCCAAGGGCGTTCCTATGGTGCCCGGAGAAGCAGCAGCATGGCCAACAAGATGTTGCTGTTGCCTACTTACCTACCAGGCTAACAGTCCATGGCATCCAGAAGTGATCAATCTTAGATTAAGGTTTGCAGCAATTCTGTGATTCGATTTACGTCTTTAAGATCTTGATTAAGGTTGATTCTACCATTCTTATGATTCTAATCTTATTTATATACCACCGAGACAATCTATAATCTACTACAATTTGGACAAACCAACTGAACGCTGGACGACTGTGATCATTCAGAGCTCCTCTTTGAGACTGAAGATGTCACGGGAGAAAGGGGCTTTCTTCAGCTGAAAAGGTCGTTTAGCTGCCTTCACGAACCCATCTGCATGCAGAGAAGGATTCCAGTGACATGCATGATGCATCCACCCGCGGCCCTTTCCCTTTCCCGACACCTAACTGCATATGGGAAAATGAAAAGAGGTTCCTGTGTGGCTTGGCGTTTTCAGGCGCTCAAGCCAGGGGCATGGCAATCAATCACGCCCGTAAGTGCCTTTCTCTTGTACGTGATGCGTTGTCGTCCTGTCCGCTGTGCCTTTGCTTCACGCTTTTGAGCATGCAAAGGAGACGATGGATCGACAGACAGATGGGGATTGCTTTGCTTCCTTTTGCTCTCTTGTCCCTTGTGCTTTCATATGTGATCTTATCAGGATTGCATGTCACGGTGAAAGAACCCGAGCAGTACGTGTGTGCAGAGTTTGTGCCTGATGAGGATGGAAAGCTAGACATGGAGCAAAAAAACTTGTTTATCGGTAGGGCATTGAACTCTGATGCTAAGAGAACAAAGAGATTATCTGTTTCATAGTAGATAGATCCAATAAAGCCTGCAAATAGTATAGTCCATGGTCCTTGGATTGCCAAATCCTTGCATTGGTTTCATGTCGAGTCACGGGGAACAGCAGGAATCAAGTCCAGTCCAAGTCCAACCAAACAGCGGCAGAATACTACTCCTAGTACAGTACAGAAGACTGCAGTGTCCTGATCCCACCGAGCTATACCACTCCCTTCTCGACATTCATTCATTCAGATCTGTACCGGTACAAAATCTGAATGAATAATTATTCAAAAAAAATCTGAATGAATGAATGCAGGCAGCGGCCACATTCATTCATTCAGAATTTAGAGTCCCAGATCAATGGCCGGGGCAAGTCAATGGCTGACCTGCCAACAATTTTGCATACCCTGCACGAGTAAGGAAAAAAAAGGTATAGAATATGAAAGGATAAGAATCTTGCTGTGAAGATCTATCTAGAAGAAAGAGGATAGAATAGAGAGGTTGCAGCAGAATATAGGATGCGCTGGTTGAGTGGTTGGCGGTTGAGAGTCTTGTTTGACCTTTCCTGTGTCTCACACACTGGCAGTCTGGCACACTGCTTCACTGCAAGAAAAAACACTAATACGAGTACTCCGTAATAGCCTTTTTTTAAAAAAAAGAAATATTGCTGCGTACTAGCCTTTTGTTGCAAAACTGTATTAGATCCCTATGGTTCCTTCTACTCTAATCTACTTGCAAATGTAACATCAGCAAGCAGTTGGCTAGTGGCATGCAGATTGGAGACAGCCGGACCAGTTAGGCAGCGAGCACTATCTCTCCACAGTGAGGAGTGTACTGGATTGTTCTAAGCCAAAAAAGGACCATCAGAAGCAAAGATTAACCAAAGAGTTCAGGATATGGTAAACAACCCACCGTTGGAGCTTTTGCTGCAATTAACAAACATAACCGCAGAGCAACGGGGAACATTTCAACCCTCTCGACACCCCGCACTACCAACAAGCGGTTGACAATTTCTCTGAACTCTGAACAGCCACTGATTCTGTTAGAGGTGCAGCAGAGGGCAAGCAAAGCGAGGGAGCGAGAGGGGGATACGGAGAAAAGGCAAAGGAATCGGAGGAGGAAAAAAGATAGCGGCGCCCGGGCCAGGGCCAATGGCCATGGTGGTCGACCGGTCCACTACTACCGGCCCAGCACTCCACTGCAGCGCTGACACCAATCATATCAGCCAGGCATCTCTCTTGCTTTGCTTTGGCCTTCGGCGGGAGAAGGATCGCCATTTGCCAGAAAAGGCACACGCCCACACACGTACACATACGAGATTTGGATTGTGAAAGGGGAATCGTCTTTTTTTTTAGGACGGAGGAGTGAGTGAAAGCTGCCGATCCTTTAAAATTTGCAAATTGTCGCGAGAATCGAATGCCGGTCAGGGATCACCTCACCGGCCATGTGTGGAGCAACTTGAAATTAGTTTAGTGTTGAATCCTTGGTGTGCATCCACTGTTCGCTGATGCTTATCCTCAGTAGTGAGGCATGTTACTGATTAGCTCTGCTCTAACATCATCATTAGGACTGGACCACCATGTTTAGAGAAAGAGATGAACACCGATAGAACCATCTATTCTTGTTCCACTGTTGCAGCAGCATGGCAGACTGGTACCTGGCAGGATGGCAACCCTCGCTCCCGAACACCAGCGGTGCTGGCTGGCTCGGTGCTCGGCAATCTGCTAAACTACGCAATGGAACTGCCAAAGGGCGCCATAGATAGTGCACTGCATGGGTTGCCAGAAGAAAATGGAGATTGTGTTTTCTTTTTTCATTGAATAATTATCAGGCTAAAGCTGTCAAAAACCCAGAGCCGAAACCCAAACATAACAAACACAACACAAGCCTAAGAATAACTAAAAGGCCACAATAAGGCAAACAATAAGCCCATAAATAAAATCAAAGATAAGGCCCAATTACAATCGATCGTTGCAGAATGTACATCAGTTCAGTTGTACTACTATTTTTGATGGATGTGCGAGCTGAGCTAGCCAGGCCAAAATCACGAGTTAACATAAATAACTGAATCTGAACTGAAAATCATATGAACTACAGACACATAGTTCTTTAGACTAGCAAAGCTATTAAGAAAAATTAATTTTGATTTTATTTGAAGATAATGGTGACCGATCCCAAGCCCGCGATGAGAAAATATGGAGGTTTGTGTTAGATTTGACGAACCAGCGTAAAAAATCAGTCACTCTAACGGAAATGAAACCCATAAGAAATTCGTTGGGCGTAACTCTCTTAGCGACGCGCTACATCGGAATCTGGGTGTGGTGTTAAATGGGCAAGGGCCGGGTCGTCATCCTCTCAGGAGCGCGTCGTATCGTGATCTGGGTACGATGATAAGTGAGCAAGGGTCGGATCGTCGCAGCCTCTGTGGCACGCTACATCTGCACCCGGGTGTAGTGAAAAACGAGCAAGGGTCTTCGCATTTCTCTCGACGGGTGCTAAGGGTAAGAAAGCTAGCCGAGCCAACTAGGATTCGTCTAGGTAGTTGAAACGTAGAGTCTCTAACATGTAAGTTAAGAGAACTAGTCGATGTAGTAATTAGGAGGCGTGTAAATATTGTATGCGTGCAGGAGACTAAATGGAAGGGTTAGAAGGCGAAGGAGGTGGAGGGTTCTGGCTTCAAGCTTTGGTACACGGGGACAATTTCGGGTAGGAATGGTGTAGGCATCTTGACCGATAAGAGCCTTAAGGATGGAGTTGTAGATGTTAGGAGGCAAGGTGACCGGATTATCCTAGTGCGGTTGGTCATTGGAGATTTGATTTTGAATATGATCAGTGCCTATGCCCCTCAGGCAAGGTGACCGGATTATCCTAGTGCGGTTGGTCAGGGTGAGAAGCTCTTCATAGGAGGAGATCTCAATGGCCATGTGGGTGCGACTAATGTAGGATACGAGCGAGTACACGAGGATTTCGGGTATGGTAATAGGAACGAGGGGGGAGGATGTTTTGAATTTTGCGTTGGCATACAACCTGCTGTTAGCGAATACCCTCTCTAGAAAGAGGGAGTCCCATCTAGTGACCTTCCATAGTGGACAATACTCGAGCCAAATCGACTTTATCCTTGTTAGGAGAGAAGATAGACGTGCCTGCTTAGATTGTAAGGTGATACCTGGGGAGTGTGTTATCCCCCAACACGAGCTTGTGGTGGCGGATTTTCGTTTTCGGGTACGTGCCCACCGGGACAAACGTGCCAAGATTGCGAGAACGAAGTGGTGGAAGCTTAGAGGGGAAGAGGCACAAACGTTTAAGGAGAAGATACTAGGCGAGGGGCCTTAGGAAGAAGGAGCAGATATAGATGATATGTGGCTAAAGATGGCGACATGTGTTCGGAAGGTGGTCTCAGAAGTGTTCCGTGTGAGTAGGGGAGGCAAGCAGGAAGTGAAAGAGACTTGGCGGTGGAATGACGAGGTGCAAAGGGCTATTAAGGAGAAGAAGAAGTGTTTCAAACACGTTCATCTCGACAAGAGCGCAACCAACATCGAGAGCTATAGATTAGCGAAGAGGTCTGCAAAGCGAGCTGTAAGTGTAGCGAAAGGTCAGGCTTTTGATGACCTTTATCAACGGCTAGGTACGAAGGAAGGAGAGAAGAACATTTATAGGATCGCTAGGACCCGCGAGAGGAGGACAAGGGATATAAACCAAATCAAATGCATCAAGGATGGGACAGATCAACGTCTGGTGAAGGATGAGAAGATCAAGGACGGATGGCGAGAATACTTCGACAAGTTATTTAATGGGAAAAATAAGAGTCCTACTTTCGAGTTGGACGACTCATTTGATGATACCAACAGACGCTTTGTGAGGAGGATTCAGGAGGCAGAGATCGGGGAGGTAAAGTGATGGGTCCTGATGGCATCCCCATTGAGGTGTGGAGATGCTTGGCGAGAGGGCGGTAGTATGGTTAAGCTTTTTAACCTAATTTTCCGGTCAAACAAGATGCCGGAGGAATAGAGGAGAAGTATATTAGTACCGATTTTCAAGAACAAGAGAAATGTTCAAAGTTGTACTAACTACCGGGGGATTAAGCTGATGAGCCATACGATGAAGCTTTGGGAGAGGGTTATCGAGCATCGCCTAAGAAGATTGACAAGGGTGACCCAAAACCAGTTTGGGTTCATGCCTGGGAGGTTGAGAATGGAGGCGATTTTCTTAGTACGACAGTTGATGGGGAGATATAGAGAGGAGAAGAAGGACTTACACATGGTCTTTATTGACCTAGAGAAGGCGTATGACAAAGTACCGAGAGACATCATGTGGTAGGCCTTAGAAAAACATAAAGTCCCAACTAAGTATATTACCCTCATCAAGGATATGTATAAGAATGCGATGACTTGTGTTCGAACATGTGATGGCGATACCAGTGGCTTTCCAATTAAAATAGGACTACATCAGGGGTCAGCATTGAACCCTTATCTATTTACTTTGGTGATGGATGAGGTCACAAGGGATATACATGGTGATATCCCTTAGTGTATGCTTTTTGCTGATGATGTGGTGCTAGTTGACGAAAGTAGGGTAGGGGTTAATATGAATTTAGAGCTATGGAGACACATATTAGAGTCGAGGGGGTTCAGACTGAGTAGGACCAAGACCGAGTATATGATGTGTGACTTTAGCCCGACTAGGCATGAGGATGGGGACGTTAGCCTCGAAGGTCAAGTGATGGCCAAGAAGGATACTTTTCGGTATTTAGGATCAATGCTTCAGAAAAATGGAGACATTGATGAAGATGTTAGGTATAGAATTTCAGCCGGTTGGTTGAAGTGGCGGCAGGCTTCTGGCGTCCCCTGTGACAAGAAGGTGCCACAGAGGCTAAAAGGTAATTTCGGTAGGACGGCGATTCGTCCGGCGATGCTATACGGTGCTGAATGTTGGCCTACAAAATGGTGACATGTACAGCAACTGAGTGTAACAGAGATGCGTATGCTGCGTTGGTTCTGCGGGCATACAAGAAGGGATAGAGTCCGGAACGAACAGATTCGAGATAGGGTCGGGGTGGCACCTATCGAGGAGAAGTTGATTCAACATCGGTTAACATGGTTCGGACATGTACAACGGAGGCCTCCCGAGGCGCCGGTGCGTAGTGAAGTTTTAAAGCGGGGCGATAATGTAAAAAGAGGTAGAGGTAGACCTAGACTAACTTGGGACGAGACGGTTAAGGAGTGGAATATCGCTATGGAATTAACTATGGATAGGAGCGTTTGGAGATTAGCAATTAACGTACCTGAACCGTGACCTTTGTTACTTTTTGTTTAATCCCCTAACTTTTCCTTTGTCATGTGACCTTTTTTGTTTCTTATTCTTGTTTTCTGTTGGTTTCATCTCTAGCCTACCCCAACTTGATTGGGACAAAAGGCTAAGTTATTGCTGCTGTTGTTGTATAATGGTGACCGGTGTTAACTGCTACTAGATCAGGCATTCATATGAAAATGTTATAGTGGAAAATCGTCGCTGGAGAATAGCAAACCTCGTGAAACCCAGAATCACTCACCAATTCAAACCAAATAAATGTGCAGAACACAACAGCGATTACACACAAATCAGCCGGAAGATGGGTAGAAAATCTCTTAAAAAATGTGGCTCATGACAAGAATGCTGCCCTTTGACCCGAATGTGCCGTATCAAACGATTCGTATTGAATTTGCAGATATCATCAACTGTTAATTTCTCATCTTTCAGAATTTCAGATGATGTCCTCGCGTCGCAAACAGAACAGAGCAGTACAGAAGAAGACTATGAAGCCCAAGGGATTATGAACAGCCTCGCTCGTCGCCCTCGGCCCTTCCTCACTGGCTGACGAGGGAGCCCTCGGCGGCGGCCATGGAGCGGCAGTAGTCGGCGACCTCGCGGAACCTGGGCACGCTCCTGAGGTCGACCTTGGTGCCGTCCCTGAGCGTGATGATGATGTCGCCCCACTCGCCGATGAACCGCGGCACGACCACCACGGACGTCACGGAGGAGTAGGGGAAGTCGGTGCGGTCGGCGCCGGAGAGCCCGGACACCACGGTGACCCGCCGGGAGGTGAAGCGGTATCGCAGGATGAACGCGCGGGACACGGCCGCCAGCGTCAGCGGCAGCCATAGCAGGGTCAAGCCCAGGAGCAGGTTCGCCGCGAGGTCGCCGTAGTGGGCGCCGCCGTCGAAGAACACCGTCTCGGCTCCCTCGCCGCGCGCCCCCGCCGCGTCGGCCCGCGCGAGGACGAGTCGGGAAGAAGCGGCGCTAGCTGAGCGCGTGATCGGCGGGAGAGAGGCCGTGTGGAAGGAGAGCGCCGGCGGTAGCGTCGGGCGGAGAATGGAGGAGACGGCGGCGGTGGACGGCGGCGGCATGGCGCGCCGGTGGATTATCGCTGGACTCTGGTTGGTGGTGGAGAGCTGGAGGGATGGGAAGCGCGCGCGGTGGGGCTTCCCCCCGTTCTGGTGGTTATCGTGCGCGCGGTTCAAGCCGCGTGGACGAATCGGATTGGTGCACGTAGGCCTCTTTAGACCCACGAGTTCCCTGGGCCTCCTGGGCCTCGTTGCTCTGCCTTACCATTTGAGCCCGCTCGCCGCTGTTGGTCTCCAAACTTGGGCTGATGAACTGAAGCTGCTTGTGGGCCGAAACTGCTTAGGTTCAGAAAAGACGGAAGAATTTTTCTTATGATCGCAGTTAACAAATTGCTTAGGAACCTAGACAACTAACGTTACAGCATTCACATGCAACTGTCCTTAATGATCTTTCCAAATGCCAACTAGAGTGCTGGGCTGCTGACTTGCACTGTACGTTGTTTTTTCTTTTCTTTTTACTGCTACCTGTACATGTCTGAAACTCTGAATGTAGTAGTAGTATCCTAGATAGGTCTCCTCAGGAAGAAGACATGCAAATGCAGCCCTACCCTCCAGCTCTTCTCCAATCTCCATCACAGATCATTACCTGACAAAAGCACGAACAGTCTGAACGCAGCGACAGGCACTGACGACGACCGCGATATTCCCGCACACGAGATCCGCAGGAACGTTTGTTTCCCCGGACGGCCAGAGAACGCAGGGGCAATGTGGCATGGCATCGCGCCAGGAAATTGCCAACCTTTTCCTCTTCAGAGTTGAAACGTGGCGTGGAACGCGGCCTCGCGCAGCGCAGCCGCGGGGGGCGGCAGACATCTCCGCCTACACGCCATGTGCGTTACACCTGTCCTCCCTCCTCGCCCGTCCCGTTAGGTAACGTCCGGCAGCCAGCAGCCCAGCAGGCCGACGCGATGCCACGGAAAACTCCGCGAAAGGCACGCGCAGGTTGCCGAGGCTCGAAGCAGAGGCGAGGCGAGGCGACAGGCACAAGTGCTCGGCGTCTTGGCCATTGCTGGGAACGAGTCGGAGGATCCGTTGGTACAGCACCCTCCTACCTGTATCGATCACATGACGGACGCGGAGTTTTCTAGCGTGTGTGTGCGTGCCATGCTGCTACTGGGGTGTGCGTGTCTGTCAGTCAGTTGGGGCGAGCAGCAGCAGCAGCAGCAGTTGGCGACACATGCTGACATGCCCCGATGCCTGCTGCGGAATCTGTTATTCCCCTCTCATTCCCTGCGGCGCGCCACTAAAAAACTCACTCGGCTCCGCCATGGCCGCCCCGGCTGACTTTCAGCCGCCGCCGGTTCATCACCATGTGCGGTTTCCATCGCAGCACCAACCACCCGCCCTCGGAGCTACATGCCGAGGCCACACCCACCCGGTTGGTTTTCATCGGCAGGGCAGGCTGCCAGGTTCCATGGAGGATGCAGAGCGGTAAATCTCCATGGATTGGGGTCGATCTCGCCCTCGAGCTGGGGCATGGGGGAGGAGGACACATGGTGGTCAGCCGGGCACTGTGCTGTCACATGGAGCGGACAGCGGAGGAGGAAGGGCCCCTGGGCGGCTGGGCAGGCATGGCCCTGCTGCTGATCGATCTCAAAACAAAGGCACCGAGACTGAGCCCCCCATGGATGGAACAGTTTGGACGCACTATGCAGCATGCGTACATGCCATCACCGGCAGCTGACTGACCGGCCTCTCCGTCCTCGCCCAGCCCGGCGATCGATCGGGAGCATCTCGTACGCACCTGGGGCAGACGTACGTAGACCCTACTGCTACTGGCCTTTCTGGCCTTTCCTTTTCCTTATCCCTGATGTGCCGGAAGAAAATTGCGTATACTAGCTAGAACTAGAAGGTGCATTAATCTGAATACAAAGCAGAAGAAATTGGAGGATGTCCTGCCTGCACTGAAGAAATAAGCAAACCCATGGTGTTCGTCAGTGTGCCAGATTCAGAAACTGAACAGTTAGAAGCACATACGGATTGGAATGTTCTCTCCTCACTTTCTCACCGGTTCATGATACCGGTCGGAATCAATGGGCCGGTCGTGCATCCGTGTATATATACAAGTCCTACCCGGGTACCAGCTGGTGTACGAGCATCTCGCGATTCACATCTGGACCAGATCGATCAGGCTGTTCATGCCGGTACTGAACTGTGTGCCCCAGCTAGTCAGCAGCTTGTAGCTCGGGCTCGTGGCCGCACATTGTCCAGCACTACTACTGCTCATCTGACACCAAATTACCCACCAGAGCCGTTCCACAGGCTACCCTAATCAACCATGATACGAGACAAAAAAAACCCTGTGTCCTTTCGCAAAAAGTAAAATGTTTTGCCTGCTGTTTTCTCCACGGATAGCCCGATCGGCCATGGATCGTCGATCTGTAAAGAGAGGAGATGGCGAAAGAGATGATGTACTTGCGGCCAGAGACGTTGTGTGAGGGGAAAAAAAAACTGAAAAGCGGGCGGCCGCCGTGGGCCCCGCTGGGCAGAGAGGTACGGGGCCAGACACGGTCCTTTGGTTTCTTGCGCCTGTAGCGCTTGGCCCCGCCGCTGCCGATCAAGATCAACTCCACAAAGGGATTGCTCCACGCCTTGTGGACCCTGCCCATGACGTGACCTACACGGAACACCATGTATGCTCACTGTTTTGCGGTTTCTCTTTGCTTTTTTTTTAAAAATATTTTCTTGTTACTCCTGTCCCAGTAAATGTACTGTGGAGATGAAAGTGCTATTTACTGTTTATTTTTTTTAAAAAAAAATGCAATTTTCTATTGAGATCATGCAGTAACAGTTCAGAGCAGCGGACAATTTGCAATTTCTCCCAAAACTGCACATGCTTAATTTTCCTTGGTTCCTTTGATGAGAATTTTATGGTATCCAATCCTAGCATTCTTTTTCCTTTTTACCACCGTTGATGATTTGGCGCCCTTGCAATTCCCATCCCCCCAATGATTTGTCGCCGGTCGTAGGCAAGCAATCTAGCGAGGTCCAATTCAGACAAACTGTAGCTGCCAGCAATGAGCCAATGCATGACGTGAACGTACGGCTCATGAGATCAAGCCTGCAGACCGCTGCAGCAGGTAGAAATGAAAAACATAGACATTCCTTTTCACTATTTAATCAGGTGTTTATGCTATAAGAGTGCGGGGTGCTTGCTGCAAGCTGCAATGCTAAGCTCCATTGTGATCAATCATCAATGAGTGCTTACCTCAAGAGGCCATCTTGAGAGCCACCAGTACACAGTTTGTTACACACTTGTGTTTGTCCCTGACTGGACGAGTTGCCAATTTGCCACAAGATTGATTGATTGAGCTCTGTCAAAAAAGAAAACAAGTTGGCTTTTTTCAGAAGCGTAAGTGGTTGGTGAGCAACCTCTGATCTCGTGGAAAGGGTAAAAGCAAGGGGGCCCAGGGAAACAGAGATAGCTGTCCAAATGCTGCTGTTGCCATGCTTCTCTGTTCATGCTTCTTTGATCACAAATTTCACAAGAATGTAGTAGATGGATCGGTGTTCAGGGTCAGTATGTGATGGGGGTAGCTAGATTTGACACTTGCGACATTCATTGTGAATATGCTTAAGTGCAGCACACTACTTCACTCTACACTGCGCGCGCGCGCGCGCGTAATAACCTCAACGAACTTTATCCTTTTTCGTAAAACATCTTAACCTTATACAAGTATATATAGAAAACCATTGAACACAATGTCTGCCACTGCATCATGGGTCACATGTCAAAAAACCAGCCACACATTCTATTTTTCAGAAATAAAATATAAATAGTAATACAACTAGATAGAGAGAGTGAGAGATAGAGATGGATGTACTGCTATTCATCCATACAATTTGCAAAAGAACACCCCATTCACCTATACAAATTACAACAGTGCCTCACAATTCACAAATTTTTATATGTGTCACCAAAAGAGGAAAAAAAACGCGAAGACCAAAAAAGAAAGAAGCTGCAAAAGATACTATCAAAATTCAAACCAAAATCTACCTAATTAAATTACACCACCTCACTTATTCCCCTTACAACCCCGGCCCCTTCTCATCAACTCCAATTACCCAAATTGCATCACCTTCTCAGTATCTCGTAGCTACCTGGCCAACCGATCAGATCAGATCATACACAGCTTTGTGCCTCTTCCACCATGTCACCAAGAATCCAAATGAATTCGTCGGATCTTTCTGAGATCACACCATTGCAATGCTATTGTGACATCCGTGATGGATCAATGGAAGTGCTGGTGGTCAGCCCACGGCCAGAACGGTGGCGGCTCGTCGACGCCGCACAGGAGGTTGCCGAAGCTGGCGGTTTCCGGAGCCTGGACGCCTCCGTTGCCGTGCTGCTCCAGCTTGGGCCCCGACGTGCTGTGCAGGAGCTGGTCCATGTCGACGCCGGCGGGGCGGCCGCCGACGGAAGGGTAGAACGGGATCATGCCGCCACCGCCGCCACCGGGGTGCTGATGATGCGAAGGCGGAGGGTCTGGGCCCTCGGACGGCGGCGTGCGCGAGATGTCGAGGTTGATCTCGGAGCTGTTCTCGCTGCGGTTGCTGCAGGACGCCTCCGTCTCCTTGTTGAGGTTGATCAGCTCCGACCCTGCCTCCCTGCCCTTCAGCGCCAGTATCTGCAGTGCCACACGAGCAAGAACTGATCAGCAGACGGTCAGTAAACACACAACAGCGTTGGATTCAATTGATCTTGACTCCTTGAGAGATCATGAGAATTATGTGTCCGTTGATGTAAGTTCAGAGCGGAAACGTCAGGGAAGATAATCTATCACTGTAAACCTAGGACGTTCTTGCTAGTACTATTAGTTTGACGCGAAATTCTTGGTACTACAACACGGTCCCAATCGAGTATCATCTGATAGAAATAATGAGTACATTTGCATTCCCAATCACACGAGTACTGATTGTGCCAAAAGTTCTGCAATGTACAGTGCCCACATCATGGCAATTTCAATTCCGATTGGAAAGCAAAGGGACACTGCACTGCACACATGCGCGCTGAGACGAGGCACAGAGATGCCGGACCGGCGATGATGAAGCCATTGACTGCGCCAGCCACAGCATCTTCCTCAATGGACTCGCTTGCAGTGTCGCAGAGAGGGTGGAGAGAGAGAGAGAGAGAAAGGAGGAAGAAGAAACAGAGGCTCGCTGCATATTCTGCTGATGACCTTTCCAATTCCCGCGACAAAAGCCACTCACTGGCCGCCCTGCCGCTGCAGCATCAAGATTCCACAAAGGCAGGCAGGCGGTACGTAGGCGCGCAGGTGAAAAGGCAGCGCCGGCCATGGGCGCCGCTTCCAACAACCTTTCTGCTGCGGGCACTGAAACCCACATGGATCCCAGCTGAGCTATGCTAAGCTAGCTAGGCGTCACCTACCAATCATTGAGCTGGGAATTGAATTGAAGCCACGACCAATCAACCCGGATCATAACAGCGTGGTGCGGATCACAGGCTCGCGCGCGCAGCTAGATCCGGGCTGCCGGCGAGGATCGTCAGATGCGGCGAGAAGTAAGAGAACGCGGCGTGGTTGAATAATCGCGGTACCTCAGCCTGGAGCTTCTTGTTGTGGGAGAGGAGGGCGTCGTTGTCGGCCTTGACGGCGTCGAGCTGGCGCTTCAGCGCGTCGTAGTCCTTCTCCAGCTGCTTCGTCTTCCACCGCGCGCGGCGGTTCTGGAACCAGATGGCCACCTGCCGCGGCTGCAAGCCCAGCGCGCGCGCCAGCTGCAGCTTGCGCTCCGGCTCCAGCTTGTTCCCGAGCTCGAAGTTCTTCTCCAGCGTCCGCACCTGCTCCACGTTCAGCCGCCGCTTCTTCTCCCCAGCCTGCGAACCGTCGTCCGACAGCTCGTCCTCGTTTCCGCCGCCGCCGTTGGCCTCGTCGCCGCCTCCGGCCTCCGCGCCGTACATCGGCCGCTTCCCCAGCATTGGCGCCATACCTGCATCCATGCGCGCGGTGTGGATCAGTTTCCTGTCGGAGGCAGCTGTTAACTAGTGATCGATCTGCGCGAGGGGGTGGCTGCCATGGAATAAACTTCATGCCGATCGATCGATGTGTGCCTGCGTACCTCGAAAGTCTTGGAGGGAGGGGCATTGGGAGGAGGGGAGGAAGGGGTTGTGGTGAGGGTGAAGGGGAGGAGGGAGATGGTGCTCATGGTGGTGGTGGTGGTGGTGTTCTTGGGGATCATGATCGGGAGGTGTCTGCTGCATTTGGAGGAGGAAGTTTGGAGGGAAGAAGGGCGAGGGGGAGGACGCCATGCCATTGCTGGCCATTGGCCTCATCAAAGGAGGAAGGCAAGGAGCATGGGGAGTATTTGAGAGAGAGAGAGAGAGAGAGATAGAGAGAGAGAGAGAGAGAGAGTGGTGAGGAAATGGAAATATAACAGGGTGGTGGTTGTTATAAAAGGAAAAGGAAATGGAGCTTATTATTAAAAATCCAAAAAAACTTTTCTCGAGATAATCAAAATAAATTCTAGGGTTTCCTTAAGATGACATGTATTTATGATGCAAAAAAGGTACAAGATTGGTATACACAAAAGGTTATAGCATATATATAATATGTCCTAGTGCTCTTTATATATTCTGGAAAAGTATGGCCTAGTGTTTTCAAATTAATTTTCTAAAAAAATACTAGTGTGGCAATGCTTAAGTGAAATGCATGAGCTGGCACAAAGGGAAAAATAAAGGACTAACTTCCTAAAGGCTAACCCTCAAAATGAATAGGTCCTAGCTTCTACTGTTCCTTTTCTTTTTTTAAGTAGAATCTAAATTTGTTGATACACCTTTTTATCTTTGTGATGTCCTTTTCATTTTTTTATATTGATCTTCTACCCATACAATGACAGTGTATTATAGGAAAAAATGACTAGAGACATGTGTTGGTTATTGAGTAGAATGCATTGCTGGTCCTCAAACTTGGTTCAGGATGTCATCCCGGTCCACAAACTTTCAAAATGCACATTTAGATCCTCAAACTTGCTAATCGTATCACGTGAAATCCAAATCATCATTTTTAAGTTATAAATTGGAAGTGTTCAACTTATGTGGAGCTTACATGTGGGTCTAAATTTATTCTTGAAATTTTCTCCTCGGCTCTTATATTTTCTAATTTTTCCAAAATTTTATTTCAAAACTTTATGCCAAATATTTTCTTTTCCAATATTTCCTCCAAAATTTGCTCCCCAGCTCTTATATTTTCTAAACTTTTTTTACAAATTTCATCATATGAGTTTCTTGGTTTACAATTTTTTGATACAGATCTTTTGTATTTGAATATATTTATACAATTGGTATGAATTATTTTGGTATGAATTATTTAAATATATTTATACAATTGGTATGAATATATTTATACAATTGGTATGCATATATAATTTTTTATTATAAAATTATACAATTTTTGATTTAGCTTAAACAACTGTGATTTGGACCTAACATGGTATGATTAGCAAGTTTATGATTTGAATGTGCATTTTGAAAGAACCATGTTCATGGACATGTTCGTGGACCGGCGGTGCATTTTTCTCTTAGTTATTTATCACACCACCAAGATATCGAGGGACCGTAGAATGAGGAGAGATGGTTGACGATATAGGGAAAATACAAAAAGTGTCTCAACATATTGCACAAAATGGCTCTAGTAGACATTGCCAAGGATCTAATAATTACACATTTTTTTCATCGGACCAAAAGCTACATTGATGATGACCCAATGACAGTGTACACATGATTCCAACTTGATGAGCAGATGAGTAGCGTATCTCACTCCATCATAGCCGGCACCGGCAGCAGTGCAATTATGCTTGCATGCACACAAGGTAACTTTAAAGTGCATCACCTCTACCTAGTTGAAGCCTTTTCCTAGCTAGATGCTGCATGCATGCACATTTGTTAGAAAAATCGGGGGGCGCCATTACATTCATGTGCAATTTTTCGGTGCGTGCGATCAACCATCCAGTGTCCTATCCATAACACATCATAAGTTTGATTTGGATCTATGCTAGTTAGCTGATTCTACCGCGCGATGATCTGGATAGTCTGGTCCGATCCTGGCCGTCGATTTCAGTCGCCAAGTAGCTAGAATCGTGAATCCTAACCAATCGACCCACGCACGTTCGGCACGCCGCACACACGCACGTATATATAGTTGGTACGCAGCTGATCACGAGCAGCGTGAGCCCTACTACCAATCTGGATGCTTTGAAAGCTTCGTATGCGCAGGTGACGGGTGGATCTATGCATGCATGATGGATCCCATCCACTCTGGACTCTCGCCACTGGGCATATGGATGCTGCTGCCTAGATTGTGTCTTGCGTTGGCTAGCTAGCTCCCCACGTTAGAGAAAAAAAAACCGAAAAAATTTGGGCACAGCCAGGGATGGACGGCACGCATTGGGCGGAGAGTGACCTATGCACACCACGCACCGCGTCGCGCGCATGTGGTCAGATCAGATCAGATCCAGCCGGCCGGCGGCCGGTGGTGTACTACGTCAATGCATGCCACCGTGTGATGGGTTCCTTCCAGCCGTTGATCTGTGACCGTGTGGCACGAAGCTTCAGGCAGGTACCACTCCTACCTACTGGTCCGTCGCACACGAACATGCTGCAACGTTACACGGTAAGCTTTTACAGGTCGTGCAATTTGCAATGCGAGGCTTGGATCAGTAAACGCCATGTGAGATGAGCGAGCGAGAGAGAGGAGGGGGCGAGGGGCCGAGCCGGTGGGGAGATCTAGGTGGATGCACGCCGCATGCAGCAACAGGAGGGGCCGGGAGATGCAAGGGGCGGGTGGGTGGCCCCGCGCACAGCGAGACGTGCAGCGTACATGGCTCATGGGCGCGGGCCCACCCCCGTTCCCGGTGCTCCCCGCCTGCTGCTAGTGCGAACCGGGTGGCCCTGGCGCTAGTTGGCCTGGCCTGCTGGCGTTTGCGCGAGGCCACAGCGGCACATGGCCTTGTTAGTTAGGACAGCGGCGACCGGCGAGGAGAGATCCCAGCGGCCGGCGCATGCGGCATCCGCCCCCCGCTTCCCCTTGGACGGACCCTGCTTCCTCTCTCCCTCCTGCGCGCGAGGGCACCCATGCTCGCTCGCTCGCTCCAGCGGAACGGCGGCAGATGCAAATGCCTTGCCTCCACCGGCCGGGGCCTTCCCCTCCCCTTCCCCGGCCTCTCCATAGTATCCCGCCGTCTAGGAGCGGCTACGGTACACTTGGACCGGTATCTCTTTAAAAAAAAATGTTATTTTTATCTCCCTAAATTCGGACTTGCAATATCGGACATATGACCTTTTCTATCTGGTTTCTCTCATTGTTTTTTCTCCTTTTCTTTTATATTTATTTTGGCTGAATCTTTAAAAAATCATACTAAATCAAAAAAATCATGTCTTTTATATTTTTCTTGTTAGACTATGTTTATTTTCTATGTCAACCAAAATAAACATAAAGGAAAGAAACCAGCTAGGGAGGTTATATGTCCGGCATCGCGAGTCCGAGGAGTCCAGACGAACGGTTTTATAGTCTAAGGAGGAGGAAATGCGGATTCGTTCCAAAGTTCAGGAAGGTAAAACGGATTTTTTTCAAAAAAATACACTTGAACCTCATGTGAGCCGTCAAAATAATTACCCGGCGTACAGGGAAACGGTAGTGTTGACGGTACATCACTGCTAGATAGACATGGTGCGTTCAGATTTCGACAAATCATTCACGTGTACGAAACCAAACATACGGTGAGTGTTACTTATGGTAGGGATATAGTATGTGTATAACCATAGATACATCACACTAGTTGTTGGGTGCTGGGGGCAGCTAGCGAGGCCCTTTATTTGTTTTGTGTTTCTTGCATGGTAGTGGGTGTGTACAGCCGCACCGGGCCGTTTGGAACCTTCTCGCGCGCCCCAACCCTCACGTGCCAGCCACATCCTCCCTGCGCGCATGTTCGCCCTCGTCCTCCTCCCCCAGCGCGTATTTTTCCATGCCAGGCCATCCACTTGCGCGCCGACGGCGATTCCATCCTCAACTCGACCACGCTACTGCTAGCCCACTAGCTAGCTAGTAGTACCTGCGACAGAAGAAGAGCTAGCGTTGAGCAACGACATCGCAGTAGTAGGTGACAAATGGCGGAACGGATCGGAGTGGAATGCCCCGTCCCGGCAGGGTTGATAAACAAAAAAACCTTATCCGCGTCGCGTCACCGTTGGAGGAGTACGTTGCCGCGTCGGATTGCTGACCACGCTAGCTACCTGGTGCAGTGTAGCTCGCAGCAGAAGAGTCCGTTGCAGGTTCTCAGTCGACAGTAGTTTCCTTGGTTTCGTGCTGCCGGCAGGCAACATGTTTCTGTTGTTTACTCCTCGACTCGAAATCGTTCGTCTCCACCGCCGTTCACTAGCGATGGATCGTCGATAGGCAGCTAGATTATTTTCAGCAACGACGACCAGCTTTCACTTACGTTTTGTGTCGTCGTCGTCGTCGATTCAGTGCTTTGGTTTCACTTGGGCCTCAGGCCCATCCATCGATCTAGATTGTTGGGCTGGCCCGGGAATTCCAATTCGGGAAACCGACCGAATTCCCTACTTCCAAAAGGAAAAGGGACCGAATTTGAGCACCCATTCCCCAGCCTTGTCCCATTCACGGGTCACGGTGTCGAAGCAGTACGTGCCGGCGGTGCTCTCCTGCTGGTGGGGGGTGCCAGTAGGTCGTGGCGCCGTCGACCGCCATGGACAGTCGGCCCAGGGAACGAACGTCCCCGGGGTCGCGGAGGAAAGGAGCAGCGGGCGGCGGGAGGGGCCAGCACCCGGAGGAGGACGAGGAGAGCACCTCCAAGGGGAAGCGACTCTTGAGCGCAATGTCCATGACGTCGAGGGTTTCACAGCGGTCGCTGTCGACTCGCTGGAAAATGCACGGCTCCTCGCCGGCGTCCGAGTCGGAGCAGCAGGCGGCGTGGGCTTTGGTGCGGGGGACGGAGACCGCCACGTGCATGTACCCTTGGGAGCGTCGCCCTATCGCCCCGTGTCGCCGACTTGTTTGCCGCCGATCCTCTTCTTCGCTGCCTCTGCCGCTGCCGCCGATCCGTAGAACAGCGGCGATATATCAAGTGGTTTGATGTCAGTGCACACTTTCATATTACTAGAAATTAGATAACTATGTTAGATAAATTTTATGATGATAAAACTTATTTCACATCCTATAAACTTTCTCATCCTCTCTCCTCATTATATCAGCAAAATTAATAATATAATATATTAGAATTTAATATTATAAAACTATCCATAAAATTCCTATTAAGACTGGTCTAATGAGTAGGGACCATGGCTACGCTCAACACGAGGTTCAGAAAACCGATGATGACCCGTCTAATCAGCACACGAGGTTCTTGCCAAACTATCAATAGCTGAATCTGGAAAGATCGAAGAGATGAGGAATTGACGGCGGCGAGTTAGGGTAGGTAGCGGCAGCGAGTTAACGGTCCTAGCCAGACTCCAATGAACTTGGGCTGGACCAGAAGTTTGTGATTACCTTCGTGTGTATACGGCCCAACCCAATAATCATTGTCAAACTGGCCGTGCACATCATAGTTCCCTTCTCTTCTTCTCTTGCGGATCTCATTCCCAGACATCAGAGGTGTGAGTAACCGATGTTGTTTCTTCCCTTAAAAAAAACGATGCAGTTTCTTCAACATAATACCACAGATCTCATTCTTCTTTTTATCAGGAAAAGATTTTTTTAAAAAAAGTTCTTCTATTTGGCAATTCGCATGTACTGGCTACTTGACTACTTCCCCAAGTTATGCTGCATTTCCATATTATAAAAAAATAATCATGCTGCATTTTTTTCCTTGCACCCAAAGCTGCACGCGTATATGTAACTTCGTGCAAGTGCTACAAAAGAGAAGCTCCAAAGCCAGAGCCCCTGTGAACAGGGTCCTCGAATCAGGGGCAGAGAAGATGCGTACAGAAAAAGCAGCGCGAAAGGAAGAAATCAATGATTGTTTGACTAACACGGCCCTAAACCAAAGGTTAATTCACTAGCTGCTGCTGCTATGGCCATAAACAAACAAATGAGGGCCATTCTCCGACTCCTTTTAATTTAAAAACATGAAAGACCACCATTTGAACTTCCCTCCAAAAGTTCAGACTCCCAAGTGTGAATGTTCCAAAACCATTCTCTTCAGGAGGGGGGAAAAAGAATGTTTTAGAACTGTTATTGCCTATTCTTTTTGTGTCAATCACTGCATTGGGCAAACTTTATTCATACACTGCTAGTAAATCTCAGCACTTGTCAAGTCTTAATCCTGGCAGTAGTTTTATATCCCCAATGGCCAAAGCCAAATATATAAAGGATCCTAAACCCCAGAAACCGCGATCCCAAAAGATCAGTCCTCCAGCTCATCCATCCACTGCTTGGAACCTCACAACATTGTGCTCCTGGCTGATTGATCAGTGATCACACTGGCACCCTGGTATCCCAATCCAAATTACTAGCTCCCTCGCATTGCCAGTTAGCCGCTGCCGCTGGCCTTGTTCACAGGCGCCATGGGGTGCACCACCTCCAGGCAAGCCCGGCACGACCTCCGGTACTGCCCGTCGCCGCTGGCGCTGCCGCGGAGCCAGTCGTTCCCCGCCCGGTGCCCCAGCGACGCCGGCGTCCACGTGGTCCGGCTCACGTCGTCCACGCTGGGCTCCCTCGAGCTCGAGAAGGCCCTGCCGCGGGCGCCGGAGCCCGCCGTGGCGCGCGCGCCGACGAGGCTGGCGCCGCGCACGCCCACCATGACGCCGCCCAACGAGCCCGAGGACATCGACGCGTGGGCGCTCATGGCGGGCCTGGAGGACCACTCGCCGCTGCTCACTGCACCGTTCGGGCGCCACTCCTTCTCGTTCCCGGTCGCCACGGCGCCGCAGGATCTCACCGCGTTCGCCAAGGTCACGCCGCTGCCGCTGCCCCAGCCTCACGCCGCCGTCGCGACGGACGGCGGCGAAGGGAAGGCGAGCAAGGAGAAGACGCCCCCGCGCCGGGCGGTGCTCTACTTCACGTCGCTGCGCGGCGTGCGCGCCACGTACGAGGACTGCTGCCTCGCGCGCGCCATCCTCAAGGGCTACGGCGTGCGCCTCGACGAGCGCGACGTGTCCATGCACCGCGGCTTCCGGGACGAGCTCAACGGCCTCCTCGGCGTCACGGGCGGAGGCGCGCTCGCCAAGTGCTGGGCGCCGGCCGCGCCCGCCCTCCCCAGCCTGTTCGTGGACGGGGAGCTCGTGGGCAACGCCGAGGAGCTGAAGCGGCTGCACGAGGCCGGGGAGCTCGCGGCGAGGCTGGCCGGGTGCGAGAGCGCGGCGGCCGCGGGCGACGCCGGCGCGTGCGAGACCTGCGGCGACGTGCGGTTCGTGCTCTGCGAGACGTGCTCGGGCAGCTGCAAGGTGTACGTGTACGACGAAGACGGGCACGACGATGAAGAAGACGCGTCGGACGAGGACGGCGGCGGCGGCGGCGGCGGCGCCGGGTTCCGGCGGTGCCCGGACTGCAACGAGAACGGCATCGTCAGGTGCCCCGCGTGCTGCTGCTGAGGCGTTTGCGGTTTTGGACACTCGACGTGACGGGCACAATTCTTTTTCCCTTCGCGCGCGCCACTTGGATGTGGTGCACGCTAAGCCCCCTTGTGGTTTGTGAATGATCTTGTATTCTTGCGTGCGTGATCGACGGTCCGCGATGACCGTGGCGTCTCTGTTTGGACTTTTGGCCGGCACGTTAACATGTGCCAATGCTTCATCAGTGGCGTTTCCTGAGGAACTGAACTCTCTCTTGCTCGATAACGAGCTGGATCTTCCGCCGGCCTGAGTGGCCGTGGACTGCTTCGTCTACGCGTCGCTCCTTTTGCTCGCTGCACGACACGGGCGCGGTAGCCGTTGCCTGGTTGGAGCAGTTGGTTGCGATTCAAAGCCGGCGCCGTCGCGGCGCGTTTTTATATACTAGTACGCAACAAAAGCGAGCCGCAAGAACGGGACAATTGGAGCAAAACAAGGCGCTTCCATTGCTCCGACCAAAAATCTTAAACGGCGGACAATACATAGTAGATGCTGGAGTAGGCCTCTAGCTCTAGACCAATCATGAACATCATCTAGTACTGCGGCCTCTACTACTCTAGAGCACTAGTAGTAGTTTCTGAATTCTGATCACGCAAACACACAGTTCATGCTGCACATTTTGGTCGATCGAATCCCTTTTTTTCCCCTGATCAGTCCGCTGAGCTACACACATGCATGATCGGCAACAGGAGCAAGCGCGACCGCTGCCGGTCGACCGAGCCCTCACGACGCACCAGCTTTTAACTGACCTACTCGCTCCTTACACTAGCTAGCTAGCAGAGACCAGACCTTGCTACCAGCTGGTGCTGGATGCTCACGTTACCTTTCTCCACTTGCCCACGCCTGCCTATCTACCGGACACAACAAGCACACACTGCACGATGGTTTTCCCGTTCTTATTCTGTTCAACATACAAACTCTTCTTGCACGCCGGCCTGATCCGGCCGGCGGCGGCCAGGCGGGGCCGGGCTCAGTGGCCGCCCCCGCTGACGGCCCGGAACTGGCGCTTCGAGATCCTGGGCAGAATGAACAGGCCCACGATGCCGCCGATGAGCGCGAAGCCGGACGCCACGCCGAACGCCGGGATGTTCCCCTTACCGAACAGCGCGTCCCACGGGCCAGCGCCAAGAGCGATGATCACCTGCAGACCAAAGCAGTTGCGGCCGTGAGCACACCGCGATCAAGGACAGACACAGGCAGACAGACCCTGCCATGAATTGAAATTTAGAGGCCGCAGAACAGCGCTGCTGACCTGAGGGATGACAATGGAGATGTTCAGGACGCCGGTGCAGAGCCCTTGACCGCCGCCTTTGCTGGCCGCCAGCTGCGCCGTCACCGCGAAGGGGACGCTGTACAGGATCTGCACGGTTCACGCGAAGGTCACGGCCGTGTCAGCAGCAAATCCTTGTTGGTACATGCCGTGGCGTTCGGTGAAGATATGCTTACAGCGAGGGGGACACCGAGGAACGCGAACAGGACCAGGCACACGGCCTTGATGCTCGTGCTCGCGGTGATGGCGTCCTGCACGTATCCGTGGTAGTCCTTGAGCGACCAGTAGCTGATGAGCGCGGTCGCGGCCATGGCGATGCAGACCATGAAGTTGCTCGTCACCCACACCAGCCTCGGGCCGACCTTCCGGCACATCGGCTCGATCAGGAAGGAGCTGAACCCTAGAACGATCTGCACGCGGTGGGGTGATGAAGCTCCTGGTCAGCAATTAATTGGGACGGAGAGTTTGCGGCTTCTGCAAATGCATGGAACGAATCTTACCGAGTTGAGCAGCAACCCGAACGAGCCAACTCTGACACCTTCGTCGAACGCTGCGATCTGAGCGTTGGTACCCTTTGGGTCGCCGTGGTAGATCTCACGGCCCATCCAGTCGGTGTCGTAGAGGATGAACGGGAACCACGAGAGCTGCAAGCACAGTGCCGGAGTCAGTACAGAATCCAGTCAGAGACTGAAACACCCTGAAATCAGTGAACAAGCTAGATGGATCTGTGTGGCGTACCCAAGTGAGGCCAGTTACAAGGAGCACGGACGGCATCCCAGGGGGCAAGTTCTTGAAGCCCTTGAACACGGCAAGTGGACCGGTAGGTTCAGCTTCAACCTCACCGTTCGCTTTTGTTGGAAGGTTTTGATTTCCTTTGTATGGTACTTCCTTGGCGAAGATCAGGGTTATTGTCAAGCAGAAGATCAGGAACACCTGAACACAAACAAAAAGAAAAAGAAACATCCAAGATTTAGCATCTGTTTTATTTTACTTATTTATTTTGAACTGGCCCCGACAGGTTAACAAGATTTAGCATCTTTGCAGATCATAAATCAACATGGGAGGAATATATGCGGAAAGAGAACGAAAAGAAAAAATATCCAAGTTTTAGCATCTATGCGAATCATAAATCAACATGGGAAGAATATATGCTTAAAGGTTGTTAATTGATACATAACCAGATTATATTTGTATTCACAAAATATCCTGTGAACATGTTGCGAGATATTTATAAAACTTACCACAGCCACCAGGAATGCACCTTTCAGGTTTGCACAGGCTTCACAACAGGCTCTTGTTTTCAGGAAGGGAAACCACCTGTATATGATGATAGAGAGCTCTTGTTATGCAGGATCCACATTTTCAGTAAACTACTTTTCAGATAGAGAGCTGGATAGAATTTGTATACAAGAGTGCAGGACTTACTTGTGCCAATTATTTGTGGAACCAGAGGAGTACCCTAGGATATTTCCCAACGCCATCCAAGAACAGAAGATTGAATTAGCCGCACTAGGGCCATGACGACCTGTCGAGCGGAAAACGAAAGAGTTGCAGATCAGGTTGCGAATTCCACTGATGTCACAACAGCTACTAGTACAGTAGTACTAGTCTTTTGCTCTAACCAACAATTGTTGGTAAAACCTGAAGTGAGTTAGCCGTGAAGTTACCTGACAAATCAGCCATTAGGGCACGAGCTGGACCCTGGCAGTTGAATGCAAAATGTCAGATTTTATTATAGATTTATAGTGCATTTGAAACTGATCCGTCTGAAACTCTGAACTGCTGATATAAATGTACTCACTTGCACGGTATTGTTGGAGAAGTCAAGTAACCAGAACCCCAGAACATAGACGATTGCAGCATGCCAACGGGGACCATGGTAGAGACTGCATTACACATCATCAAGTATCAGATCAGTTGAGACTGATGCCAGGCAAAAGATAATTCTGTTCGAGGCGGTAGCCCCAGAGCGAAGCAGCTAACCTGCACTCTTCCTTTGTGTCGCCCAGAGCAGCTCCGATGTCTGATGAGAATCCAACAATCACAACCTGCACATCATAAGCTTGAAAATATTAGTAGGGAACCTTGAGAGAGGAGCAACGGTGAGTTCGTTCCAGTTCAGTTCTAAGAAAATAGCGGTAGAGATTAGAGAGAGCGCGTGAGGTTCTCACGGCAAGGCAGATGAGCAGACATCCGGTCAGAATAAATGGCCTCCGTCTTCCCCATCTCGCGGTGCACCTGTCACTGTACAGACCGACGAGCGGTTGAACCTGAAAGGGAGTAGAAGAAGGATCAATGGATATTTACTGCAGTAAGAAAAAAATATTCCCTCCGTTCTAAATTGCAGATCATTTTGGCAAATCTAGATGCATAAACTTTGCTATGTATCTAGACACAATGATTATCTAGATGCATAAACAAAATCTATGTATCAAGATTTGGCAAAACGACCTGCACTTTGGAACGGAGGGAGTAACATTTGTGCAAAAATAGTATGGTACTCACCACTAAACCAGCAATAGGGCCACATAGCCACATGAATGAAGTGAGGGCATGTGAAAGCCCCAGAGTCTGCGCAAATATAGGCAAAATTCAGAGATCAGCGAGCAATTGAGAGTGCATGAGTAATGTTTATTTTGCACTGCAAAGAAAACTACGCTTTGTAACTGATTCTGATAAGTTAGCGAGACACATTACCATTAATGGAGAAAAGTACTTGCAACGAACCGAAATGAGACAGTGACAATTTCATTAATAGAGAAGAACATTATATCATTAGATAATTTTCTTAGTTGGTTTAATCTGTGCACGTCGAGATACATCGGGCAGGACATGTCTTTTTTTTTTCTTTTACAGACACAGGCAAAAAGGGAATATATCTGGCCCAAAGAAGGTTCCTCTTTTAATCCGACCATCCAGGTCGCACGGTGCGGTTAGGCAACGTGCCAGATCAAACCTGACAGATTCGCCTGCACACGCACCAATCGCCTCGATGGCACTTGGCTCAACAAGGCTACGGCCTACCCGCAGCGAGCATAAACTTTATCCAAAGTTGCCCGCCGAATAGGCATGGCTATACTAAAATATTCCATTCCATCAATAATGAACACTTTTTTTTTGGACGAACAGCCGTGAACAGTTCTTTTTTAATGGACAATGGGTGAAGGTTCTAAAACACATGCTGGTTTTGGTCGGCATGGGCAGGCACCGGTACAAGGCATGGTGCCGTGTCCGTGTGCGCAGAGAGGACTCCTTTATGACGTAAGATTCTCCTCAAAACGTAGAATCCGAGTTGGCTTTCAATTGCAATTTGACAGGGAATCCGTATGATGCAATGGAACGTTTGGATACAGCATGAAAAATACAGATATGGCTGGGCCTCATATTAGATTTCCTCTAAATTTTTTATTGGTTGATACGAATTATATGGGATTCTATTTCTAGGATGTCCAACAATATGTTTCAAAGGGGCACGTAGGAAAAAAAAATCATATAGGAATCAAATCATAAAGAAAATCCTCCACCAATTCTTTCCTAAATTCCTTTTTTTTTAAAAAAGAATCTTTTGATATAAAGGGGGCCGCACTAGTTTATATATTTTCAATTTTATTACTATCTATTTATATGTTTGAAAGAATATCATGCTTAATTGTTTCCATATCTGATTGTTCAGGTGGCAAAAAAATGAAAGGTGGGTGAAGTGGAAAAAATTATACGTGGCCTTTTGGACTATTTTATTTCTCTACCTAGAAAATTAGCCCGGAACATTACAAATTTGGCAATCACTTAAAAAAACTTTTGTTTTTGCGTCGATGAAAATACGGTAGGCCGGGGTTTGTTTAGGACGACCATACATAACGTGTGGCCTTTGTTTTGGAACTTTGGACGGCGGGCCAAATGGTCGGTTATGGTTTGAGGTTTCCCCATCCACCAGAGTTTGCAAACTTCTGGTAGACAAATCATTGGGCGAGAGGCTGCAGGTACGCCGGCCGACCACTGCACGCGGCCACCGTCCGCCTCCCGGTTTTTGGGAAAGCCTACCACTTTGAGTTTGAGCCATAGGACGTGCCATGGTGTAACCCTGGCACACACGAGGTGTCAGATGAAGTGGTGACTCAGGACAACATACTCCATGCTGCTACGTCACTCAAGTTCATCCACTGTATAAAACAAAGATGAAACAAATGTTTTTTGAAAGGTTTGACTTGTGCGCATCGTCAGAGATGAGCTCGACCGAGGTTCAGGCTCTAAGTAGGAGTAGTTGCTGGGGCAGAGGAAAAGTGGGCAATTAATACGACCCAACCCAAGGAGATGCATGATCGATGGAGCGATCGATCGGGAAGGGTCCATCGTCCATGTCTGGCGATGGCTACGCGCTCCAATCTAGATGAGACCACCGTCTAGTAGAAAACAAAGTGTAGCTATCAACAGCAAGTCTCGGCCACATGCGCATCAGATACTGACCATCAGTGCAACTACTTTCACTCGTAAGCCTGACGAGGTAAAGACAAAATGGAATTTTGGTCAAAGCTACCGTTTCAAAAACATTTAAGATATATATACTACTCGATTATTGTATACGCATTTTGTAAGGGGGGGGGGGGAACCTTTCTAGCCTGCGCGTGCGCGTCCGGATGCTCGATCACAGCCGTTGGAGGCGGCGACGATCGTACGTGTACGTGCGCGGCGCACGGGAACATATATTTTACAATAATCTCGTAGCATGCACGCACGCACGCACGCACGCGCACCGTGCACGTTGGGCCGCCACGCACGTTCGAGAGGATCGCGAAGAGCAAACGGCCGGGAGGGGGGCTCGTCGACGGGGGAAGGAAGAAGGAAGCTAGAGCGTGCGTCGATGTATACCTGCACGTAGGGCGTGAGGAGGGAGAGCTGCAGCGCCCAGCCGTACTGCACGCCGCCGGCGACCATGCCGGCGAGGATGAGCCTGCCGAGGCTGATCGACGCGGGCGCGTCCGCCGCCGGCGCCGCGCCGCCGCGCCCGCCGGCGCCGCGGACGCCCACCGTGAGCTCGAGCTCGCCGTCGCCTCGAGCCATGGCGTACGTGCTACGCCGCCGCCGCCGCCGAGGTCACCAGAAGATCCTTATATGGGTCGCCGGCCGGGAGGTCGAATTCGAATCGGGATCGAGGCAGGGACCAAAGGGGAAGCAGAGCTTTGGAAGGCGCTGGAGTCCCGGGCGGAGGGGGTGACGAGAATGGAAAGGGTGGGGGGAGGGGAGGGGAGCGAGGTGCGCTGGGAGCGCGGGGAGTGAGGCGAGCGAGGTGGGTTTGTGTCTGGAGCGGGGGGGGAGATGGCGAGGCATTTAAAGGCCGTGGTGGCCTTCGTTGCCCGCCCGCCCGGTCGGCGCGCGACGCAACCGACCGCACCGGCCCGGCCCGGAGCACCGGACCACCCTGGCCTGGCCTTGCCCGGATGCGGCCACCCGTCCGCCATCCTACGCACACCCTTCCACCAAGCAGGATGCTGCTGGTTGCTGGAGCAATTAATTATTGCTACATCCACAGGCATGCAGTGCCCTTATCCATCTGGGATAACCGGATAATTGCATGCTTTCCAGATCGTCTGATCTCGATCGGACCGATGCGGGGCGCTTTATTCGGCCCGTGAGGAGTGAACGTTTGGGTGCCCGTAGCGATTCCGGTCTCCACCATGCAGCGGCGGCAGGCCCTGCTGCTTGGCTTGCTCTGCATGGCTACGCCGGCGTCGTCAGTGCTTACTGCTTAGGAAGAAGCCAAGAGGCTAAACACACACGATCGGTGGTCTTTGGCAAGGTCAACTGCTGTGCCGCGCGCGTTCGTCCAAGCGCGGTGACGTGCAGGGTGGATGGGAGCTAGTGACACAGCACCACCACCGGACGGGGAGCCTTAACGCGCGCACGTACAGGCCGGCATGGTACCGGTGGAAGTCCTACGTGTGTCAACGGGGCGGGGCTTCACCGCTTCAGGGTGCGGGTTACGCCATCAGATGAGCCTGCTAATTTTGGGGTTCCCGTTGGCGTCGTCGTCGTCACTGCGCGTACATGATTGCTCAGAGCGGCAGAGCCCCGCCTAGCCCCTATATATAGGATGGGGGTCAAGGGCCGTAATCCGCGACGACGAACACGGGTTTACTGAGCTCCTCCCACGCATGAGCATGGCCGCATGCATGCAGAGCGACCGTCCCCATAAGCCCCCCATGTTTTTTGAGGGCCACAAACAAGATTGCATACACGGCGCACATGTAGTTGAAACGGAAAAGGATGAAACTTTGTTAGTCTCGTTCTGAGTTTCCATCCAACTTTCAACAGCTTCCACTTGGGGCCAAAGCACCATTAATCTATTTCTCTAGTCGTTGGAGTACTACTAGTAGGCTACAAGTACAGCACTGACGGATGCCAATTCATCATCTAAGTACCTGTGGGCCGTAGCTGCCACGTCGGAGTCAAATGCTAAAATCCAACGCCAACAAGCATCCCCCCAAGAGGCATCAAATGCGGTGTGGTCACCACCATCCATGGACGCTTGCACGCAGGAGCACTCGGCTCATCAGAGCTTTGTTCGCTTGCTAGATCGCCTGCACGGACTGCATGTTTGCACTACCAATGCACCGGTCTCCACCCCAACCAGTTTCAGCCTAGCTTAGCAAGCTTGAATTGACTGATGGGGAAATGCATGCATGCGAACAATTCGCTTTATATTCCGACGGCGTACAATCGACGGCCGGCACCTAACCGTGCTTCGTGCTGCTTGTACACGGCGGTCTACACAGCCACTTTTTGACAACCAGTGCTCGGCGCAATCTCTTTGTAGCTGTTGGAGAGATACGGCCGGGTGACGATGCCTCAGTTTTCTGACTCTGGGAAAACACCGGCGGCCGGCTTCAGAAAGGCGCTGTTCTTTCTGCTTAGCTTACGCACCCGCCCGGAGAGATACAAACATTCGTAGATCAGAGGAGGCTAGATAGCATAGCAGGGTTGTAAAGTGGGAGCGTGTAGGCTGTAGAGAGGTAGGGGCGATCAGATAACTAGATAAGCGAGGCAAATATACATATTTATATATATCCACTCCGATTCCAAGGCAGGCACGCAGGCAGCCAGATGGAATGGGAATGGGAGGCTACGCGCCTTGCATTGGCATCCGCATCTAGCTGGGAGTGGACATCGATCGATGGATCGATCAATCATGCCGCACCCGCACCCGCACTCCCCCCTGCCCTGCCCTGCTGATCGACCGAGCAGAAGGAATAATTAATCCATCAGGCGGGTGCGGGCTTTATTCGAAGCGAGCACCGGATACATCATCCATCCATACCCGCCAGATTGGACGCCGGCGAGGCCTGCGCCGGTCTGCTCTGCTCGGCGAGGCGATATTATTTCTCGCCCGGCCGGGCGATGGATGCCGATCAGCAAGGTTGTTCCCCTTTGGACGCAGGCAGCGAAATGCCATTTGATGGGCATCCTAGTGCACCGCCGCTTTCGGATCGGAATAACTGTTGCAGGCATCGTATCGCTGCTGCATGCCTAGTTGACGATTTTTTTTCCTTTTTTTTTCGTACTGTGAATATACGGTACTAGGGTTGTTGCTTGCTTGTCCGGCCAAGCCTGTGAGGAAAAGGAATGTCTTGTGAATGTGCAGTGTTGTATGGGGTTGGCTGTCCAAGAAGGAATGCTTTTCTGATCTTCAGGTAGGTTAGCTTCAAGGAATGGAGCACTACTGCTATACATCCGAGAAGTCAGAGGAGATCGAAACTACACCGCTGCTGCTGCTGCTAGTAGAGGAGCTCTTTGCATGGAGGTGGAGCCATGGCGGCATGGGCGACGGGATGGACGGGCAACTGGGCTAGCTATTAGGGCTAGTCAACCACATCATGGATCCGTCCGTGTTTCGTAGGATCGGAGGAGGAAGAGAGAGGCTTTTGCTTCCCGAGGCTATCCGGCCGGTTTTCCAGTACCGAGGAGTTAAATCCGCCTGGGGCGTACGTGGACGGGATAAGGAAGAATGCGATGAGCGAGATGATGTGGCCGAGACCTAACTACACTAGGCCCTGCCTGGTGCCTCGTCTCGCCGTCGCAGCGCTACCGCGCGCCGTAGCCTTAGGCGCTAAGCTTGTAGCGCGTGTGCTCAGCGCGCGCACGCCGGCCATCACCGGCGACGGGGGGCCCTGCGGGGGCATCGTATCTGGCGCCATCGCGCCGGCCACAGATGGCGCGGCTGATTGGCAGGGGAGCTAGGCCTCTCGATTATTGGATGCCCTGCCACTGCCACTGCCGCGGTGCGATTCCTTCCAGATGGAGCCATGGAGGGATCGCTCAGTGCACAGCGCAGGTGTGGTGGCTGCAGCCCGGCGCGGCCATCTCTCTTCTCCGGGATACCATTATACCAAAGCCACGACGATGCGACGACGACGTACTTATACCAAAGTTGTGCCGCGACGGCGACGCCCGGGAGCGTTATTCTTCCTGCACCCGGGAGCTCGCAATTGGGGGTGTACATGGTTGGAACTACTACCACCGGAGCTCTATCTAATACTGGAACTGCTACTTGGGAGGAGCATTTTAGTATGAATTCGCATAGGTATATGGTATAGCAATAAGGGGAATAATTAGGGACGTGCTCCATATTCCCAATGACACGGGAGCATCGTATCGTGCACGTAAAAAAAGATGAGCCACGAGTGAGGTAATGCTAGCTACTCCCATTTGGCGGATCAGGATCGCAATTATCTCACGTGCCGCCCAGCATTCCAACCTATTTTCTCGGCTCGCGGGTGGTGGTGGGGCATCGGGTTGCCGGGACGCACAGTGACCGGCACTGGCGGCGATGATCCACCTTAACCGTGTGGATGGGGATGGAATATACGGCGGTCGTGCGGGTCTATCGTTCGTTCTATCCAGCCAGCCACTCTGAGATGCTTGCCGGACTTTTTTGCCCCCTCCCCATCTCCGATTCGTGTCAGATGCCCGCGGGACTCTCCATCGATCTGGACTGGACGTGGCCGGGATGCAAAGCGAAGGCGGCCAAGGGAAATGGCATCTTCCTCCCGCCCCCGCGTCTCTGGCCCTGGCTCGCCGCGCGAATGGCCGCCAGCCCGCCACGGCCGGCCTCCGCGCCCCCTTGACCCGCGCGCACCGCACCCACCGGGAAATGGACACGCCGTGCCGTCGCGTCCGTCGCCTCCGGCAGCGAGAGGCACCTGCTAGTATTAATTAAGGATGGACACGCGGGCCCCGGACAAACGGACCCAACTTAACCGTCGTTCTCCCCCGTCGACCCGTGCAGCTCAGGTCGCCTCCCGGCGGCCCCACCCCGCGCGGCCGCATGCGTGTCAACCACTTGCGGGCGGCCGGGATTCCGGCGCGCACCGGCCGCGAGGAGGTAGCGCCGACCAGGCGGATCCCGACTCCGGCCTGACGCGCGAACCGCGCGGGCCCAATTCCAATTCCTACCCCGATGACCGGTGGCCGGAGCCCTGGACGCAGACGGCACGGCGATCGGGTTGGTTCCTGCGCGGGAGGGCGGCGCACGCGGCACGTTTCGCTCGCGTCCGCACTGGCGCACTGCCTGGCTCCCTGGCCCAGCCGACTAGGGCGAGGGCGAGTGGACATCGCCCGCTCGATCGATCACTTGCCTGCCCGTGCGAGCCACGCGTAGGCGAGGTAGTGGCGGTGCGTGTCAGTGGGGCCCTGTGTGCAGGTAGCCGACAAGCCACCGCGCTTCTTCTTCTTCTTGTTCATGCTCGCGCGACGCTGTCGCCACTCACCACTCGCCACTCACCGTTGTGATGCTAGCTTAACGTCAGATATGAGCCACACCGTCGAGGTTTCAGTTCGAGGTTGTATGGATCTAATTGTCCTTTCCTGTGAGTGTAAAGGTGCTGGAGGAGGAAGGAAGGTCGCGGTGCGGTGCGGTGGTTGATCGGTGGTGGTGGAGATGGCTCGTGGGCCGTGGCAGAGCATTGCCTGCCGGTTGCGTGGCTGGGAGTCCTCGCAGTTCGAATAAATCAGGACGTTACCATGATTGCAACTTTAGAAAGAGGCGAAAAAAAACGAGCTGGTAGGGTCACCTCTGCAATTAGGTGACTAGCACCGAAAACCGTTTGTAGATCGAATGGTTCGGTATGTTGACAATCCCTATCTTGTTGACAGCAGCCTCCATATTTGTCGTTGCCTTCAGCGTTGCTCCTCTGGTGTTCGTAAGCCTGTTTGTGGTTCGGAAATAAAACTGTCTCTAGTGCTACTGTAGTGTTGCTACTTGCACAACGGTGTAAACAAGATAGGAAGCTGTCGTGTAGACGGAGCATCCGGCTCTTGGGCCCTCAAACCAAACAGGCCTATGTCTGGTCCGCGCTACACGACGGATGCTCCGTCTCCCCACGGGCCGGGCTTTCGCTACAGGCGCAGCACACATGGGCAACAGAAAACGCTAGGGATGTGCATGATGCGAGCCCTGGCGGTTGGCACGACCAAGTAGTGGCTGGGACATGATGCGCGGAGGGGGCTAGAAGAAATGAAGAATCAGCAGGATCCGTTGGAAAATGGTATCAGGATATCTTGGATCCTCTCTATGACTCTATCCCTCATTTCTTCCATTTCCTCCTACCTAGGAGGCTAGTGGTGTGGAGGCGCAATTGAAAACATTATCATCTTCTTTACTGCTGAAGTGCTAGCGCTGTACCTGATCCTTGCAACAGCCCACTAGTAGTTTTAACGCACGCTTCACTTAAAACTGGCTACAGTTCATCCGACTGCCGTCTGCCAAAGCTCACAACCTAGATGCATTATCCTTCGTCTGCTCCGCTCTACCATCGTCAAGACACAGGACCTCCAAACACCTCAAGACAGCTGGTGCTACTGCATTTTGAGATGTGTTAAGTGAGCTGTGATCAACTTGATTACAGGGTTAACATCTCAGATTCAGGTTGAAAGAACTTTATTTTAAATCAGAAACCAGGGAGAAAAGAAGCCACACTTGCATTGCATCTTCCTCATGTTGTAAGAAAAGAAGGCAACTCCTAAGAATCTTCTTTCGCCAAAAGTGGAAGCAGCTAGCACATTCAGAAGGTATCGAATGAGAGGTAACGAGGTGGCGCCCGCCTCCGCCTACCACTAGACAGACAAACAGGCATACCGAGTAGGAGTACTAGGCTACTAGCAGTTGCAAGGAACACGCAGAAATGATACAATTGAGCTTTGCACGAATTACGATGGGCTTGATCAAGTACACGAAAAAGGGATAGCTCTGGCTCAGGCGTCGACACGACAAGAGCGCGCGCGCACGCAGCCTAAGTACATTGGCGAATTAGGGAGGCAATTAACCTGCTTCTCGAAGTACTAAACATCACTCTCTTAATTAGGCTATGAACGCTCCAAGGGTACCCCAACATCTGTCTGTCTCCCTACATGAGCAGGCTGCGGATGATCGCCGCCTGCGCGCTGCTCATGTCGGACGTCGCCAGCAGCTCCGACAGCCTCTCGCTCAGGTCGTCCACCTCCTGGTGCAAGCTCCTGATGTAGTTGCACGTCTCCTGCAACACCCTCGCCGATGGTACCTGCATTGGAGGAAAGAAGGGTGAATTCTTCTCCATCGTCTCAAAGCTCATGCCATATCTAACTGTTGAAGCGTGAGTACAAGGGCAATAGGGGATGTAATTGTAGGAGCAGCTGATTACTTCATAGCAATTTTCGATTCAATAATAGAAGCCATTCAACTTTGATCAGCAATTTCAGCAAACTCGGTAGTTGTACCAACAGACCGGCCATAGGTACGAGATCAAGTTTTTAGGCCTTAATGCAGTGAATGCCAAAGGGTAGGGTAAGTTACAGCTCACAGTGGTCCGCATAAGTTGGTTGCTGCTAGAAATTAGTTCTGGACAGAGCATTCAGCTCATAAAGAGGGAATGGTGACAAACTGTTACATACTCTAGCATTGCTCTGGAGGCGAGCTTCAGGGAGGAGGTCCTGCAACTTGGAAACGAGGTCACTGATTTGCTCCTCGGTGATCCTCGACGAGCCAGACTGCCTAGACCGTGACCTCCGGCTCGACATCTCCCTTAATGTGGTTACCTGGAGGATGGGAGGAAGCGGTTTTGAAAGAGAGACCAATTAGGATGGTAGGAGTGAGATAAACAAGTTTGAGATGTAGATGACGCAATGGCAATCATGCACTGGGTAGAAGCTATGAGGAGAGGGAAGACAAGTGCATGGGAGAGAGAAATGGACGGGTTGTGGGTGGTTAAATAGTCGTAGCTCCATAGGAGAAGCCTAAAGAGCAGGCAAGATGAGGTGAGCTTCCCGTAGCCTTAAGATAGTGTAAGTTCCAACTTGAGTCCCTGACCTATAGGGACAAGGTACCATCACATGTAGGATATACTTTAGTGAAAGCTAGGCTGTAAACAGTTTAGAGAGCTAGAGAGAATGGTTATAGGAGCTTGCGCCAGTGTTGTGTTACTCGTGCATTGCCCTGCAAGTGGAAGAGCCTCTGATCAATGGGATATGAAGAAATGCCAGTGAGAAAGCGGACTTGGAGGCCAGAACTGTCAGAAGGAACCACGCATGCCATGTTACTTGGCGCACCAAAATATGCATGTTTATTATTTTTGCCCCACATTATGTATATAATATATGCACATGAACAAACAGCAGTGGTTATGCAGTAACTGGTAGATGTCTACATGAGGTTGTGGACAACTCTCTTTGTACGTGTCTAGGATTCAGTATATACCCATGCATGCATCATGCATCTCTTGTCTTCCTAAACAGGAGTAGGAATTGAACCCATGGGCCCATAAACAAACAATGCTGGTTGAAATTCAGTACTCACAACTACAATCAATAAGCATTTGCATTCTGGGACATCGTGAGTTCTAATAGTATTGATGTCCGTGTACAGTTTAATTCAAGTATATAGCCCAATGACGAAATTAGCATCATTGAACTTTGTTCCCTATAAAAATTGCTCTTGCATCATATATTAAGAGATGACCACTATGTATCAAGAAACCATCAACCGTTTCCCAAAAACCGATGAAACAATGGGTGAACATATACAATTAATTGTGCAGTGAATAGATTCAAGAGTGTTAAATACCTCGCACTGTACATCAGATTCAGCAGTGTCCTGATGCTGATTGGTCTGCCCGATAATTTGGCGCCCACAGCCCATGTCTTGTGGCACCTCATAATCAATACAGGTATGGGTCACATACTCAAGTTTAATTAACCGTTCTCCTCACAGTATAAGCAAATGTCGCATCTGATGTTGGCTGTTGATGCATCTGATCCCTGTACAAAGTTTCCAGTAAAAAATGGAGGTAAACAAAGAAAGTATCTTATTGCAATTTTTTTTACAAGCAGCATTGTTAAAAACAGTTGCTTATATAAACACTTCTGAATCAAACCAGTCAGTTTTATTATCTTCCTAAAGTTTGCATAAAATATAACAAACCAAGCTGGGTGGTCGTTTGGGGGATAAGTGTAGAATGGCTGGTGAATTGGTTATTTCGTAATTTAGTGAGAATATATGGAGAATCTTTCTTTCTTGGCATATGATAATACAATTTGGGCATAAGGGGCTATTAAAAAAACTTTACCTTCTTAAGATTGGGATTTGCAATGGAATATCCTTGAAAAATTAACACAGTATAATCATTACCAAGGATTTCAACTCCAATGAACTCTAATAAGTAATAACTTAAGACGCAAGCAGAAAATATATAGGCAACTCAACTCCAATGAGCTAGTGAGTGGAAAATAGTATATGCACAAATGATATAATGAATACGCCCTTCCAAAGGAACAATTGCTGCGCATCATGGAAGAATCATTGTGAGGCTTGACCAGTCAATGCAACCTGTGCAGAAGCTATAGTGCAACTACCAGCTGTAGCCTGTACTACAAGCTTTTCTTTGTTCTTTAATGGCCAATGATGTTAGTACGGTATAGATTAGCCCTTCACAACAACCAGAAGCTCAACCATTAGAATGTGACCATACAGTGTTAGCATGTGTAGTGTGTATGCTTTTGTACTTGCATTTTCACTCTGTTTTCTCTGGAACTCCTAAAAGAAAGTGTATCAGCAGCAAATTCTAAAAAGTTTGCATGATAACGGCGGGAAACTCAATAATAACAGTAGAATAGTTGAAGGCATTTCACAACTAGATTTGCAAATACAACCGCGCCAATTCAGTATTATATTCTGTGCAAATTCAGTACCTAAATCATCATATTCTGATTCCACCAAAATGAATGATTGAGATACTAATCTTTTTTTCCCCGACAGAATACTGATGGGAATTGTAGCCCTCAAAGTTTTTTTTTGGGGGGGGGGGGGGGGTGTGCATGTTGTAATGCGAGATGCATAGATCATGAAAAACTAATGATATAGAAAGAGCGCAATAATAGAGAATACATATCCCATTAACGTAATAAGGATCCCATTAGCCAGCCAATGACAGCAAATAGATGCAGCACAAATTCTCATTGTCTCTTGAATATTCAAATTCACATGATCCACTGCTATTATAATATAATCCTAGATCATCAGCTGCTGCCTGTTTAAAAAATTGAGCCATTGACCCTAACAATAGACTTAATAGCCTAGCTGTGTAATGAGCATAATTAGCATCAAAAGACTTGCATATAATACCAATTGCAGGGTAAGACACTCTGCAAATGACCATATAGCTGTTAGGTACGATGTTAATTCGGTATAGTATGCCAAATCACAATCAAAACAAGCTAGTGGGAGATGATCTAAGCGTATCATGATGGCAGCATGTCTGACGGGGCACATGTAGCTGAATCCAACTAGTTGGAAGCACCGCACAGGTTGTCACGTGAACACGATTTAATTTATGAAGAACCCCTTCACCCCCACACAAGGTCACGCACACACTGACAACCAAGTGAGATCAGTCTTTTGTTTAAGTCTACACTTGATCAAGGTAGCGAATCAACAGTACTGCCTATCTACTAAACAATTGGCCAAGTAGGCCTTGCCTACTCTACAGATGGCTGGAATCACATGCACTATCTTAGCATATAGCGCTACATCAACAAGCTCCCACATGCTTCACCTATAACTAATCTGTCACTCCGTTTGTGCGTAAAGTTTGAAAAGGCTTATGTGAATCATGCGGACCAAGTAAATCTCTACTGCAGATCAACCAGGGACAGTGATGAAGCCTCATGGTCTGATACTGAAAAGATCCTCAAGAGGATGGTCCACGTCAGGAATGATTAGGATATGTGGGGTTACAGAAAGTAGCCTTTCCTACCTCAGCGCTGACATGATTTGGCCATCAGTAAGAGAATCCCTTAACATTTAATCTCCACAGCCTGATGAAATTGTCTTAGAGCACTGACGTAACAAAATCCAAAATCACTGAACATTTCAAATTAGTTGATACCATCAACACATGTTGTCATAACTCCAAAATCACTGAACAGGGTAAAATCCTGATTCCTTAATGAAAGTAGATCATATGTATAACACGTTCAGGGATATACACAGGCAATATAGATTGGAAACTTTTACCAAAGTTGAGTTCATTGCACACGAAGCTCCCACTCTATACCAGGGTCCTTAACCAAACTTGGAAAATGCCAGGTATAACTCTGACACAAGAGGTATCATCTTATCTGGAGATACTGAAGGTCAGCCATCTTCAATTGAAAACAAGGCAAAATATACACCCGCTTCAGGGAAATCCAAGACCTATCTACCAATAAATACTGAAACAAGAAACCTGACAATGTCCTGTGCTAAAAGCCAAAATAATAGCTATTTGAATTAACAAGGAAAAGAATCCAGATCTTGCTGCAGGACCTCAACATGCTCATCATTGAAAGCTAGATTATACTAGGGTGGACAGTTGGTACACGAGAAATAGAAGTTTCTAGACCAAAGCTAGAATTTGAAAGCATCTATGGTAATAATCAGCAGCCAAATATGTACCTTACTATAAAGGTTGAGCGTGAAAGTCATTCAGGACAGGATGATTGTGGTCTCTGTAACAACTCACGTGGAAATTGGTGAAAATATATAGTTACATCAAAAGAGCTCCCAAAATGACAAGCAAAAAGAGCACAGCAAGGTGATTGACACCAAATTTGCATACCAATTTCGCCTAAATAATAGTAACTTCATGGCAAATGGCGTAGGATAAGAAAATAGGTACCTAATATCCATAAAACTGAACAACAGTTATACGGAATGGATAAAGATAAGTTGGGAGGTTAATTTGAGGAAAGGAAGCAACCGAGTGTGTGGCAAGTGCTGTCTTGAAACCGAAACACCGAAAGTGTCTAGTTCCTCTGATCTGCGCATGTTAAGGCCAGCGTATTCATATCTGAACTTTTTGGTGGAGTAATATTCATTCCATCAAACAAACCACTACAAGTGGGGCACTATATGTATAATTGTACGAGGTATCAGTTCATATATGGAAGGGCAATAAGTAGTTACTTTTGGAGATGAAATCAGGGCCGTTTGCTTTGGGAAGCATGCAAATTCCGAGCATTTTGCAACCCCCTCAAATTTTTGGAGGTGATCAGAATGGAGATACCTTCCACTAATGGATGGTTGGTCGTTTTCCCTTTTCTTTAACTAAGGGATGGTTATGGTTTGCTCATCTCACTGCAGATATTATAAACTGTTGCAGTTTGGCTAACCTTTTTCATATGATAAAGGTTTAGCATAGCATGCAACTGCTAAGTGCTGTTATCGTAAACTCCCAAAGTAGAAGTAAAGATATCCAAAAGGAGACCATTTCTGTTGTCCCCGGAAACCAAAAGAAATTAAACAACATGTAAACGTCTGTATTGAAGTAAAGTATCTCTGCTTACCTAGTCGAGCTATACTCAAGGATCTTTCAGAACGAGTTTGCAATGAGATCAGGACAGTTACTGTAGCATTATTTAGAGGAGTGCGCATAACTAGTAAAGCTTTATATGAACCAAGTTTCCTTCCAAGACTTTTCTGTTGAACAGCATCACTTCACAGTAATCGAGCAGTATATTTTCTTGGTCATCTCCATGTTCAGAATATAAAAGATATACAGACAAGATAACTGCAGGTTCCAGATCTATAGATGTTTCGGTTGCCGAAAACTAATCAACCTAATATATATTTAACATACGTAGGGACAGCTCTACGTCCCAGCATCTACATCACAGTAGTAATACAATTAGAAGGCTAGGAGACAAGGAACTTGCCTATAAACGTATTTCGAAGCATCCAAGTGTAGCTGGGAGAAATTTATAAGTCCCACTTGAAGGGAAATAGGTACCTATCTCCATTGCAGTTTAACAAATGTTATCTCTCCAATTACATTACGTCCATGCAACATGGTTGCAATCTGCACAGGATAGGGAGTTTGTTGAATCAAATGGAACTGTGGCTGACAGGGAATTAAAATAATAAATATATAGGAGCATAAAATAAAAACAACAGAATTTAATTGAAGGTTTTCATTATTATGCTCTGTAGTATAATTGCATCTTATGATGAGTATGTTGGGGTCCTAATCTTCCATTATGTCCCATTCTAAGAAAAGTGAACAAAAATATGCGAGGGTACAAGGCATTGTGATTGACAGGTACAATGTGTAGAACATAATGCATTGCTTTATCCAGTCAAGAGTCAACCAGAACTGATCTAAGCTTTTCTAAAATCCTAAGTCGCACCAAAAAAATATAAAAGTTGTATCACAGCAGCAGCAGCACCCACCCCCCACCCCAAACACACACACAATTTTTTTACACCTCACTGGCAGCTTGATCCTCTTGCGTGCAAACGCTTGAAAGCCACTGAATCCACTCAATAACAATAAACATGATATAAACCAGCGACATTTCAATTTATGGTTGCCCAGAGCAAACAACGCAAACATGTAAGTACCGACGGTGAACCAGAGCACAAATTGGTTCTGGCACTCAACAGTACAGGCGGCGCTCAATTCAAACCAACGAAGAATCAGCTACACCAACTCGCAGCGGCCATCAAAATAGATCTGACCAAGGTATCACAATAGCGCAGCTTGAGATGGAGAATGAGTGGACTTACACTGCGGAACCCTTGCGGGGGATCGTATCGCCACCCCCCCCCCCCCCCCACCCCCCACAACAAAAGTCGAAGCAGAACGACATAGCGGGACCCGCATTGGTCCTTGGACTCGGAACGAGCACAGCCGCACGGGGATCCGAGCCGAATCCAGCAAAATTTCGCGGGGGAAACTGCGAGAGGCGAAGGAGAGGGAGCGGAAGCGGTGGCAAGCGGGCAGCCCGTCTCCATCTGGCATCTCCTCGCGCTCCGCCATGGCGGCGGCGAGGCAAAGCCGAAGCGCGTGGTTTCGGTTTCGTAGGCCTTAATGGGCCCATAGCTCTTTCATGGCTGAAATATCTTTTTTGAATATTCAACTGTGGATCTGAGCCGCGTCGTGTAAATTTGACACACAGACGGGTCGGCCTGTCTACTAGTTGACTTGGTTCAGCCCACACGTACGCGCGGCCTTCATCTGACGCGGGTGCGGCCCATCCAGAACGCCGCCTCGCGTCGGCGCGGGTGGGATCCGATCGGCAATCGAGACTCGAGACTGGCCGCGCTTAGCGATGGCAACGGACACGAACTCAAATACTGAAATGAAAATTATTTAGATCTACTAAAAAATCTATACTAGGATAGGTATAAAATTTTGTCCAAATCCAAACATATCGGATTAATGGGTACCCACGGGTCATCCATGATCGAGAATATTTCTTTACGCATTCGTTGCACCCTTGTCATGATAGAAGCTTGTCAACGATCAATACGTACATATCCTTCTCATTACCAACTATATTTCAATTTAAACAACTAAAAGAGATAATAGATAATATATTTATCTACGCAACAAGTTATAGTTTGCATAAATATAGAATGAGCAATAAGTTCATAATTTATTTTATTGTATAAACATACTTCAAGTAGCAATGGTATTAGCAAGTTTGTTACGAGTTCATAATAAATGGTGGTATTAAAATCAAATTTGTTACAAATTTATAATAAAATGATTATATTAATATTAAATTTGTTACAACCTTATAATAAAATGGTAGTATGTACTTAGATTGCATCGGATTTAAAAGACCTACTTGATACTATAGAAACGAATCCATAACCATAAACCCGACGGATCCAACAGGTAGAATATTTTTGTCCATTAACAAATTCACGGGTCGAAAAGTTAATCCAAATCCATACAGTAGTGGAGTAGAAATCATCGGATTTCGGATTTCGGCTACCATTGCCATCGCCACGCTGGAGGGCGGCGCAACCCGACGGATTCGACAACGCGGCGCCGGGTGGTGTGGTAGTTGGCGCGGTGGACGACTACGCGTGCGGCCGCCCAGGCGTCGCCATCCGACCAGGTGGGCAGGCGGTGGCGCCGCGCCATCGCAGGGCAGCAATAACGAAAGCACCCACCAGTGACCCAACGGATCCCTCATCCCATCGTCGTCCTGCCTTCCTCGTCCAGTCGGGAACTCGCGAGCTGGCGCCGGCGCCCTGGCGGGATCCGATGCGCAGCCTCCCATCCAACAAGCCACACAGCCCACCGGAAAACGCCACCACGTACGACGTCGCCGTCGTACGACCGGCCGTATCCCCCTCCGCACCTCGCCGTCGACCGGTCGCCGTCGAGCAACCGGAAGAAGAGAGAAAAAAAGGTTAACGCGGACGAGCGAGCTACCGTCCAAGCCGCCAATCCCGATCCCGATTGGCCGGTCTGCGAGTCTCGCCGGGCCGGTGCACGATGCGATCAAGGGCCGTGCCTGTTCTGGTGTAACACCTAACATTAACAATGCAAGACACGCCATGGGGACGGCTGGACGAGAACGCGACGCCGAGACTCGCCGGGCAGGGCCAGGACGTCCAGCGAGCGGCGCGTACACGCGGGGGTGGCCGAGCCTGCGCGCCCACACATTTTTTGTTTCCTCTCCCAGTTGCTCCCCTCGCGGCATGGACCACGCGCCGGGAGCGGGCCAGCCAGTTACGCGAGATTCAGGAACCGGCAGGCAGCACGGGCATGCGCCCCCAATGAATGTGTCAGGAGGCAGAGGCCGTTTCGTCAGGTTCCCCGGAATGCCCAGGCTGCAGGACGAGGGCTGTGGCCCGTGACCGATCGGCACGGCGGCACCTGAAGCAAGCCGCGAGATCAACATCGGCGTGCTGCGCGTACAGGGTACGCGCGCACCTCACCCCACCTGCTGCCGCAGCAGCGTGGATCAGTAGGTCCCGGGGGCAGCTGCGAACTTGCAACGCGACGATGATACGGGGCGCCCGCGTCTTAATTCTTAACAGGCCAAGCCGGTGACGTGTCAGGGAACCCATTTCCATCTCTCGGCTGCAGGTTCCGATAGACTCGTCGGTCGATTCCCATCGTTCATTTTTTTTTTGTGTGTTTTTTACTCCCCCGGTCTAGTAAAGGAGAGGAGATAAAAAGTAAAGCCAACGTGTAAAAACCGGGCGAGAGAAAAAAAAGGGAAGACAGGGTGTTTCCTCTATATACATATATATTATCTGTGCAGGGGGTGGTGCGGTTGGGCGCGACGTCACCGTCGGAGGTGACCGGCAGGATTGACCACCGCGCCGCAGGGAACCGAGCCGAAACGCGCGCGTCGACCGCGCCCCAGCCATCCGCCAGAGGAGGCGGTCGCGTCGCGCGTGGCGTGCCGTGCGCATTGCCTTTTTGGGCTCCGGGCCCGGGGGGCCGTTCCCATCTCTCGATCGCCCTCGGCCGCCGCCGCGACGTCGGGGTCGCGGCCGCCAGCCGGACCACATCAACCGGACGGATGGGACCGAAGGGCCGCCCCGTACGCGGCGCCGGCGTCGGATTGGACGTGCAGGGGGAGGAGCTAGCGGGAACCACGCGGCAGCGAGCGCCGGCCAGCCAGCGCGACGCCGCGGTGGTAGTGGTACAGTACAGCCAGCCAGGTTTGCCTAGGCTGGGGTTGGGAGGATGGTATGGAGCTGGCGAGCCCGCTAGCCATGGCTCGTGTCTGTCTGCCTGGCCCACGTCACCCTGGCCTCCGCTCGTCCAAGTATTTTTTTTTTCTGCCCAGAACCCCGGATGCCAGCATTACCTGGATGCTTAGCTAGTGGATGTAAACTTTGTTCACGGCTGTGATTTTTGCGAGACGGTTTCATGCTTCATTGGGCTTGCGAAACAGCGTTAGGGTGTGTTCGTTTCCTACACTCTAAATTTTAGACCCATCACATCAAAGAGAATCTTATCATTTAGAAGTATTAAATAAAGTCTAATTATAAATTTTTTTCACAGATGGATGCTAATTCGCGAGACAAATTTAATGAGCCTAATTAATCCATAATTTGCCACAGTGATGCTACAGTAATCATCCGCTAATCAAGGACTAATATACCTCATTAGATTCGTCTCGCGAATTAGCTCTGGGGTTCTGCAATTAGTTTTGTAATTAGACTTTATTTAATACTTCTAAATGATAAGATTCTCTTTGATGTGACCCTTCTAAACTTTAGACCTCATAAAACAAATACACCCTTAGCACATTCGTATTTTTTTTCTGTATGGAACGAGCGAGTACTACTACACACACGGGGCGCGGAGAGTACTGGCAGTACAATCAGGGATCAGCGGCAGTGGACGACGCGGACTCGCGGGGAAGAAGACAAGGCGCGGGGGTGGCGTCAAGCGGAAGCGAGGGGAGGGAGCTGGGGAAGGTAAGCCGTCCGTCAGCCGAGAAAGCCCCCTGTACCTCCTCCATCCACAGTGTCCACCAGCCCCACACGGATGGAGCAGTGGAAAAGCGAAGCGAGCTGCGGGAGCGAGCGAGAGAGTGCGCGCGCTCTTCCCTTGAAGCGACATTCAATTTCGCAACAACTTGGGGGGGGGGGGGGGGGGGGCTACCCCTGCATGGCGAGCGGCTAGCCCTGCCCAGCATATCCATTGGAGCGGTGGTGGTGTGTGAGCATACGAAGCGGGGCGGCGAATCATTTGGGCTGATGGCTACAGTGGACAACATGCCGTCTCTCCCTCTTCTTCTCTGAGTTTAGCGAGTGAAGGAAGTGATGGGATGATCGAGGTGGGCCTTGAAACATGCTTGTGTAGAAAGAAACATCACATCACGTCGCGGATCGAGGCAGATGGAGGCGAAGGCCAGCAGAGAGAGCAGCGGGATGAGGGGGCGGTTAGCCATGTGAGCACGAGATCGCTTTAGGAGGGCGCGCGGAGGCGGCCGGAGCAGGGTGGGCACAGCTCAGAGAACACACGCGCCGCAGATCGGATCCGTGGCGCATGTGGCCGCTCCCCCGTCCACTCCATGCCTCCATGGGAGGGGTGGGTTCGAGCTGCTTGTCTGCTAATCCCGGCTACTCTCGCCTCTCTTGTATTGTACCCCTGCGCTCCCAGTCCCATCCCCGTGGCCGCCGCCTCGCTCCTCCCCTGTCGCCAGTCGCCACGCGCCACGGGCATCCAGGCCTAGCTCTACAGGCTGCAGCGCGGCACGGGTGCAAAGCGATCGAAGCCGAACGAACGAAGCTGCGAGCAGCTTTTGGGGGACGGAATAATCATCCGTGCCGGCCGCAGGCCCGTGCGCTTTCAAATGCGGGGGTCTAGCTGGTGGTTGTGGCGGCTACTGATATTCTAGTCGTGCGGAGGAGCAACACGTTCGAATCGTGTCCATCACCAAAGCACTCTCGTCAATCAGCAGCGGGAGCAAGCCAGCGAGCCCCGGAGGTCTAATAAAAACTATGCTCCCACCATGTCGTGCAGCGCGCGCAGAGGTAGGCAATGCAACCTGACGGCGACGTGCACGGCGCAGAGACGGTTGTTTCGTTCTCAGGAGACGCCGCATTTTTTCACACCGGTGACGAGGCGAATCGCGTTCTCCCCCTCCCCTTTGCGAGACTTTCTCGACGATCCGGTAACCGGAGCACGCGATGCGCGTGTCTTTCGCCCCCGCCCCCCTTTCCTCTGCGCGCCGGCGCCGGCCCTGATTCCACAACGGGGGCATAGCCGGAGAAAGTCCCGGGCTTTGGAATAATTCCCCGTTGGTGGGTGGGTTAACTTGTCATCATCCTCCGCAATTTGCAGCTAAAGCAAAGCGCAGTAGTACCAGTACATGCAGTGCAGCTGGGGAGGAGAGAGAGGAATTTCTTGGCAAGTGCATTTACGGACAGAACACAGAGAAAGGAGAGGGAGGCACAGAAAGAGAGAGAGGGTAAAGTGGCGTTGCACTTGCCACTTGGTGTCATGGATTGGAGGGCGCTCCTTTTCAGGACGGATCCCCTGCTAAACCCCACGCACTCGCATTAGCAAGGGGCTAATGGTAATCAGCAACGGCCAGCAGCGAGCACATCCCTCCCCACTCCCCAGTGGGCGCCTGCTGCGAACGAGCAGAGCAGAAATCATGGCGACAGTGCGTGGCCAAGCGAGCGAGGGGGCGAGAGCACCGGCCACCGGGCCACCTTGCTTAACGCTCGAACCAAACCAGTTGCTGTCGCTTTATGCTGGTTGTACGTGCCGCTGCAGGTGGCCCGGGTCGTTGAGATCGCTGCATCTGTCGCTTCCCTGATGGATAGATCCACACACCCCAACATGCGTTTTGATAAAAAGCAGCCAGAGCCCGGTCGGTTTGGACCAGAGGGTGAGCGAGAGAGATTCCTGCTGATTACTACCTGTACTGAACAACAACTGATGCTGCCAATTCTAAGTTTCTAACTGCAGCTTTAGGCGCTGACTTCACCTCAGATACGCATTGCTTCCTTCAAAAAGCCACGGTAAATCCCCGTATTTCCAAAGATATGTTAGGAAATGCTGCTAAGCATGCAGGCAGTAATCTGTAACCTGAAGGAACAGCTAAGTTCATTCAGAGCGAGTCATCCGGCAGCGAGAGCAGTACAGAGCTCCCGCCGTGGAGATGCGGCAGCAGCAGAGGCATGAGCTTTCGGGAGCTGGTGGAGACGCCGCAGCGGCGGCGGCCACGGCTAGATCCGAAGCCACCCACCCAGGTACAGAGAGGCTGGCTGGGCTGGCTGGTTGGTCGGTGCGCTGCAGTTTTCTCGCCCGCCGAGCGCCGCGAACTAGTACCGGGCGCTGACGCGGCCTGCCCTTTCCTGCCTGCGCGCTTTCGAGTAGAAGCACCCGCTCACGCTGCAGCCCGGCGACGCCCATATGCGCCCAACCCAACTGTTGGAGAGGGGAGGCCATGCCAGTAACAAGTACAGGGGAAAGGTAAACTCCCAGTGTACTTGTTACAGCGGTAGATTCTGCTCGGCGGCTTTGCTGGTAGGACGTGTACTTGTTCAGAGCGGCAGAGCGTGCCCGTTTCATCAGGCTTTCTGAGAAAGAAATTCCCTGCTTCATCGTCTCATCGAGCGCAGCTTAAACCTCAAGTCTCAGGCTGCGCTTGTGCTGCCAGTAATCGAGTTTTTCTTCGTCCTTTTTCTTGGCTTGGACAGCCGCCCCCGATCGTGGTAAAGTTCAGGCATGAGCTTGCATTTGAAGTCTGTAATTGCAGATCTGAAGACATTATTTTAGGTCGGAAATGGGATCAGTGTGATGGCATATCGCCTTCCTCTTAATTGGACACAAGAAATAAATGCGTATAACTTCAATCTTGCTAACCAAGTTAGGCTAGCTAAGATTGATCACCACCGCACCTAGAGTTGGGAAAGCTAAAATAAGATGATTTATGCCTATTCTTTCAGTCCAAGAGAAAACAAGTAGCTCAACCAATGACTTGTTGTGCACCCACAGTGCCAACTCCTCAAACATGCGGTGTGCCAATGCCTATCACAAATCCTAGTGTGGAATGGTAGGTGTCACTTTGCTCGCGCAAACTTAACATCTTGGGGAGCTGGTCTGATAAAGCAAATCCACCTTGTACACCAAATTTCATACTTAGCTAAAATACCTTTCACGGTTCATGTAGTATGATGCCGAGATCATCCTTGCTGACATTTTCCAGCACAAGCTGCTTCATGCCTTAAATGGGTATTTAACCCACCGGATTAATTCTTGCTTGTTCCCCCACGGCAGAAGGTACTTTACGCAGTGGAAGGTGTTTAAGGAGAGTAGTCAATATTATTGTAACTCTCATTCTCTCCTTAAATAAAAGAGCAATAGCTGTTCAAAAGATTTACCACCCTTGCTTAGAATTAGACGTATTTCACTCCATTAGGAGAAGAAAAGGCTTGACAAACAATTATTTTATTAATATTCTATCTATGTGATACAAAAGTATACTTATCAGAAACTTTTATAATACAAATATGATGGCATTAAAATGTCCGTTGGGCAAAGACAAGAGCCATAGCAATGCTAGCCTCAGCTGTTTAAGTGGAAAACCATTTTTTTTCCACGCCTAGCAATTAGTTTAGGACCTGAATGTATCAAGTGGTGTATTCGCAGATGAGGGCGTAGTAAACATATGCGTTGAAGTGCTGATCTACATCCAGACACTAATGTGCTACTTCTACTACCATACGCAAAAGAAAAAAGATTAAATCTGAGCAAAAAGAAACGACTGAAGATTCTTTGCAGGGCCACTTTATTAAATCCTTCGGGCTCATAATCAATGCACTGATTATCTGTACACATTTTAAATAGGAATAGTAGTTGAATTGACTTTAAGCCGGTGGTTGTATATGTGTAGATATAGCCTGCGACGGAGACGAATAACCAAGACAACGACGAGGGAATAAAAAATACAGTACGTTTATTTTATCTTTCTGGTATACTGGTTGTATACTAGTACGAATACAGTTGGTACAAAAAAGTTCTACTGTGAGTGATGAAGAGAAAAAAGAAGTTGTACTGCTGCCAATCAGCATCGGATGAAAAGAAACTGAAAGGATACGCGAGACCGTCGCGTGTACAGCAGAGTAGGCAGCGGAGCGGAGGATGCGCTGCGGCTGCGCGGAGAGGGGGGGGAGAGAGAGAGCGAGAGCGAGAGCGAGAGGGAGAGAGAGAATCCACCTCAGCTTTCAGGTGAGCTGGCCGGTGGCCGGTTCCGCCCTTTTCTATTTCTGAGGCCTGCGCGGTTTCCAATTCCGACGAGCCAAAACAGACGGACGCACACAAAGCGAAAGGGGAGGGGGGCAGAGGGGGGAGGAGAGAGAAAATGGAGGGGGAATAAATAAAAAGGGAAAGAAATAAAGTGAGGGGAGGGGAGAGTTCCATTTCCCCAAGTACTAGACGAGAGGGAGAGGGGGAGAGAGAGAGGGTGGGGAGGAGGAGCAGAGCCAGAGGCCAGCAGCCCTCCCAGCACACTACGACGCGAGAGGAGAGAGAGAAAGAGAGTGGGGAGGAAGGAAGGGAGGCAGCAGGGGCTGCAGCAGAGGCCAGAAGCATTAGAAGCGGCAGTCGTAACCAAGTGGCATCAGTAGATAGAGCCCATCCATCTATCTAGCTCTACAGGTATAAATCCTCACGCATCGGTAGGAGGGCGAGGGAGAGGGTGGGGAGGAGAGGCCGTCACCAGGCCAACTACCAAGTGGGGGAGGACCGGAGGTGGGGGATTTCTCGGGGGAGGAGTGCCCGGGAGGACCTGATTGGGGGCTCCGGGCCGCGGTCTCTGAGCGCAGATTTGGTGCCTGCGATCTGCCATGGATTCGATTTTGGTGAGCTCCTTTTACTTGTTTTGGCGTCTTGCTCGGCTGGCTCGGAAGATTCGTGGTAGCTCAGCTGCTGTGGCGCTGAGAGATTCGGTTATCTGCTCATAGTTTGGGGAGATCGATCGGGTTCTCGCCGCGAGATCTAGTCTAGATTCGATTTTTGTGCCTGTTTTATTAGCGAGGTTCGGTCTCCTCAGATCTCAGTGTCTTCCCCTCTGTTCCTGATCCCTTTGTTCTTGTTGATTTTATCCCCCTTTTTTTCCATTCGATTTATGCGCCTGCAGATCGCAGCTACGAGTCTGGATTGCTTAGCAAGCTAAGATTTCTTTTTTCTGGATCAGTCGTAGAAGAGGACGAGGAGCAAATAAAGCAACAGGAGTAAGAATTTCTCGGGGTGGGCAAGGGAGAAGGCATGATGCTGGAAGGGAAGTCCTACCTCGTCTCGCGCTCCCTGCCGAGCTCCTGCGAGCCGGAGACGGAGTGGGCGTACCTCGCGCACGAAGTCCTCAGCGGCAAGCGCCCCGCGCCGGAAGATGTCGAGGAAGCTGACGGCGGCGGCAAGCGCAGCAAGCCGCCGTCTCCGCAGCCGCACACGCCGGACATCACCGAGGGCCACGGCTCCAGCCGCCATGCCTCCGGTGGTGGGGAGCAGCAGGGCACTGGGAGCAACCCCATTAATTCTATCGGCCGTGACCTGACCATCAATTGCCTCCTCCGGCTATCCCGGTCGGACTACGGCTCGGTGGCCTCCCTCAGCCGGGACTTCCGCTCCCTGGTCCGCAGCGGGGAGATCTACCGCCTGCGGCGCCAGAATGGGGTGGCGGAGCATTGGGTCTACTTCTCCTGCAATGTTCTTGAATGGGATGCATATGACCCATATCGAGACCGCTGGATCCGAGTGCCCAAGATGCCGCCAGATGAGTGCTTCATGTGCTCTGACAAGGAATCACTTGCAGTCGGCACTGAACTGCTTGTGTTTGGGATGGCGCGTATTGTATTCAGATACAGCATCCTAACCAATTCATGGACGAGGGCTGATGCAATGAACTCGCCCCGCTGCCTGTTTGGGTCAACAAGTGTTGGGGAGAAGGCCTTTGTAGCTGGAGGCACTGATGCTTTGGGCACCATACTGAGCTCGGCAGAGATGTATGACTCTGAGTCACATACCTGGACGACTCTCCCCAGCATGAATAGAGCAAGGAAGATGTGTTCTGGGGTTTTCATGGATGGCAAGTTCTTTGTGATAGGTGGCGTAGCCAACAACAACAAAGTACTGACTTGTGGGGAGGAGTATGACCTGAAGAGGCGTTCTTGGAGGATCATCGAGAACATGTCTGAAGGCCTCAACGGAGTGACTGGTGCTCCTCCCCTTATTGCAGTTGTCAACAATGAGCTCTATGCTGCTGATTATAGTGAGAAGGATCTCAAGAAGTATGACAAGAAGAACAATAAGTGGATTACTCTTGGAAAGCTGCCTGAACGGTCTGTGTCCATGAATGGGTGGGGGCTTGCTTTCCGAGCATGTGGTGACCGATTGATTGTCATCGGAGGCCCGAGGACCTATACTGGTGGTACTATTGAGCTCAATTCATGGATCCCAAATGATCGGCCGCCTGTGTGGAATATGATTGCCAGACGGCCATCTGGGAACTTCGTGTATAACTGTGCCGTGATGGGTTGCTGAGTCCACTGAATAAAAGATGAATGAAGTGGATATTTATGAAGGATGGTATGCATAGAGGCGGGCCTGTCCAATTGCTTCAGCCCTTATTCTTCGTAGCAATTTCTGCCTTCTGCCCAGTTTCGGAATTAACTGGACATCAGCTGATTGTCAGCAGTCTCATGTAACCCTTGAGTTCTAATACTTCTGTTTCCCTGCTAATCCATTTCCACATTTGCATTTGGATCAACTGCTCGTGATTTCAAAGATATGAGACTATGCAAAACAAATGTCTTATTAATAATCTAGAAAGACTTTCAGAGGGTTTTTATCTATTGATGAGAGGAACCTGTTAAGAAATACTTGATTCGCCTGCAGTTGCAACAAATGCTAATTCTTTTTCATCAATCTTGCCTGTTTCATAATGTGCATACCTTTCTTGATGTTATGAGCTACCAAGTTGGTACTTGGTGATGATATATAAGAATTGCTTGTTGCGAATTTTCATGTGGCACATGCTTGAACAATTCATTTGTTCTATTCGTATTTAAGTGATAATAAAATGATCCTTAATCTGAAGCTCTTTGATTTTGCATGTTCCGATTTAGTATTTTTTCCTGCTAGATACCATTCTCAATAAGTAGTTACAATAAGAGAATATGAGGATTCCATTATGAACTTCATAAGGTCAACAAGGATAGGAATTTACATTTGTTCTCTACTCTTTGGCTGTGCTCTTCTGCTTGCCTGAGAAGCTTGAACAATATTTGGAATCATAAGACTGCAGAATTCCTTTGAATTACTAATGCTAATTGTGAGACGTATGTTGCACACCTATGAAGAAATTCAAATGGCAGTGCTTGCTTTTTGAAAGATGGTAATGTTACCTGTTGATATCAGGATTACTCGTCCATGACTTGTCAAAATGATGGTCTTGCTGTCTAGAGTGAAAACAGAGTCTATAGGAGGCTTTTACATTCTTCACCGAATGAAAAGTTGCTTCATTTTTCTAGATACTTCTTAAGTGAAAGAAAAACTACTAGGATGCCCATTGACCTGGCGCTCTTGAGCATAAGCTGTGTGGAACAGGGAGGGAAGGGAATTACTTGTGTGCTGCAGTATTTATCTAGCTACAACAGTGCTTGCCTATTGGCTGGAACTAGTATAATTTTATTGTTCTAGCCTTGTGTTTATTGCACTATTTCCAAAATTGGGTACAATTCTTTCTGCTGCAACTTGCCTAAACAGTGGAGATTATTGTGCTTGCCATATCTTCTGCCTGAATAGGCCTGATTGGTTCACAGAGTGTAAACTTGCTTCTCTCACTGCTGCTAGTAACGTGGGATGTCAAATTTTGGTGCAAACTAGAACTACCAGTGACCTGTTTTCATTCTATTTGTAACATGCGGCCTGTTTAGAATCTATAGTAGCAATAGCAAGTGTGATTTGCCAAAAGGAAGCATTCTGCTTTTCCTTTCAGTAGAGTTGCACACCAGGAATATAAACTTTGCATGTATTTCAAGCTTTGCTTCTTGACTCGAAATTGTTGGTTCCCTGCATGTTGCTATGGCTTGTGGTGCAGAGAAGGGCATTCCAAAAAATCTGTGTTGGCAGTTTGTGAATCTTTGACGGAGCCTTTTCTTACATTTGTATAGGATAAAAGGTCAACAAAGCCTTTGCTTAACCTTGTAGGATCTGGTGCCTTTCCATAACAGGTATCCCAACCTGATTAAACTCTCTGAATTTCTAGTGTGACAGACATGTTCTCGGAGCTGGACGGATCAGCAGGTGACTGACTCCTCAGTCAGTCCACAATGGGACCGATGCAGAGAGCTGACTGTTCTTGGTGTGTTGCGTGAAGCTTTGTTCCTTTGACTCCTGGAGCTGCCGCTGCCGGTGTACTGCCCCTCTATCTATCAGCCTCACGCCCAGGCACAGGAACAGGATGGAGGCGCGCGCCCAGCCTGGCTCTGGCGTCGGGGGTTTGGTTTCCCTGTGGATACGTTGGCCGCGGCGCTTTACAGCACGGCCGCTTCGCCTTTCCTTCGTCGCCTGGGCGCAATGATTCCAAGGGATGGGGGAATACTGGATGGGAATGCGTTGCGTTCGGAATAGGATCGCAATAATTTTGATGTGCGTCGCTGTTGTACTGCTGTTCTGGTATCGGGTCGTGCCGTGCGGCCACTGCATACATGCCTCACTTGGCAGAGCCTTATTCTCCCCGCCTCCCTTTCTTTCTATCCCCGTTCCGGATAGCCGATTGTTTGCCAGGGCATGTTCTCCCCTCCTCTGTTAGCTTAGTAAGTACACAGGGAATAGTTGTTAGCTTAGTAGTTAATTTTGTACCTCCAAATTTTTGTTTTCCCTTCACAGTTTTGCTTGAACTGTGCTCTGGAACGTGTAACCCTCTGAGCAAAATTTGAGCTACTAAGCCTTTTTCTTCTCCATACAGACGCTATTCTTCAAGAATAATATTGCCATCACCGAATCAACCGGTGCAAAATATTGTCCATTTTACGCACTGCATAACTTGCAGCTGGAGGGAATATAAAATCTGAGTGGAGAATAACTAACAGAATATATATATATCCAGGGAAACGTTCGAGCGCGCAACCGCATTGGTGCTGCCTAATCGACCTCCTTTATTCGCGAGCACGCACCGGGCCTCATTTCCGTCCCTCGCCTCGCCTTTTCGCCCCGTCTGGCTCGCGTCGCGCGGTGCATGGACGGCAGGAAACACTAGGGCCAGCCCGGGAATCATTGCGCCTGCCGATGCGTCCGCGCAACAACAAACCTTCCGGTCGTTCCGCCGGTCGCCGTCGCCGGCGCTGTTCCCGGTGCCGCGTCGCGGCGATCGATCGATGGCGCGCGCGCCTGCGTGAGCAAACGTGCCGGTGCGGCGGCTGGCTAGCTGCGGGTCGCCCGAGACCGTATGGTCGCGGCGTGCCCCTCCATGCTGCTTCAACGCGGTTGACCGGGCTCCCGGTCGTCGTTCACGGCTCGTGAGTATGGCCGAACCCCAAATAATCGCCCGGTACGGCTGCGCGTACGCGGTTTCCCTTGTATACGCACGTGTCTATACGGTGTGGTCTCGCAGTTTGAAGTCTGATGGAAATGAATCGGTGGCCGCTTGCTTTTTGCTCTTGTTCTTTCGCAGTGTGGGCTGCTGATTGACCGATGATTGAGGCCTTGTGCTCCGGTTAGAGGTCCGGAGATTCATGGGCTCCGGACGCTGCTAATCCGGCCCAAATTCGTGCTCCTCTGTCTGCAGCTTATACATTACAAGTGAGGGAGATATTCCTTACAAACTCTGGGCTTGAAAACGCCATGTTCCTCTAAATGGAAAATTGAAAATATATCGTGTTTTCTCATTGGGTCATTGGGAAATTAACTTTTCTTTTTTTTTTGCTCGAAAACCAGGGCTGGGTGGGGTTTTTCTCAAAATTCATGGCCGGCAGTGGCAGTCTGGCAGGTGCCAAGCGCCCAAGTGTTGTGATTTCTAGGACACCCTGCAGGTACCACGTACAGCAGGAAGGGCCGGCTAATACGACGGCGTGTGCTTGTCGTCTTGTTTTCCCGAGACAGCCGCAACCGTGAGCCGGGCCGGCCCAGATGCATGTGACCGAGGCGCAGTCGCAGCAGCAGCAGAGCGGCGCGATGCGATGCAATCGCCTCTGCCCTCTCTCTCTCTGGTCTATCGTACGCTCTGGCACAGGTAGCCCGGAGGCCTCTAGCACTGCCACCAGGCCAGTGGCCAGTGGGTTGGTGGTGGCCGCTGCGAGTAGTACACTGCTAGACTGGAGACTGCTAGTGCACAGCCCGTCCATCATCGTGCTTCTTGTGGGCCTGCTGCACTCTGCATTGGATCGTCGGATGGGACGGCAGCCCAAGCACTAGCACTCTAGCAGCAGCGCCTGCCCCTGACGGATTTCGCTGACTGCCATGCCCGCACCGGTCGCGGTCGCGGTCGCAGTCGTAGCACGAGCAGTGGATGCGGATGGCTTGGACGGTCGGACCTCACAGCCAGTCAGCCACCCACCAAGCCTACTTCTACTACTCCGACTTGCTGTTGCTGCTCATCAGCTCAGGGCTGCGCGGCGCGCCTGCACTCTAGGGTCTAGTAGGTCTTGGTCCTCCATCCACCGACCACCGGGAACGCATTGTTCCAGCCTTCCAGGCAGAACGTACTGCCATCCTTGAGCTTTTTATGCTCGTCGTCTCCTCGTGGCACACATTGTTGAAAGCTGGGTTCAGGTCGACAAGGGCACATGCTGCTGCAGCGCGTGCTCTGTGTCCTCGCCGGCTCCTCGCCCGTCAAACAAACACCCCACGCAAGCTGGTTTCCCAACCCCGCGCGCGCGGCCGGTGCGTCCCCCCACACCTCTGAATCACGATCGACGGCGACCAGCAGAACAACAATCTCCGGCTCGAACTGCCGGCAGCTCGCGGTCCTGGTTTTCAGGCACGACCAAACTGCTGGCGAAAGCGCCTCTCGTCCTACACTGCAGCTCGTGAGGACTGAGGATACCGAGTACTAGGAAGCCGCCCGAATGAGATCGCGCGGCTGCATGGTCTGATCTGCTGATCTGATTACTGCCATGTGATGCGGTACAGCGTTGTGCTCCGATCCACGGCTTCTCCTGAGACCGATCCCTCAGGCTCAGGGCCGGCGAGATCGGCAGCGCAGCAGACTGGCAGCGGCCCTGTATCCACGCCGCGGTGCCGGGATCCGCGCCTACCGCTGCACGATCGGCGTCATCATGGCGCAATCATTGACGGGGCTCCCAGCGAATCGCACGCCAAATCATGCACCCAGCTAGAGGTAGAGGGAAATCTCGGCCTCCGGCAGTCGCTGCTCGCCATGTGAAACTGTCAGGGCGCAGGGGACGATGGTTTACTGACAGCTATCGATTTCCCGGCCGCCGCCGATCGAGCACGGAGCATCTTCAATCTCCACGGCACGCGCCGCCGTGCTTCTCCTGCTTTCTTACCGTTCAAATCGACCGGGCCGTCCTTTTAGCTTGGCTGATCATTGCCTGCATAGGCGAACAACAACACGGGGACGCGATTGCAGACCCTACACCTTGGCATCACCTTTGTCACTGCTGTCGCAGCATGTGCAGTCTGAATCCAAGTAGAAATTGAGATACTAGGAGGTAAGGCGGCCAGGATCCTGTTGTCAGCAGGAACGGCAGGCCGTGCCAAGTGGTACGACCTGCGTCACATGTCCATGGAGGCATCTGATGATCATCTCCCTCCTCCCGTCCCGTGGTCACATCCGACCGATCCAGGAGCGTACGTGTCCATGTCGTCGCTGAAATCCGCCCGGCCGTATCTGCCGCGCGGCACACGTCGGCGGGGCAGGGCCTCGGCACCGGCCGTGTTGCGCCGCGCGCGGGCATGCATGGCCCGTGGGGGGTCCCGTTGCTCGGAAGCTCGCGACCTCTCTCTCTCCTGGCTGGGGAGGCAGGCGGGCCCGCCGACGGCCGGTGGGCCACGCTGCACAGCGATTAAACCACCACCTCCTAGCTTGCGTATGTAGCAGGCTAGCAGCCGCGGCTCGCCGTATGACGACGACGGGAGCGGAGCGACCGACCCAGTCCGACCGTGAGTAACGAACGGTATGAGCAGCAAAGGGCTAATGCCAAGCACGGTGGCCAGCAAGGTGTCTCCGGCGAGGAGATATATACCCGACGTTCCCGGCGGCGATCGACCGTCCGCCATTGCAGTCACCTACCCGTGGCCCGTGTCCCGTGGGAACAGGGATAGGGGGAAGGCAGCAGCCAGGGGGTAGTGCTGCGGTCAGCTTTCCCATACATGTCTGAATGGTACTCGAGCCCTGAAAAATACACGCCGGACACCGATGGGTGGATGCCTGGTGGGTGAATAAATCTTCCCGACCACTACGCTACGCTACGCACCCATCCGCGGGGGGCACAAGCGTATGTACGTGGGGTCCGTACGCGCGGGTGTCGTGCTCCCGCCGAGTTATGAAGGTCCTATCGCGCGGGAAAAAGATCTCGCCGCCGAGTTAAAGGACCACCCCGCACCGCCTCAAACGGGGCGATCCCAAAGATACTCGCGATCTCGGGCCTCGTCCCCACACCGGAGGCAAGTCCTTCTCCTTGTCCGGACCAACGCCAAAAGCCAGCCCTCTTCGTCTTCGCCGAGACGCGGATCTACTGGAGCTAGCAGCTGGAATGCATGGAGTAGTGAGTTAGTGATAGATAGATAGCATGGTTACCTTTATTTGGACAGCGCTGCGAGCTGGTAGTAGTACCTTCGTTCCCCGTTGATCAGCTGGTCCGGTCCTTGCATGTGGCGCTCCAAGTCAACATTTGCCGTCAACTAATTGCGTGCTAGTAAAAGCCTGCACGGTTTCCATATTATTGCTGATTCTTTTTTTAGAATTTGCAAATAAAAAAGAGAGGCAATCATCGAGTATGCTGCACCTGCATGTGTATCTTTATGAAAGTTCAGGTCAGTGATGAGCCTGCCTACTGCAGTTTCGGGTAACAATGCAAAAGCTATAGATTCAAACGCTTTTATTTCCTCATCTACATGTATCTGATTCAGTTGTATTCTAACTGTTTTAGCTTTGACGGGTTATCGCACTCCCTAGTGGTATTTTTGACGGGTTGATATGGTTGTTCCTCTGCAAAGAAACTCGCACCCACTAACATGTAGACCGAAATGCAATTGGGCCCATACCCTGCAGTGTTGCAAAGGAAACCGGTTCCCACAAGAATACCCATTTTAACACGACGTCGCATCTCCTGAGGACTGCCCCAGTCACCCGCCTCATTGTCACCGGCACCAAGTTGCTACAAGCGAGCTAGAGAAGACGATACAACTTAAGCTAACGCGGTTTTATTTGAGTGCTTCACTAACGCAGCAAAAATGCTCCAGATTGGCCGTTCATTTTCTAGGAACCCAGAACTAGTAGTGGCACTAATTACACGATCAACACTGGCGTTGTCTGTCACAAGTACGTGTCGGTTGGTATAGTACCACTGTCACATCCCTTTTAGGCCCTGTACCTGGAGCCCATGGGCCGGGCCAGGGCAGCCCGTGTCCACTTCCTTAACGGTGAGGTCATGCGGGCCGGATTCAACCGCGGTGGGCCCATCTCCCCTCTCCCAGTGACAGTCCCTCTCCCCCCTATTAATACGCGCTCCCTCCCCATCTCTTTCGGACCAACCCACGGGCTCCTCCCAGTTGCAGTTGCAAGCTTCTAGTTCTACCTCGCTGCTGCCCACCAGCTGCCACCACTCACTGCTCTGCCAGTTCTCTCCCTCTCCCGCGCACAGTAACAAGTTAACAGCACTCGCCGGAGTTCACCGGCTAGGTTTAAGGCATTGAAACCCTATCCTTTTCAGGTCCCTCTCACCTTTTCTTTTCCTCCCCTGGCTCCTATTTCCGTTTGCACGCTTGCTCTTGACCCGAGCTCGTACACGTACTACATATATACGCAAGTTCTGCGAGAGAGGCCGAGGCAGAGACGACGACGCCGAAGACGAAGAATCCACCAGGTGCTGTAGCATCCAATAAGCAAGTACTCTCTGAGCTAGGTAGGACACGGTCGCCGGCCGGAGATGTCGGGCCGCCGCGGCAGGATCAGCGACGACGAGATCAACGAGCTCATCTCCAAGCTCCAGGCGCTCCTCCCGGAGTCCTCCCGCCGCCGGAACGCGAGCCGGGTATGTCACTTCATTCCGTTCCCCGAATGCACATCACGCAGGGTGCGTGCAGTGCAGCTGCAGCCCCATTTCGTCGGTGCAGCCGCAAAGCCCGAAATGGATTGTTGCCCTCGGGCTCTTTTGTCTGATGCCGGCCGTGTGCGTGCATATGTGCAGTCGTCGGCGTCGAAGCTCCTGAAGGAGACGTGCAGCTACATTAAGAGCCTGCACCGGGAGGTGGACGACCTCTCGGAGCGGCTGTCGGGGCTCATGGCGACCATGGACAACGACAGCCCCCAGGCCGAGATAATCCGGAGCCTACTCCGGTGACCGGCCGGCCGGGCCCTCTCCTGCCTGCTACCTAGCCAGCTGCAGCGGCCCGCGCGGCTGAATTAGTGAAGACGACGAACTGAAGGAGCTTGCTCGCTTGCTACGACCTTACTTATGTTCTCTTTTTTTTCCTTCTTCTTCTTCTTCTTCTTCTTCTTCTTCCTCCAGTGTGTGTTTGTTTCCGTACCTGCTGTCTTATGAATCCAAGGACCCTCGTTGAGAAGACAACGAACGAAGGGGTAGCTCTTGGTGTACCAGAGGGGTTAGTAGAGATATATATATGGACTTCTATTAACCGACCAGGCAAGGTACTGCCGGTTTGTAGCTTGTAGTAAGTAGCTCGTCATCTGTAGTAGACTGTAGCTGTTCAGAGTTGCAGATGCATCCTAGCTATTATAAGAGTTTATTTTTGCTTTATTTGTAAATGGCCTGTCGTTGCTCTTGTCTGCTCTGTCCTTGCAAACGGAGGGACAAGCTTAACGTCTTAACGACGACCGCTCTGGAGGCAAATATATAGCACCGTCATGTGTTTCCCCTGTCTGTTCACCCTGATGTAACTCGATAATAATGTGCTCCGTCTGTTAACTTTTTTTGTTAAAAAAGGAAGAGTTGAAATCGTTTTCGACAACATACGGAGGGAAGAAGCGAGTGAAAACCAGAGGCCGGAAATGGATTTCGGGAGAAGGCTCTACGCCATAGAATGATGGATATATGGAGAGGCTGCTCGAGCGCTTCACGTGGCGACGCCCAGCACGGATACGGCAAAACGACTCGAGCGACGTGAAATCAATACGAAAACGAAGGCCCCTCGTGCGGCTGCGCGCCGGCGTACGTGGAAACGGGTCGAGATCCAGCAAGCTCGATGCCGGCCGGCCGCAGACGGAGAGGGGATCGACAGGCCGGCGACGAGCGAGAGAGAGGAGACGCGGCGATCGATGCGGTACGGTTAAAGAAACCGCAACGTGGTTAAGGATCGGGGTTCAAAAACGGGCTCTGCTTTGAGGCTTTTTTTTTTTTCCAAAGCGAGGTTAAGGTGCGTGTGGGTAGGATCGAAACTAAGCTAGGGCTGGCCCCAGTTCCTAGAGGGTCAAACTTTCTGGCTTGGCCTGGCCTGGCCTGTCATGCATTGGGCTTGGATTCTCAGGATGTAGTAGTATCTTGGACAAATGGACAGTCTCAGTACTGTCAGAGACATGGGGACCCACCAGGTGCCAATCGCTTCAAGATCTCTCCGGACATGGTCGCGTGGCGTCGGATCGCCGCTCCCTACCGGACTAGCTACTACTCGATCGGAGCCCGGCCATTGCCATCAGGAATCAAGGCTCGTGTCCGAGACGCAGGGACAGCAAGTACGACGCTCTTAAGAGCTGACGAAAACCGGCTTTCCAAGCCCAGTCCAAGTCCCGCGAGATTCGACGACGATTAGACGTCTGGATCAATAGCCGTGATCGAGAGTGTGGCTGCTGGCTGATGAGGATGAACGAACGGCTCTCTCCGACCATGACGGCTTCCCTTTCATCCAGGGGCAGGAGATCGATCCGGCTGCCGGTGTGCAGCAGTCCACTCCCATCACTCGCGTGCCAAATTTATCAAACGATGCACAGGGACCTTTTTGTCCCTAGCTACTGACTCGAGCTCGACTGGACGCGCCGGTTTGCCCCCCAACGCCTGCCGAGATATCTCAACGACTGTGCAGGAGGATCCGGGCTTTGCTCTCGGCATCCAGTCAGATCTCTCAGGGCCTGTGCAGAATCGCAGATGCGTCCAAAACGTTCCATCCAACAGGACAGATTATCCTAGGGTTCTACTAGCTCGATGCCCCGTGTTTCAAGACACTGGCAGATCAGTTATTACTAGTTTAGTGCGCGTAGTTTACTAAACCACACGCGCTTAGGAAATGGCCTCGCTCGCAGTTCAAGGAGAGACCTGGACTGGAGAGCGTGCACTACACAAGAAGCCATTTCTGCCGGAGCAGACCGGGTCTTGGAGAGCCTGAGAGGAGGGGAAAAGCTCGCGTTTGTTTATGAGTTCCGAAACTCTGGACGGATGGGACACGGGAGGGGATTATCCAGGCAGCTCGCACACTCGGCTGAGGGCCGGGCCATGCGGCATGGAAAGCCGCGAGCTCAGGGGGATCCGCCCAAGGTGTCGTCGCCGGCCGGGACCGGGATGAAGTGGTTTTCGGAGCGATTTGGGGAGGGAGCAAGCTTTCTGTCCGCGACGCCAAGGGCCGGCGCTGGGCAGGTGAGGGTCGCCGGCCAGGCCGGTGCCCACATAATGAGGAGCCCTGTCCTGGCGCGCCCTAGAAATGTGCTTCACCTGTCCCGTCAGTCAAACCACCGGCCACGCCCAGGTCCGAGCAGCCACTATACTAGGACAGGCAGGCGCGTACAGCGTACTGGCAGCACAGAGGAAGGATTCCGTCCGTCCCTCAAGCAACCACTCGATCGTACGCTTCTTCAATGGCGACAAACGGATGCATGGCGTGCTAATAACCGCATTGATTGTTAGTGTTTAGTCTACTGATCCATGCACACCACGTGCTCGATCGGTGTATTCTTGAAAGGGAGTGTGACGTGTAATGAGAAGCCAATTAATCACGCCGATCCACTTGCCGGGCAGCAGGGGGGGTCGCCGGCCGCCCGGCGGTGGCATGATGGTGGCGCAGGGGCGGCGGTGGCGTGGCAGTGGCGTCGCTGTCAGGGCCGCGAGGCGCTGCCGTCGGATCGGGGCACCGCGATCCGGGCGGCAATTGCCGGCACGAAAGCGAATCGTCCCAGCAGCCTCCTGTAGGCCGGGCAGCAGGCGCTGCCGATAAGATGGTCCTCACCCACCCCCCATCGCGACGCACAGATCGATCGACCGGTCGGTCGATTCGATCCCACGCGCCGCTCGCCTGCGCCGCGGCCGCACTGGACCACCACAGCTCAGGCGGCCCGGGCCACCGCGCGGGAGGAGGAGGAACCACCAGTCCACCAACAAGCTTCCATGGGCTCACCCGCCGCAGATCGCAGAAACGAAAAAGGCGCGGGGGGGCGCCCACGAGCTTTTCCGCGGGGTGCCTGTCAGGCCCGCCTGTGGCGGTAGGTCCTCGCCTGCTACCTCGGCAGCGCGGGACACCGCAGGACGGCGGCCCTGTTTCCGGAACGATCCGGGGCGCGGGGCAAGCTGCTGCTGCTGCTACGAGTCGGCAGGAGAACGGGCGATGCCGCGGCGTTGTGCCGTGGTGGCGCCACCAGGCAGGCAGGGGAATGGAGGGTGTTTGTACGGCGCGCGACCTCACCGCGCACTGCTCGGCTCGATCGGGCCGGGGGAGGGCGAGCACGGGGGAGTCGTCGGTCGTCGGATCTAGACCCCCACGCCGGCGGCCGCACGTGGCCCGCAGCCCGCTGCCGGTGCTGCGCTCGGCGTGCGACATGGGCCGCGGGAGATGGGGACCGCTTTTGAATGGTGGAGCTGCTACCCGCCGAGCCCACCACTTGTGTACAATGCACGCGCTGTGGTCGAACGGCCCGATACTCTCATGGGCCCAAATATGTGTCGATGTAGCCCAATTCCTCCTCAGAAGCAACTCCCCCCTGGCAGAGGTCGATGGCGGCTGGCAGCAGGTCAGCAGCATCTCCAGTTTGTCTTCAGAATCCATGCTACCTGAACACTGAACCCACACGGGTGGTCGTTCCTCGTACAGGGTCAGATGCTGCTGAATTTGTCTGCAGGCTAACTCCGTCCAACTTAAGCAACCCGTCGAGAATCGAGATTTCAAAATTCAAACAGAGGATCCAAGCTCAACGAAATCCAAATCGACTCTGAACTACTACAGCCACGAAAAGAAAAACCTGACTCTGAACTGCCCAAAGGCAGCAGCTTGCGGGAACGCCATCAGCATCTCATCGAACTCGAGACATGGCAGTTCGCCGCCTCCAGCATCTCTGAAGATCCAAACGAACTCATGCAGGCAACCGGCTTTCACCCAAGGCGTAACCCGCCGCTAGTGCGTGAGAGAACGAGGAAGGCGGATCGAAACAAATCATCCGAGCATGCGTGAGTCACCGACTGAATCGCCCGGCAGGGATCAGGGGGATCCGTATCAAGACATCCACACGCCGCGGGGAAAGCAAAGGAGAAAGGGGGTGAACATCCCCTGGTCACGGGCGTCGAGTAGTGATGACTCACCAGTCACCACCACTTCGAACAACTCCTACGCCACCAACCGCTTCCTCGGCGCGGTGGCCCCACGCGCCAGTGAGGGAGTACACGCCGCACCACGTCAGGGGGATAAAAAGATCCCGCGAGATGCGTCCCTATCGGAATCTGGAACTTCGCCACGTCACTGCCACCACTACGGCGGCGGCCACCCACTAATCCTTCCCCGCCGGGCCTCCCCTCGCGTGCTAATCCCACACGCATTGCCCTATCTCCTCCTCCTCGTCCAACCACCGGGCCCGGCGAGTTCAGGCTCCGTTCCCGGTTGTCCTTGTCCGTCGATGGCCGCCTCGCTGCTTCGCCGCGGCGCTTCCGCCGCAGGCCACCGGCGATGCCCGGCGGAGGTGCTGCGGCGGCTGGTCTCGTCGGAGGCGGCGCCCGATCGGGGACCGTCGCGGGCGGCGCCTGAGATGCCGCCGTTCGACCACCAGCCCCGCCCGTACGCCGGGATGGGCGCCGCCGAGATCTTCGAGAAGAGGAAGGCCGTCCTTGGCCCGTCGCTCTTCCACTACTACCAGAAGCCGGTAAAAGCTCCTCCTGAATGTTGATCGTGTCTGTCTCGGTGCCTGCTCTTCTTCCTCCAAACTGTTGTTTTCCGCGTGCGATGAAGTTGATGTTCCAAAAAGTTGGGAGCTTCGGTGAACATGTCTTTATCGGGGTTGATCCTGATCACAAAGCAGCGTCATCGCTGGCCCTTTTCCATTTCATTAGGAGAATAAATTTTCCATGTGTTTTCATATTGTGGTTTATTAGCTTTACCATGTAAGCTTCGGGATAAACTGATCATGCCAAGAACTCTGGCAGTACAAGTACAACAACCACCGTGTAGTCTTATTCTATAAACGATGAGACAGTGACAGAATGAAAATTAGTTGACTCGGTGACTGAAGAAGTCATTTCAACTGTGTTAACAGCTCAACATTGTGGAGGGAAAGATGCAGTATCTGTATGACGAGCATGGGAAGAGATACCTCGATTGCTTTGGGGGTATCGTGACAGTTTCTTGCGGCCATTGCCATCCGGATATTGTCAATGCTGTGGTGGAGCAGACCAAGTTGCTCCAGCACACAACCACCATATATTTGCATCATGCCATTGTCGAGTTTGCAGAGGCACTCACCTCCAAAATGCCTGGCAATCTCAAGGTAAAATACTGCCTCTCTGCGTGTGGTCATAACACTAACTATTGTATCTAAGACTGGAAAACTTATTTCGTGTTTTGGGGTGCCACAGGTTGTGTATTTTGTCAATTCTGGGACTGAAGCAAATGAATTAGCAATGTTGATGGCCCGGCTGTACAGTGGGAACCTCAGTATGATTGCACTCAGAAATGCATATCACGGTGGAAGTGCTGGAACAATAGGATTGACTGGTTTGCAGACATGGAAGTACCCAATTCCTCAGGTTTGTGTACCGCATAATCAGTTAATGCACTTTAGAGATGGTTTACTACTTGATTTGTAGAGATGGTTTACTACTTGATTTGACTCCTTCAAATGCTTTTTAGATTGAAATTTGATCATATGCCTCATCTATTTAGGTTAAGCTTACCTTAGTTATATGAACTTCTGCTGTCATAATGAAAACCAGACAATAATCTCTGTGATTACGAAGCAAAATAGTATCAGTTTTTTTATACTAATGATCAGTTTCTCATCAAAACTTCGCAGGGTGAAATACATCATGTCATGAACCCTGATCCTTACCGGGGGACTTTTGGATCTGATGCTGCAGCTTATGCCAAGGAGGTCCAAGAACATATAACCTATGGAAGTTCAGGAAGGGTTGCAGGCTTCATTGCAGAAACATTTCAGGTATAAACTTTGAACAGTCCATTCTTAAAATACTATAGCGAAATAATAGAATAGCTGTATTTTTAGTATCACTCCAGAATAACTTACCCACGTGGCAAATCTTGCTGATACCTTGTCATGGCTGTAGGGTGTTGGAGGTGCTGTCGAACTAGCTCCTGGATACCTTAAGTTAGCTTATGACATTGTGCGGAAGGCTGGTGGTGTTTGTATTGCTGATGAAGTCCAGAGTGGATTCGGTCGTACTGGAAGTCATTACTGGGGTTTCCAGACGCAAGATGTCATTCCAGACATTGTAACAATGGCAAAGGTTATCTCATATTCTGATGTGCAAGCATGTCCTCTAGACCCCGGGAAAAAAAAATACTACATGTTCAGATGCTAATATGATTGTTTCTGCGTTTTCCATTGTTTCAGGGGATTGGCAATGGTCTACCATTGGGGGCTGTTGTAACGACTCCTGAGATTGCAAGTGTGTTGTCTCAAAAAATCCAATTTAATACATTTGGTGGAAACCCAGTTTGTTCTGCTGGTGGATTGGCTGTGCTTAAGGTTCTTGACAAGGAGAAACGCCAGGCACATTGTGCTGATGTAGGAGCTCACTTGGTGGAGCGTCTAAAATCACTTCAGGAGCAGCACGAAAGTAAAATCTCCAATCTCCATTTCTGTTCATCTAGTCTTTCTCTGGTCCAACCTTTTCTGCTAAACATTTGTTGTGAAAGTTTAAATTTTCTTGCTTAGCTACCTTTGGTCTTGCTGGTGTCAGTCATAGGTGATGTTAGAGGAAGGGGACTCATGCTTGGCGTTGAACTCGTGACCGACAGGAAGGAGAAGACCCCTGCCAAGGCAGAAACTGCCGAACTGTTTGAGAAACTCAAAGGTGCCGTCGCTCATTCTCCCTCCCTCCCTCCCTCTCCATGGCCATGGTTGTATATTGATGTGTAGATCTGTAGTTCTGTACGTGCCGTGACCGTTTCCCCCCTTTATAATCCTTGTTAACCAGATCTCGGGGTACTAGTTGGAAAAGGCGGTCTGCATGGTAACGTCTTCAGAATAAAACCACCAATGTGCTTTTCAAAGGACGACGCAGGTTCAGAGAGTTCTCCAGTCTTTAAAATACCTTTCAATTGCTCCGTTGCGCGTACAAACTATGAACCTAACAAAAACGCTGTTTATCACAGACTTCTTGGTGGACGCCATGGATTACGCGATGTCAGGCCTCTGAATGAGAATGCGTCTCCGTTGAACCCTCAGTTCCTGCGACCGCAAGATATGCATGGCCTGATACTGAAAGGCAGATGATTCCATGGCATGTACTGACATGGTGAAATAGAACCCCGCAGGAATAAATGAATGAAGGGGAAGAAAATATCAGAAATTCAGAATGTACTGTCGGCTTGCGAGCCGTTTGTAAAAGAACTAGTTAATAAATAATAGCGAGCAAGCGAACATGTTACCCATAAGTATGTTTGCATTAGCATAATCCAATACTACCTTGGTTTATGATAAGAAAATTAAGAACGGAGGGAGTTTTTAATAGAGAACACGTCCTGCCGGTCAAACTGCAGTATTTCGGTTTTCCACGAGTGATTTTCCTCGCTGCTTGTTCTTCGAGCCTGTTGCCTTCTCGTCTAAAAAAATAAATCGTTTTTGTGATTAAAACATCATTCATTTAGAACCGCTCTAAAAGAACGACTCTAACTCCACCAACTCTAGCATCATGAGAAAATAATAAAATATGCATCTAAAGACCAACTTCAAAGATTAAGCAGAAGTATACACATGTGTAGCGGGAGCGCCGGCGATCGAGAGGATGGGCTTCCAATTCCTGAGGCCAGCTGGAGACGAATTCATTACGCGAGGTGCGGTGTTAGATAATTGGGCCAGCCCGAAACCCCCACAGGTGGTTAATTCAGCATCGGGCCTAGGCCCATTTCTGCTTAAATCCAACCCCAAGCAAAATCCATAACGCCAGATGCGGTCTTAGATAATTGGGCCAGCCTGGAAACCCCGCAGGTGGTTAATCCAGTACCGAGCCTAGGCCCACTTCTACTTAAATCCAACCCAAGCATTTTTTAGAGGCACTGGAAGCCCATCCTCCCGATCTCACGCCGGCGCTCCCGCTGCGCATCGCAGGCTCTCTGCTCGGCCACTCTCCTGTTCGGCTGTTCGTCCCCCTGCTTGCTCCTTCCTCCTTAAACCCTAGATCGGTTCCCTCCGCCGCCCGTGCGTCCCTCCGCCGCCGCTGCCGTGGCCTCCCTGACTTCCCGCTTTCACGTCGGCCGCAGGCCTCCAGTAGATCCTTGGCTCGTTCCGCCGTCGCCGACTCGCCGGTGCCGCACCTCCGCTGTCGCGGCCTCCTTCAGTACCTCTCCGGCTTCCCCTCTCGCCGGGCCGAAGCGGCGACGCCCCCACGGTTCGTAATTAGAGCTCCCAACAGCTATTTCTGCTTGAGTAACAAATTTGGATTTAAGTTAGTTGGAGACATGCGTTCATTATGTGCCTCTGGCTCGGAGAAAACTTTGCGACTAAAGTCAACTGATTTTGAGCAAACAAGACAGCATATTGAGCCCAGTAAGGATGGTGCTCTTGCTAATCTGGGGTTTTGTAAGCCAATTGACGAGTTTTGTTCTAATATTGGAGATGGTATTAGGCCCTTTTTTGTGTCATTGCGTATTTCACTTCTGCATTGGTTGTTGGAGTAGTGATTACTGTAGATAAATTAGCTGGAACCTTGTGAAACTTTTTTTTTGGTCATCACTTAGAACCCCCCCCCCCCCCCCCCCCCCAACAGTCCCCTTGGCTCTATTTCTAAGTTTGCGAAAACATTCAGTCCGCCTTGGCATGTGCTCTGATCTCACCATGAACCATTTCTGTGGAGCAGGGCTGGTTGTGCATGGAGCTATGAAGTACTCGGAAGCACGACAGGGATCACTCACCCACTGCTGCTGACTCTGGGTTATCACCACACTATCCCCCATGGCTGCTGGCACTGTGTTCCCTGTGTTGCGCTCCTCTGAGTACTTCACAAGGCCGTCGATCAATGATCTGGTTGAGAGGGAGGTGGCTGATCCTGGCTACTGCAGCAGGGTTCCGAACTTCATCATCGGGAGGGCTGGATATGGTCAGGTTAGGTTCCTGGGAAACACCGATGTGAGGGGGATTGACCTGAATGATATCGTCAGGTTTGATAAACATTCTGTGGTGGTTTATGAGGATGAGACTGGTAAGCCTCCTGTAGGGCATGGTCTTAATAAAGCAGCGGAAGTGTCATTGCTGCTGAATCTAAAGGACCTTCAGGAGCCCAGTATCCTTGTTGAAGTGCTAAAGTGTCGTGCAAGAAAGCAAGGTGCTAGGTTTCTTTCGTTCAATCCAGTGAATGGTAAATGGAAATTTGAGGTTGATCATTTTAGTAGATTTGGGCTTGTGGACGAGGAGGAAGATGTTGTGATGGATGAGGCAGCTGTTCGGCAGCCAATTGCCGAACTAAGAGAAAGAGACCCACCTTCAAATGGTTATGAAATTGAGCTTTCACATTCATTGCCTGCTCATCTTGGGCTTGACCCTGCAAAGATGCAAGAAATGAGGATGGCTATGTTTTACAATGAGGAAGATGATGAATATATGGAGGATGGGTTCCCATCTGATGAGAGGTACCTTAGCAGAGAAAGGATGAATGTGGATTCACCCACTTCTAGTGGTAAAGGTCCAAGGTTAAGGTCTGTCTCACCCTTGCACATGTCTTCTCAAAAGGCTGGCAGGAGGTCTGGTATGCCTTCTCGGAAAGAACCACACGCACTATTGGAATACAGTATGAATTCTTCAGAGCTTGGTCCATCGACTCAAGGCATGCTAATGTCTGGGCAAAACAAAGGATTTCCAGTGAAAATGACCAAGGTTGAAGGCTTTAAGCTGCCAGCTGAGCAAGAAACTCCTGTTGCTGGAAAAATGTATGCTAATTGTGTAGTGGATGCTGCTTTATTCATGGGTAGGTCATTTCGTGTTGGTTGGGGACCAAATGGTATGCTCGTTCATTCAGGTAGTCTGGTAAATAGTCCTGGAACTGGCCTATCTTCTGTTATTCACATAGAGAAAGTTGCAAGCGACAAAGTTGTGCGTGATGATAAGAACAAGATTAAGGAGGACCTAGCAGAACTAGTTTTTTCTGATCCGATGGACCTCCATAAGAGTCTTGATCATGAATTTCTGGAGACTGAGTCTGACTCATTTAGATTAAAGCTTCAGAAAGTTGTGGCAAATCGTTTGGTTTTGCCAGACATCTGCAGGTCATATATTGACATCATTGAAAGGCAGCTTGAAGTCAGTGATCTATCTATGTCATCACGTGTGCTGTTAATGCATCAAGTTACAGTCTGGGAATTAATTAGGGTCTTGTTCTCAGAAAGAGCAAATGGAAACCAGTTGGAGCCCATTGGAGATGATGATCAGGAAGGCATGGTTTTAGACAAGAAAGAAGGTTCCGTCAACATAGATCTTGATGCACTCCCTTTGGTTAGGAGAGCAGACTTTAGCAATTGGTTGCAGGACAGTGTTTGCCATCGGGTGCAAGGCGAGGTCAGTTCCTTAAGTGATGCCAGGTACTTGGAACATATTCTTCTTCTTCTGACTGGTCGACAATTGGACCCGGCCACAGAAGTTGCTGCGTCAAGGGGTGATGTGCGGTTGGCAATCTTGCTATGTCAGGCAGGTGGATCAATGTCAAATCGATCTGACCTTTCTCAGCAACTGGATCTATGGAAAATGAATGGCCTAGATTTTAATTATATTGAGGAAGACAGGTTAAAGGTATATGAGTTGCTTGCTGGTAACATACAGGCTGCTTTCCTAGATTCATCAATTGACTGGAAAAGGTACCTTGGTTTGATCATGTGGTATCAATTACCACCTGATACATCACTTGATACTATAATTCGTTTCTACGATCATCTCCTGAGTAAGGCCAAGGTTCCCTATCCTGTTCCTGTATATATAGATGAAGGACCACTTGATGAAGCACTTAAGTGGTCCCCAGGTGACCGTTTTGACATCTCTTTTTACCTAATGCTTCTTCATGCCAGTCAAGATGAGAAGTTTGGGCTGCTAAAAACTATGTTTAGTGCATTCTCATCTTCATATGATCCCTTGGACTATCATATGATATGGCATCAGCGTTCAATTTTGGAAGCTATTGGTGCTTTCAATTCAAATGATCTTCACTTGCTGGATTTGAGTTTTGTTTATCAGTTACTTTGTCTTGGGAAGTGCCATTGGGCTATCTATGTCATTCTACACATGCCATATCTCGATGATGCCCCATACATCCATGAGAAGTTAATCAGGGAAGTTCTATCACAGTATTGTGAGTTGTGGAGTAAAGATGATGCTCAAAGGCAATACATTGTGGAACTTGGTATACCAGAAGAATGGATGTATGAAGCTCTGGTGAGTTTTTTTTTTTTGGAGCTTATCACAAATTATTTAATGCTCATATTTGCTGAGTATGTGGCCCTTCAATATTTTTGTGATGCCAGAGGGTTTAAAAAAGAAAGAAACATTACACATGAAACATTGCTAATAAGCTTTATATACAGGCTCTTTATCATGAATACTATGGAGATCAGCAGGGTGCACTGGAGAATTTTATTCGGTGTGGCAATTGGAAGAAAGCTCATACTATTTTCATGACCTCTGTTGCTCATACTATGTTTCTGTCATGTAAGTTTTCCCTACAGTGCACTGGTCAAATATTTTATTGAATACCTTGATTCATTGTATTTCTTGTGCATAAGTATACAGCTGCACTTTTTTTGGCCAGAAATTGAGCTTGGTCAATAAATCTACTATTCTTTTTTCTTTTCATCATCTATTTGTTTATATGCTTGGTGGAGGTGTCCTTTTTTTCCTCAATAATCATATCATTCTTGATGCTGTGATATTAGTATGCAATCACTTATTTCTCGGTATTTGGTTCAGCAAACCATCAGGAGATCTGGGAGATCACAAGTGCCTTGGAGAATCATAAGTCTGAAATTGCTGACTGGGACCTTGGTGCCGGAATATACATTGATTTCTACATTCTGAAGAATTCAATGCAAGAAGAAAGTGCAATGGATGATTCGGTATGAACACTTTCTTCAGCTACTATCACATTTTTTTGAATATATGTAAATGAAAGCAGCATTACTTTATCTTTCAGGATCCACTTTCGAAGAAAAACGAATCATGCAAAAGTTTCTTCGGCCGATTAAATGATTCATTACTAGTCTGGGGAAGCAAATTACCTGTTGAATCAAGGTAACATTTGATTCTTCAATGTAGAATAGATCCAGCACTTAAGAGACTAAGAACCAATCTCCGCTTGATCGTTTGCTTTTATTCATGTTTTGATGGAATGGGTCCCTTTGCCGCAACTGAATTCTATATTACCTCATGCAATCTCAAGCCACCTGAGGAAATCCGTTTTCATTATATTAACTACTCAAAGTTCGGCCGGTTAACTCAATTTTGAATTCATCCACATTGTGTTGTAACCGTTTTAGGTTTTGTTTTAGAATATTTTCATGCTGGGCTTGCTGACCGTGTCGAGAATGGCAGGGCATGCTACTCAAAGATGGCAGATGAGCTATGTGAGCTTTTCATGAAGGCCCCAGGCGTGGCAATGAATCTACACATGGGATGTTTCCAGACGATGCTGAGTGCTCCGGTCCCTGATGACCGCAAGTCGTCGTACATGCAGGAGGCAGTCTCTCTCTTCACCGAAATTCTGTGCAGTGATTCATGACAGAAGTATCCGTGCCATCGTTCCGTAGGCTCTCTGGGACCTTTCTTTTGGTCTGCAGTGTTTAAACATGGCTGCTGTTCAGACCGGTATGGTATCTGGGTGAAGGAGACCTCTCAAGCCTCTACAATACACCGAAGAGCTCCAGGAGTTTGCACGTCTCATGTGTGGTAGAAATGTATAACCTGATGTTGTCCCCGCTGAATTGGCATACATTGTAACCCCCGGCCCGGAGGACATCTAGCTGGATTTTTTTTTTGTGGGGGTTGCATAGAGTATCAGGTCTTGTAAACTGTTGAGTTGTGAGGCTCTGCCCATCAACGTGTTTCCTCGGCTTCTTTTTGTGATTACACCGAAGAACCGCGTCCTTTGTACGGGATACGTTGAAGATTAATGAATCCGTTGCTTGTCCCTCCCAAGTCCCAAGTGGAGTGTTGATCTTGCTCTGGCGTGCAAGTCTTAAGATCAGGTCACGCTACTGGAGTGTGCTTTTGAATAAACTTGGGAAGCTTCAGGTTAGAGAACAGGGACCTGCTGCCGTGGCCTAATACCGGGGACGGATGGCGACGCAGCGCACATGGGTTTTCTGGCTTCGTGGTGCGCGCGTTTCACTTTGCAGGAAAAAGACAGCCCCTCCCCCCGTTCACACGTCACGGCACGCCCTGAAAAATTTCCCGGGTCGTCTGCAATTCAGCTGTGGACGGTTGATTCGAGAAGTTGGTCCTTTGCTGCCGATGGTGTGTACCCCTCACCCAAGTCCCCAGCAAATAAACATGGCTTTTGTGGTTTAGTGAGATGGTTTAGAATAATCTCGACGATGCAGCTCGGTAGCCCAGCTGTCCAAGGGAAATGATAAGATGGTGAGTCAGCAGCGAAGGTCTGGATAGATCATCAATGATCACCTATCTAACCCGTGCTTATGAAAGAAAATCTCAATCGAGTCCTATAAGGCATGGCGACCTGGCATGGTCAGTGCTCCCGCCACAACCGGCGGCACACCCAAGTGAGGTGTCCCAGCACCGCCCTCGGATTCCAGGAACCGTCAGGAAAGAGAGACCGGGAGCATCAATCACGCAAACCGACTAGGAGAAAGATACCCTGGTGCGGTGCGGACACGCGCAGACATGCAACATGTTACATGTGACTGTTTTACACTCACATCACAAAAGAATAAAAGATGGACGGTCGACGGAGACGTCTTCCCGGCAGGACGTGACAGAATATCTTCCCGTTTTCACAGACCGTAACTAACACTGCTTGATAGCCAGCGGTAAATTATCATGCATCGCAGACAGGTTACTGATAAAATGTTGCGCTGAGACTGAGAGACCGACCCGTACAAAAAGAGACACACCCGTCAAAAAGAAGGATCGCCGAGGCAGAGGAGGCGGCGGTGCTACAGAACCTGCACCACGCAGCCACGTCGCCGCCGCCGACGCACCGGCCAACGGAATCGAAATGGGGAGACCACAGAAACAGACAGACAGGGTCGCGAAAACAAACGGACGGCGCGGTCTGGTCTGCTCCTCCGTACTAAACAAAACAAAACCGGCGACGCCCCACCACCATCAATCAATCAGATCGCGGCGCAAACCAGCGACGCGACGGCAGGATTGAAAAAGAAACGCGCCATGCTTATCCGGACCGGACGGAGCTCAAAGAAATGCTCGCCTGCCGTGTCCACCACCGCACCGACGCCGGGCTATAAAATCCCCGCCCGCCCACCATTCGAAAACACAGCATCCAGAGCAGAGCAAGCGGTAAACAAGAGCAGTGTTTCTGTTTCCGAGCCGAGCGAGCGAGATCATCAGTAGCAAGAGCCAAGAGGATTTGGTTTCCAGGTGCCATGGCGGACATCGCGTTGCTGGTGGCGGAGGAGTTCGAGAAGAGCGTGAAGCGGGGAGCCCCCGGCGAGGCGGCCGGGGACGGCGGCGACAGGAGGAACTTCGGCGCCGTAGCCAAGGTGTGGAACTCCTGGGTGGAGTCCGCAGCCGCCGCCGCGTCCGGGGTGCGGGTCAACGTCGCCGTGCAGCTCAGGGAGCTGGAGCCCAAGAGCGGGCTCGGCCTGGCCGCCGTCGACGGCCTCTTCTCCGCCTAGCGGCATCATCGCGCTCTCGCATCTTTTGATTCGGCGGAAGAGCTGTGTTCGTTCTGTACTAGTATGTCTCTTCCCCTGAGTGATCAAAATCATATGCCGGTGTAACCTGTACATTCGTAATCTGAAACTAAATACAAACATCCCAGCCTCCATCTCACCAAGCTGTCTGCGATTGTGCGAACTGTGATGCGTGAAACTAATTCATGTTGGCCGGCCGGAATCCAGTTCGGTGCGTTTGCTCTGCGAGAGCCTGGCCTTTCCTGTTCGTGTTTTTCAGGTGCCTTTTTCGAGCAGCTCGGATTGATCTGAACTCTGAAGGATCCGAAACTGCATCCACAAGGCTGTCCCTTTCATGTTAGGCGGACAAAGCCATCAGAATTAGCCGAAGGGCGAGATATTCTGTGGAGAATGTCAGTATCATTGCGTTTCTGCTACCCGGTGAAATTGTACTTCCCAGCGACGTTTAGTGGGCCGGCCCGTGCTAATCTGTCTGCTGGCTTTCGCCAATGCAAAGAAGGCCGGCAGCCCGCAGCCGCAGGCAGGCATTGGAGATGTGCAGCAAGAGCTTCTAAACCTTCTATCGATCAGAGCAGCATGTCCTCCGACAGTACCAGGGAAGGGACTGGACGGCTGATCCTTAAACCCATACAGGACGGCTTGCCGAATGTTAGCAGATGATGAATGTAATACACTGCATTCCTTTTCCCTGTATATCGAGCAAGAAGCCAATGGACCAAGACTTGACCTGTTCGTCTTGCTGCTGCCACTGACTCTGCTAGCTTAGCTATGTAGCTTGGACAGATATACTGACCTGTGGTTCAGTTCAACCCGTCTGCCATGGCGCGCGCTCTGTGAATTGCAATTCAGCTGATCAACTTGTCAGTGCAGACACGAAGACGACATTACTATATTGCGTTGCTTCTATTTCTGTAGCTGATGGCCTAATGGCTAGCAAGGATTGAAACTGTTGCCTCAGGCCTCCAACGGTTACTGTTCAGTTAGCTCATAGAATATTTTCTTATATTTTAATAGAAGAGAGAAGAGCTATCTCTTAATCAACGGATAGTCTCGTACATGCACTTCCGGATTTGAGCAGAGCAGTAGGTGAACTCGGAACTCCCGAGTTTTACTAACCGGAACTTCCGGATTCACATAGAACAGAGTGAACGCAATAAATCTAGTGCGAGTAAATGAGTACAAATTCAAACCTCAAATGCAGAATAGGCTTAGTGAAATTTATGGGGCAGGTTCACACAATTCCTGCACACAGAAATACTACCAACCGAGTAGATCAACCAATTTTACAAATATCATAATTAGTACAATGAGAAGCAAAATAGCGGGGACCATGAAGATTTGTTTTACTGAAGTTTGGATTCACTGGTTGCTACCAAAGTGAAAGAATCTCAAGATGCCTAGAGGGGGGTGAATAGACAAATCTGAAACTTAAAATACTTTAGACAATATCAGTAACACATATGTCCGGATACTCCGGATATATATCCGGATACTCCGGATTTTATGTCCGGAGTTTCTGGAAATATGGTCCAGAGAGTTCGGGTATGAAATAATGTATGCACTAACAAGATATTGATGCTGCAATTTAGATCGAGTAAATTTAGGCAAGCTAGTAGTACCTTAGGAGTGTTTCTAAACAGTTATCTTGATCTATAGACTAATATAAATGTAGATCGACCTCAAACCCTAGAAGACTAGTCTCACAAGCAAATATCTAATAAAACTAGTAAGAAGTACAAGAAAGAGACAGAATTTGTTTCCTGAAGTTCACTCCCAAATGAGCTACATCTCAGTTGAGAAAGGATTCAAGAGACGGTGCTCAAGAACCCCTATGCTCCTTTTCCAAGGGTGAGACCAACGCTCAAACCCAAGGATACTTACTATGGGTCCTCCGCGAGGAATGAAGATTACAAACTTCTTGTGGTGCTCACAACTTGCTTGAACACTCACAAGCGACGCCTAACTGTCTAGGAGTTTGAAGCTCCAAGAGTAATAAACTTGAATCCACCGGCTAAGAATGTTGCGCTCAAGAGATGGAATGGAAGCTTGCTAGCACGAATCTTTACTCTTGCAACTATCTCACTTTATTCCTATAAGAAAATCACTCAAGAATGGAAGAGGGGAAGTGAGAGAGCTCTCCTTTTGCTTGCTGGCGTGTTCTGGTTCAAAATGAGCAAGAGAGGGAAAAATAAAAAGGTACCGGGGTATTTATACCCTCTCTCACAGAAAATTAAGCGTTGGGTGAAGGGTACCCGAATACTCCGAGTATATGTCCGGATACTCCGGACATGGAATCCGGAGACTCCGGTCCCAGATATACTTCGGATGAGTAATAGTGACCCGGAGACTCCGGGATACTGTCCGGATACTCCGGAGCCGGACATTGAACCGGACAGTCCGGATAAATATGGATTTTCACTAGAAGACTGTTTTTAGTCGTAGGTTTGAGTCTCATAGCTTTTGTAGGTTCTCTTGAGCACAACTACCACATCAACACCTGTGGATCAAAGTCCCTCTTGATAGTACGGCGTTTCTATACTCAATTTCAATATAAAATCTAATTCTTCAAGTAAATTTGAAACACCGTTTTTCATTTCCCTTTTTGAGGGGTCATGTTTTTGTAATCCACTTTGCTTCATCATTCTTAGCCCTTGCACACATGCTCGATAACATGATTAGATATACATGTACTTTGTCATCTTCCACCAAAACCCACTAAGGGGTCTAGATATCTTTCACAAAGCTATTACTAAAGCATGAATCCTACTCTCTGTTGAGAAACCACCTCACTTCCACCGAGTCGGATCTTCTTCCAACCACTTCCCCACTTCACTAAGCTTGTTTCTTCCCTTCGGAGGCGAAGCGCAATCTGCACAAACTTTACGCGGCTCATCACACAATTGGGAGCTTGTCGGGCAACCTCTAACCGTCTAGGAGGCAAGACCTCCAACAGTAACAAATTTAAAACACATGATTTCGGTCAAATTCCAATGCTTAAGGTTTCTTGTGCTCTATAGTGATCTCAAGAGCCACTCTCTCAAATCCAACTCAAGAATATTACACAAATCATACAATCTCACAAATAGAGGTTGAGGAGAGCTCAACAAAGCTACCAAGCTTTCTTAGAATGACCAGCAATCAATATAATAATGCTTGCAACGGCAGCATCCAAGGAGGGGGCTCAAGGGTATAAATTGAAAGGATCTCAAGATGCCTAGATGGGGGTGAATAGGCTAATCTGAAACTTAAAACACTTTGAACACTGTCAGTAATACAGATGTCCGGATGTTCCGGATATATGTCCGAATACTCCAGGTTTTGTGTCCGGAATTTCTGGAGATATTATCCGGACTATCCGAGTATGAAACAATGAAAAAAAAGAGATACTGATGATGCTGTAGTTTAGATTGAGTAAATTGAGAAGAGTTAGTGGTACCTTTAGAGTGTTTCTTATCAGTTGTCCTACTCTAGAGACTTATATAATAGTAGATCGACCTCAAACATTAAAAAGTTAGTCTCACAAGCAAATAACTAATAAAATAAAATAAGTAAGGAGCCCAAGAGAGAGCTAGAATTTAATTCCCGAAGTTCACTCCCAAGAAGCTACGTCTCCGTTGAGAAAGGATTCAAGAGAAGGTGCTTAAAATCCCCTATGCTCCTCTCCCAAGGGTGAGACCAATACTCAAACCCAAGATCACTTACTATATGTTCCTCCAAGAGAAATGACGATTACAAACTTCCCGTGGTGCTCACAACTTGCATGAGCACTCACGAACGACGCCTAGCCGTCTAGGAGCTTGAAACTCCAAAAGTAACAAACTTGAATCCACCGGTTAGATAAGGATGATGTGCTCAAGAGATGAAATGGAAACTCACTAGCATAAATCTTTGCTCTTGCAACAATCTCACTTGAATTCCTAAAGAAAATCACTCAAGAGTGAAGAAAGAGGGAGTGAGAGAGTTCTTCTTTAACTTGTGGGCATTTCTGGTTGAAATGAGCAAGAGAGAAGTCTGAGTGTGGGGATATAGGGTTATTTATACTCTCTCTCACACAAACAAAACTAGTCGTTGGCGAAAAGATACCTGAATATTCCAGATATATGTCCGGATACTCCGCATACTGGGTCCGGAGACTCCGGACTCAGAGCAATTGACGGACGGGAAACAGTTACCCGGAGACTTCGGGTATATATCCGGATACTCCGGACATCTCTGTCCGGATATTCCGCACCAGGACTCGTACACTCCGGGTTTAACATAAATTTCACAATAAGACTGTTTAAAGTGGTAGATTTGATTCTCATGGTTTTTGATTTTTGTAGGTTCTCTTGAGCATAACTACCACGTCAACACCTGTAGATCAAAGTCCCTTTTGATAGTACGGCGTTCCTATACTCAATTTCAAAATAAATTTGAAACACCGCTTTTTATTTTCTCTTTGAGGGGTCATACATCGTAATATGCTTTGCTTATTCACTCTTAGCACCTGCACATATGCTTGATAACATGATTAAATATACATGTACTTTATCATCTAATACCAAAACCCACTAAGAGGTCTAGATATCTTTCATAAATAGCTGAGTTCAAATAAACTAGCCGTTATGTGATGGCCGTTATGTGACAGTCAGAGCTCGGAATTTCTGGATTCACAAACTTTCGAGTTTTCAAACCAACTAGCTATTAGTGCCACGTATGCAAAACCTGAAACTTCCGGATTGGAAAACTCGAAACTTGCGGATTGCTCCTGTTAGTTCTAACCAATGTGCACTTGAGGCTTTTATGTCTCTCTCAACTCACTTGGGTTACTTGAGCACTGCGACTAAATCAAAACATAATATGATACGTTCCTCTTGATGTATGGCATGCCTATACTCAAGATCAAAGGTAGATTAAACTTCAACCACTTGAGCTTCTAAAAAATGTACCTAGCCATTCCTCGATCAATCTCAACCATATTTGAATGAAATCCACTTCTAGTTCAAATCATCATATTCACAATATGATTTAGAAAGATTCATAGTTGCTAATATGAACACCATACATGATCAAGATTCTTCAAGTTGAATCTAAAGAAAGTTTTTTCACCCTAGCATTGTTCCTCGGCACAACCCCATTGTCCTTCTCCAAGCTTAGTCCCTCGAAATACTATTCCGGATTTCAGATTTCAGCTTTTCATCCTTGCGTCATATAGAGCTTCATAAAAGTTTGTATCTCAATTAAATCATCCATAAAATTCACTCTTCATTATTTTTTGCAACTTATATCTTCTATTGATAGATTGTCCATTTCTTGACAAGAAATTTCCTTCTAATGCTATGACTTTGTCAACAAGCTCCATTTGGATATGAGAATAAATAGTTGTTATTAAACACGTGACTCAATTCATATAGTATTCATTGCTTATCAATATCATCACTTTAATCATAGCCTAGTCATAAGTCTTATCATATGAGTCTTTTATCTTTATTTTTAATATCTTTTATCATAAATATTCTATTGATACGACAATCAATTCCTGCTTATATGCTCAACAAGATGATTAGTTTTTCAATTGCAGTGTCATTCAATCACCAAAATCCATTAGAAATCTAGATGCATTTTCAGGATAACGTGTGCGGTCTTTCATATTATTATTATTATTATTATGAGCTATGTGCCAAGAGCTAGATCATTGGAAGGGTTGTTTTTTAGACTACTTAGAGCTAGCTAACAGGTCGTACCAGAGGCCTTGTGGCTGGGCCGGCTGGCGCTCAACCTGTCAGGCAATGCAAATTACTGAAAGCAAGGGGACAAGTCTGATCCTTCATCTGTATCACTAAGTTCATTCAATTCAATCTATTCAGGCAATGACTCGAACTCTCGAAGCTGATGTTACTGACAGTCTGAACCTGTGCACTGGGAGGTAGGAACGGGGACTGACCGGCGCTCCATCAGACTGGACAAGCCGGCACTTCTGATACTGAACGCGAGCACCTGGCGACAATGCTGAATTGCCGATGGAGTCGTCCTATTTGTGCTCGCGGAATTGCAGCGCCCCACGCCACACGCCGCGGATCCGATGCCGAGGAAGAAACGAAGCGTTTGGACGCAGACGGAGAGGCGGCCGCAGACACGGCGCGGCGGGCAGCATTGGTTGGTGGCAGCAGCGCGCCGCACTGGCCCGCGGGCGGCTTGCGAGCCGCAGGAGAGAGCAGGGTGACTCCACGCCGCTGCCGTCCAGCGTGGCCAGGCTAACAATTCGTCTTCTCAGCGCCGTGGAAGTCCATGGCGGCCGCTGTCGCCGCCTCGCGGCCTCGATCTGTCCATCGTTTCCTCCCTTATTCTCGTTCGAGAGCGAAGCGAGGCATTTGGGATGCTATGGCCTGTGGGGCGTGAAGTAGAGGAGGTCTGAGCTCTGGGACAGGCTCAGGGAGGCGCTCGTAGCCGCCATGACCGCCGGGGCTGGAACTCCAGGTTCTTTCGTAAAAGCCCCCCTGAATATTTATACATACCCCCTGAATCGGATCGCAATTCATAGTCACGATCCGATTCAGGGGTACGTGTAAATATCGATTTTTCATACAGCCCCGTCGCCCTTCCGTGCTCAGTCTCTTCCCGTTCCCTCCGGCGACGGCGACGGCGTCTCGACCGACTTGCGCTACTCCGCCGGATACCCACCGGATCCCCTCAATTCCTCCACCGCGTCCTATTATGGGTCGCCTTTCCCTCTTCGCCGAAGTGCCGAACCGAGCAGCACCTCTGCCTCGTTCGCGTTCCCCTCCTGCCGCCGTGTGCGCTTCGCCGGCGTCTCTGCTCCCCTCGTCCCGGGGCTCCCGGCGCAGGTGAACGCCTCCACCCGCATCTCGTTCGACGCAGCCGGCTTCCGCGACGGCCGTGCAGACCTCGAGGTGCTCCGTCTGCACCGACACCACGTGCTGCATGATGCCGTTCCCTCGCTGGATTCCGATGGTGTCCAGCTCGCCGGAGCCGTAATCCAAGGATTGATTGGTCGGTGCTCCACGAGGAGAGCCTCGGAGCCTCCGTAGCGCAGTGGCGTGGCTTTACTTTGCAATGTGTTGCGGTCATCGGGGGATTGATTACTCTGCATTGGTCCAATTGCACCTGACGAGGAAGCAGAGAATGATTTGGGGGCAGTGCAGGAGCGAAGAGATGGTATGGTGCTAGAGCGGAAGGGTTTGAGGTGGATGGGTGAGCATCATCAGTTGGCAGCAACATCGATGGACAGGCAAACACCAACTAGAGCCTAGCAGCGGTGACCGTTCTAACAATTCATGCAATTGTCAATTCTTTTGGATCATGTATAGTTTGCTCATTTGGGTTCTTTAGTTTAGCATGGAAACAATATCGATCTATCAACTGATGCTACTTACTAGTGATGACTATTGACAACTTTTATGTGTGCTGGATTTAAGAGCACTGGTCTGTTTTGATTCAAGAATTCTTTCATCAAAATGTAAATGCATAATGGCATTTGATGCATTTCATGTAGATCAAAGTATGCACATAAGTAAACTAAAGGAAACAACGATACTGCATGTTAATAAACATATTATCAGGCTGAATCAGTATATAAGATGGGGTTAAGGTTTTCAGTGGCCAACTCCATCCTAGCAAGGGTGATTTTTTTAATTTTTTTATTTGATAAGGAGCGACTGTGATCTTTGAACAATCTCTGCATTTGTTGATTCTTTCTTTTGATCATATGGTTTGTTAGCTTGATTGCTTGGTTTATTACCTTGCTCAAATATACAAATTAAGGAAAAAGAACAAGGCCCTATTATATGCCCATGCTTTGCAGTAGGGGTTAGGCCAATATACGCTACTAATCTTGGGGCCATTGTAGATAAGACTCAGCATATTGGCTATGTCAAAGAAAAGAGTGTAGAAGCCTGAATAGAGCTAACCTCTTGCCAATGCAGATACCAACTTAGTATCCTGAGTCATCGGTTGCAGTGGCAAAAGCATGTCGGTTGGCAAGTCAAAACTCCTCCAGAGGTGCTGACCATCTGAATCCATGACCACAATGTCAAGGCTGCCGGTGTCGAGAAGCATTGCACGTTAGGCGGCCACGGCCACAGCACAGGCATTTAAGATAGCAAATTAGAAAAGAAAAAAGACAGTGGAAGACAACAGCTGCACTGCACGGCCCCTTGTGCGCATCGGCCCAACGAAATCAACGAGCTGGAAGGCATCAGCAGCTTCACATTTCATCGATCATAAAACAAACGGAACACGAGTCACTAGCTATAGCTACTTTGCATGTCGACCCGTAAAATCTATCTAACTGCTGCTTTTCATCGCCAACGTTAAGATCTCTGAGATGACCCTAGCTTTATCGGCCTCGAACTTCTTGTCCTCTGCATCCAACAACAAATGAAATCGTTCTTGAACATGGTTGGTTCACTGGGTGCAGAAAAACAATCGTGGTTCAGATTTACCTTTGTCCACGCAAGAGAAGTCTTTCAAGAACCTCAGGAGCTTGTTCCTGTTGGCGTGCAGTATACAGGTGATCTCAGACGGCTTTTCCTTGTTAATGACAAACAACTGATGATGGCAAGCATTTTGTTCTAAAATCAGCGAGTGAAAATAAAAGTTCACAACACTACAGCAATATGTATGGAGACACAAGGAAGTTGGCTGATGTTGTACCTTGAAGACGTGGAAAGCCTCTACTTGAATAGCTTTGCTTTGATCCTGACAGTGTGAACATAATAACAGGCTCAGCCAGATAAACATAACAGCTTCAAAGTCTGAACTGGGAGAGCACATTCAGGTACACACAGAGTACTAATAATTCTAATGGTTGTTCACTCTCCCTTAAAATGCAAAAATAAATCTTACCCTTAGAAGGTTCATTAGAATTATAAGGTGCTCTTTTGAACTAACATAGCGCGCCATCACAGCTGCATTTGACCTTTCTAGAAGAATGTCTCGCAAGAGCTGAAAGACATACCATGTGCATAGAGCAAATGGGATAAGATCAACAGAGTTAAATCGAATGTGGAAAAAACACAATAAAAATATCAATGTGTGGGCGCTGACTGATGTGATGGTAGGCAAGATCCAAAGTGTATAAATAGTGCTAAAATAACAAGAGTAAAAAACATACCTGAATGGCTTGTCTTCGAATGAAATAGTTGGAAGCAGATAATATCAGTTTTGAGTTAAATTCCGCAAAGAACTGTTACATACCACAATCAATAGCGACATAAATATTTAAAAATATTAGTTAATGTAGCTTGCAAGTCACATTGTTTTATTATACACAAAGAAACACAATTGATAGTAATAGGCTTACCCAATCATAGTTCTTGGAAAAGAACTCAGCGACAGTTGATTTATGTCGTGTCATGAGTTCCTGTTAAACAAAAAACAAATACCATAACCTGTCAACAACGACGACAAAAGTAATAAAAATATACTAATATGCATGTGTAGCCATGAGTGTAAAACAAACAATATGATTATAATTTATTTCTATTAACAATTTTGAGAAAAGAAAAAATTAGAACATAATCATAAAATATTCATCTTTTAGTTTGAAAGGTATGCACATACTCACCTTAAACGTTTTAAAGACATCTGATTGTATATTAAAGTCGGGAAACTGTATATAATCAAATAAACTTCTAAAATGTTGAGATTCCATAATGTACCTACAAAACAATCACTAATAAATACTAAACAAAACAAACATATGAGAAAGTTTGATATGTCACATGACAATAAATATTATTGACCATACCTTGCTGCAACTTGGTGGCGTATGCAATATCTAAGTAGAGTACTATAGTGTATTGCAATGTCCATGTTCTCGTACCTTCAAGCATATACACTTAATTTCATTTTGCTATCTCAAAAATATAACTTAAATTCATAAATTCATACAATATCAAAATAAAATTTTTCTAAATAAAAAATAAGCATGATATCCATATGATTTAGAAGATTCTATATAGTTTGTATAAATTTAAAATCATCAGAATGTAATGAGTTAACTATATATCCTTACCTAGACATCAAAATATCCAAAAGATCCGAATTAGCTTCCAAGTATTCGGAGGCGACTAATCTTGAATCAACCTTTTGCCTTTGCAAATTTGCAATTACTTGAGTAACATCTTTTTGTGTCTGAGCAAAAGTGTAATTAGATATAATTGACATGTGCAGGTATTAATTTCTAGTGTTATTGGATAGAAAAAAAATAGCAAGATATTTGCAAACATATAGATATTGACATACTTCCAAGTCCAGGTGTGGAAGGCAAACAACTAGTTGACGGAAGAGGTCAACATTTTTCTTGAAAAACTCTTTAGTCAATTGTTTGCAAGCTTGGTCGCATGGATCTTCTTCGCCATTTCCATAGAGAATGACTTTCATCTCCTTGATGCTTTTGCTTAGTTCTGTCATCTGCAAGCCAATAAAAATTAGAATTTAATAGCTAGGTCAATACTTCAAGAATTAAAATCCATTAATTGTTATTTTGAAAATTTTATTTTTGCACATTTCAACCAAGAAAAGATAAAGCACAAGCATAGAAGGTTAAACTCCTAAAATCATGCTCAAGCAATTTCAAAAGATGCATTATGATATATATTGTAATGAATGACCCACCCAATTTAGTTATTTAATATATTATGTTATATGATACTCAACCTATGGCATCCTTACATAAAATGACTCCTTATATATAATCATTTCAGTTACACAATGGTAATATATAAACATTTATGATTTAATTATAATGGCAGTAACAAACAAAAATATACATAAAAATAAATATGGACTTGTCCATAAAGTATTTCCTCTGTTCCAAATTAGATCGTTTCAGCTTTTCTAGATTCATAATGTTTGCTATACATATAAATATAACGTAAGTGTAGGTGCATAGCAAAAGTTATGAACCTAAAAAAGTTAAAACAACCTATATTTTGGAACAGAGGCAATAGTTGTTAGGGTTCAACTTATTAGTCCTATGCAAGTCGAATTTAATAAACTTGTGATGTGTATCACATGCGCAGAAGAAAAAAATGTTGACAAATCCTTCTCTTGTGTGAGACTTTTCCAATGCATACGGGTTCTTACTGACACTGGCAGCACAAGAGCATGCACTGTAAACAGATGCAAGGACAGGAAGGACAGACAGCCACATCCCCAAAAAGCAGACAGGTGACGACATTAAGTTGTAAGTTTGTAACTATCTTCCTAATCACTTTTCTGGGAAGTAGAAAATAACATCGTATATGGGACAAGGCCCCAGGAAAGGCGTGTGTTACCCTGTGCTCAAGCTTGGTGTCGCGCTTGCCGCCGCCGGAGCCTTCCTGCTTGTGTTCGAGGATGTAGGTGACTAGCTCCACGACGTGCTGCACCACCTCCGGAGGAGTCCTGGGCTTTGAGCGGAACAAGCCCCCTTTCCTGTGCCCGGCTCCACTCCCAGCAACCACCCCTGTCACGCACGGCCACAGGCACCCCGCCATCTCGATCGACGAAGAAGGTGGAGGAGCGAGCTCGTTGCCCGGCCGGCTAGATTCCAGTCGCCGGCGATGCCGCCGCCGCTGGCGACGTTCGTCGTCCCCCGGCCCTAAAAGGTGTCTATGATCATTGCTGATTATGACTCGGGACAACGCCCTGGCGGCGAGGGAACGTGTGGGGAGATCAGCGCCAATCGAGGGATCGCGGCGATAGAATGCGGAGAGACCGAAGAGGGTGCCGCGCGGGGCTGGCCGCGCCTGGCGAGCTGGGAGAGAGACGGCGGCGAAGGCAGCGCGGAGAGGCTAGGTAGCTAGCTAGGGTAGGATCGGAGAAAGAGGAGACGACGGCGAGGCGAGGCGAGAGGAGGGCGATCGAGATGTGGGTGCTGCTGCGTGGCCTCCGCGGGTCCGTAACGTCCCCGGTCAGTTGGGCGACCGGATCGGACGGGCTCGATTCGGTTCCTGTATCCGAGTGCGGTGGCCGGCTCCATCTCAACATGCATGCATGCATGCAGAGATACAGGTCGTGTTCAGACTGTCTCGTGTGTTTCTGCAATCTGGCAAGATACTACGAGATGAGATCGGATATGATCCCGCAGGTCACGGCAATTACGCGCGATATGCTCGGCCTTGAGAGTTGGGCCGTGTGCACTGTCATTTGGGCTTTGTTGTGGTCTTCTCTTCTCTCTCGAGCGCGCATCTCCTTTTTTTTCGTCTTCTTATTAGTTGGGCCGATTGCTTGCATCTGGCTCCGTATGTCAGTATGTGTGTTGCTGCTGTTGGATGGAACGGGAAAATGAATGAGCACTTCTATTGGAAGAAAAAACACACAGACCCTCGTGCAGTTCTTGTTTGGCTCAACTCTGTCTTGGATAGAATCAATGGATGATAGATCTTTTCGAAATACCATCGCAAGAAAGTGTTATTTCATTGCTAGAGGACAATATAGCTAAGAGGTACAATATTGTGTAACTAGCATAATGCCCGTGCCTTGCCACGGTTAACACTAAATAAATAATATTGCTTGCCTTGAAGACTTTAAATTTGGTCCGATAACTTTTTATCATTGCACCTCTGCATATTTTACTTAATCCTTTCTACTTTTTTTAAAAAAAGAACTAGATAGGAGCTCTGCCGATGCATTTAAGAAGGGAAGTAAGCGAGTTCAAGAATTACAAGTATAATAATACATACCAAATTGAGACTCCTCTCAACATTAAACAAATTATAACACAACGGGTGTGCCACAGGCCACCCTTCTCAGATTAATTTCATCTTTGATCAACAGCACCACCTAATGCGGCTGCGCTTTTTTGTTGAAAGACTCTTCTATTTCTTTCCTTCCAAATGTTCCAGGCGGTGTAGGAAAGAATTGCAGCCACCGAGCGCTTTTGTGCCTGATTGAGGTGCATCAGGCTTCTTTTCCGCCACTCTTCTGCGGCTTCTTCCTGATTTGCCGGCACTTGTATAACGCCTAAGGTCCAGGTACTGATCAGATGCCAGACATGTCGAGCGAAAGGACAGTGCAAGCCCAGATGTGCTGCAGTCTCGAAGGTCTGATCACACAAAGCACAGTTACTATCACAAAGGCCAATTTCTGGCCACAAGCTTGTCCGCTGTCAGAATTTTGTTTTGCACTAATAGCCAAGCTAAGAATCTATGCTTTCCCTCAGCGTGAGCATGCCAAATGTGCAGAAGAGGAAGAATGATCACATATTCTATTGATGAGTTTGATGTACATATATAACCAGTAGAAGGCCAGCGGGGAAGGCCGCGTCTCATCTATCCTCTTCCCCGCTGCTGCCGTAGAACCGCCGCAGTCACTGAGCCATCTCCGTCTCCGATGCCCTTTTGCAGCTCAGGAAAAGGAGCCTCTCCGTGCCTTGATCTTGCCTGTGCGCCGCTGCCCCTTCAAACTCTCCTCCATCCTCCGCCTTTTCGAGCTCCGTCCGCCAGCTCGAGCAGGGGAGACACCACAAGGCACCAGCCACCACGTCATCACCGCCACGACCGCCGCGTCATAGTGCTCGTCGACGTCGCCGCATTAGGTAAGGTTGCCTCTGCCATCGTCGTCACTGTTGGCAAGGTCGGAGCTCATCCTCGACAGTACGGCGCGGCCTCGTTGCATGATCTTATCCAGTCTTAGCCCGGCGGACCGTGTGTACGACTGTACGCCCACGTTGCGATAAGAAACAGAGTGAAGGCACGGTGATGTGGTCTTCGAGTGAGGCAACGCTGCGGCGAGCGGCCCCGAGCGCGACCCCATCGGCGTATGATGGCCTCCCGACATCTCTGTCCACAATGATTTTAGGTTTCTTGAGATGGTGTGATGGTTGGCTGGTGTGTGGAGGAGGCGGCGGACTCGGGCGCGGCAGGTGGGATCGCGTGGAGGAAGGAAGGATCCGGGGCTAGTTTTTTCTGCGGGCCACGTGCGTCTTCGTGTAGGAAACGGGGGGTTGCTGGTCTACCTGTCAGCGGCCATTACAGGTGACGGACTAAGGAACATGGATGAAAACGGTCGGAAATAATCGGCGAAGTGATCAATCACTTTTACTTTCATATTTTTTTCATCAAAACTGAAAAGGGTACGATATTATCAAAAATAAAAACAACATCTATATTATGGTAATTTCGAAAATAAAAATATACGATCGAGAACATCGATAATGATCGAAATCCATCAAAATGATATTTTAAAAAAACAATAAATATATTAAATCATAGAGCACAACATTAACCATATGACTTGGCACATTTCATATACAAGTATTGATGGTTGAGATATTAATCCAAATATCTATTCATCCATAACATGTATCTCATTTCAGTACTAAAAATTTAGACATTAACCCCACCATCCAAAAAACTATCCACTTTCCCATGAATTCAGGTCGCTAGGTTCTGATTTAGTGTTAGGATAAATAAGTTATGACTCTCTAAAAATATAGACATGACATTCTAAAAATATAGATAGCAGGGATGCTGGTATTATACGTGAATAAGGTATTTCTATAGGTAAAATACGGTAGAATACTGCAAAAATATGATATTTCTCCAAAATAATTGGAAGACGCTAAAATTATTTTCCTTTTCACTTCCATATTTTTTACCATTTTCGTTTTTGTTTTTTGATACTTGTGTACATTTTTGTTTAACCTTAAAAATTGATAAAATCTCAAAAACGATCCTCAAAAATTGGAAATTACTATTTTCATTTTCATCCCGTTGTTCCCTTTAGGAATAGGTAGAGATATATATTATGCATTATTCTGAACAGAAAGTTAAGAAAATTAAACTCTGCATTACAAACTAAAATTGCGATGAGAAAAAAGGGTACTCGTGGAAATCTAACGACTAACTTCTTCTCTGAAACTAAGCAATGATCAACTAGACTAGCATGCATATGGTTTCTGCTTGCCAGTGCGCGTGCATGACGTAAACATGCATGCCACTTATCTAAATTACATGGGGCGTGAACGACCAGAGCTTCCACGACATGGTCCCCAGGATGCCCCAGACGAAGGCGTCGTACTGCGTCTTCTTGCCGCCGGTCACCGTGATGACCAGCCGGTAGTTGTACCCGCCGTCGTACGGCTGGGTCTCGCCGCTGACGACGCTCAGCAGCTGCATCTTGAGCTCCTTCGTGCTGAGCGCGTAGATGCGCACGGCGAACTGCGCCACCTGCTGGATCGTCGGGTCGTTCACGTTCGCCACGGGCGTCCAGTTGGACGCCGGGGGCGGCGGGGGCGGAGAAGGAGGCGGCGGCGGCGGGGACGACACGGGTGGCGGCGGCGAAGGAGGAGGCGGGGATGACGCCGGCGGTGGTGGGGAAGGTGGAGGCGGGGATGACGCCGGCGGTGGCGGCGAAGGTGGAGGCGGGGATGACGCCGCAGGTGGCGGTGGCGAAGGTGGAGGCGGGGATGACGCCGCAGGTGGCGGTGGCGAAGGTGGAGGCGGGGATGACGCCACAGGTGGCGGTGGCGAAGTTGGAGGCGGGATATATACAGACTCAGGTGGCGGCGTCGGAGGAGGATTCTGGCTGTCCGGTAGTGGGCTCGGCGCTTGCGGGGTGTAGTCTTGGGCGCTGGCAGTGGCAAGCAAGGTGGCGAGCAGAGGAAGGACGAAGAGAACCGACGTCGCCCTGGCCATGTCAATCGTGAGCTGTGCTCGGCGGCCGGCACGGTGCACGGTGGTCTACTGATTGCTAGAGCGTCCTCGAGAGCTAGCTGCTACACTATAGGTGACTTGTGAGAGAGGGACGTGGTGGTGTGCGAGGAAAGCTGTGTCCCGTATGGTATTTATAGTGCAGCTAGCTAGCTAGTCCGTCGTCTCTGCAGAATAGATTCAGTTGGGCAGGTCGGCAGCATTGCCCTAGCTCCAGCAAGGAGATCGGTGAACACAGTGCCGAGCTGTATTGGGAAAACAAGTTACGGTTGACTTCACGGATATAATTCACTATACATTGTTAGCCACTTGTTTTGCACATTGTCAAAACAAAACGTTTGTCTTTCATCAGGGATCTGAACAAGCATTTGATTTGGTAGGGGTCGGCTTGTGACTGAACAATTTGCACCGCCCGGCCGGGCAACTTCCGATTCACACCCAATCGGTCGCGTGGAAATTTACTAATGAAATGGTTAGGCAGATGCATGGATCCAAGCAGAAGAGGATCAGGTGCAGTATACGTAGGTTATCTTGCAACTGCACAGTGCAATCTGATCCATTGGTTTTCCAATTCAGCAGACTAGATGCATGGCCTGCCACAGTACCATTATATTTAACACAGTTATTTTTCCGCTGACAAAATTACTGCAGTGTTTGCGAATATGCAGTCCCTTGCATTTTTTATTTTTTGATCCAGTACGTGGTGCTGCAGCAACTGCATGCCTCCTGTACGTCTCGATACATGGACGGGTGATGAATTTTGCATCCAGGAACCAGGATATCGTTAAAAGTTTCTGCAAGCGCGCGACATGTTCATTTCGGGCTTCCTTTTGACTTACAGTTAACCACATCTTGCTTCCGCAGGAATTTTAATTGTTGATGAGCTGCCGCTCGCTTCATGTATACGCCGTTAATCATCAGGTACGCACCTCCGCGCGCGGACTTCGTCGAACAATAATACAAATAGCTTATTTTTTTTTTGGCGGGGTCAACGGGATCGGAGCTTTATTGACTAGGATGAGATCTGACACTAGCCAGATGCTTGAGTTTATGATACGAGCCACTGCTATGCCTGGTCTAGAAAAATAAAGCCGGACCTGAACAATTACCCCAGATTGTTACATTAACCACTTGTCTTCCACATTTCAAAAGAAGAAGACTTTTTTCCGTGCAGGGATCTTTTTATTCAAACAGGAAATAAATAATTTTTTTTTATAATAGACATTACAATTTGATGCACCGGGCAACTTCGACTCCCACCCATTCCATAGCTCTTGGGTCGTATGGAAATTTCATGCAGGCCAAGCCTAGCTCGGTTGGTGGAGTCTCCCAGCGAGGAGCTCACCCATCCGGCTCGAACCCGGACGTGCACGCGCATTAAGCCTCCTGTGAGGCCGGGGGCAGTGAAAATGACGGGACTTTCAATTCACAGAGATGGATGATCCATGCATGTCTCTCGTAGTCTCGCCTCGATATATAGACGAATTTAATTTGCATCCAGGATCGGTACTTTCTGCTGCAAGCGAGATGTTTATTTTTGCTCGTACCTCCTTTAACTTGGACGGTTGACTAGATAGTTTATTTTGCTTGAGATGCCACTAAGTCACTTCGTACGACGTACTACCGCCGCGCGCGACTTAGTCCAACCACATGCAGAGAGCTGACCTGTAATTTTTCTGGCGTCGTCAACGAGAGCCTTATTGACTAGCCATCCAAATGATGTGACGCTAACTAATGGCTTGAGAGTTTATGATGATACGAGCCAATATAATGCTATGCCTGATCTAGCTAGCAAAGTCGGTCTTGAACAAATAATTACCCCAATTGGAGGCATGCAGAACAAGCCGGTCATCACTCGGTTGCATGCAGTACGCTCGTGCACACCGTTCGAAAGTCGATCGTGTAGGGAGCTGAGACGACGACTTCCTATTTCAGGTCAATAGTGCTTCCGGGAAATTAATGCTACGAAAAATAACAGCACTTAGCCACAATTAATCCCTCATCTTGTGTTGAACAATGAGGAAAAATATTTACCATCAGACCTGCAGCGGAAATAACAATCACATGCACAAGTGATACAACGATTTACGTGGAAAACCTCCTCAATGTGAGGAGTAAAAACCACGGGACCAACCGGTCCACTCCAACTTCCACTATTTGCAACAATGGGTACAATAAAGTCTTCTCTAGAACCTCTAGAGGATTACAACATCAACACTCTCATCAAGTTATAAACTTGGTCACAACAACAATACTCACAACTGAAAGTAGAGGTATAACAACAGCTAGCAGAGATGGTACAGATTCTGTTCCCTTCGGTAATCAGTCCATAACTGCCAAACTACAGCTCCACAGTGCACGAAATTTGGTAGGAAGGTAGTACCACGAGTCCTCTAACTACTGACCAAATTTCAGCTCAATCCGACACCGTTTGCTACCCCAAATCCTTCATCTACCACGACTGCTCCGTTCTGAACTGCAGCAACCCGAACTGACAAAACACCTCTCAAATCTGATGCTTCACTGAACCAACACCCAAACCAACTTACCAAATCGAAGTACTCTAAGTGCAGATCGAGCTCACCAAGTTTGGTGCCAATCCAAGCACGTTTGATCCTCCAATCAACAGCTTGACTCCGGTAGGTTCGAAGCCACCAAATATGGACAGATTTGCCTCTCCTTCTTCTTCCTCTCTTCTCTCTTGTTGTCTCCTTCTTCTTCCTCTCTTCTCTCTTGTTGTCTGTTGTGTGTGTGTTAAGCACGGCCAAAGACAGCAGCTCCCCTAGTAAGAAGGTGTCTAGGGTTTTTGAAATATATCTAGGCCCCTTAGTGGGTTTTGGTGGAAGATGACAAAGTACATGTATATCTAATCATGTTGTCGAGCATGTGTGCAGGGGCTAAGAATGACGAAGCAAAGCGTATTAAAAAATATGACCCCTCAAAAAAAAGGAAAATGAAAAGCTGTGTTTCAAATTTAATTGAAAAATTAGATTTTATTTTGAAATTGAGTATAGGAACGCCGTACTGTCAAGAGGGATTTTGATCCACAGGTGTTGATGTGGTAGTTGAGCATGTGCTCAAGAGAACCTTCAAAAGCCATGAGAATCAAACCTACCACTAAAAAACAACCTTTCTGTAAAAATCCATGTTTATCCGGACTGTCCGGTTCAATATCCGGAATGTCCGGACATTGTGATCCGGAGTATCCGGACAGTCACCCGGAGTCTCCGGGTAACTGTTACTCATCCGAAATTTATCTGGGACCGGAGTCTCCGGATCCCTATGTCCGGAATATCCGGATATATATCCGGAGTATCCGGGTACCCTTCTCCCAACAGCTAGTTTTCTATGAGTGGGGGTATAAATACCCCCATACCCCTTCATTTCTCCCTCTCTTGCTCATTTTGAACCAGAACACGCCAGCAAGCAAAAGGAGAGCTCTCTCACTTTCTCTCTTCTATTCTTGAGGGATTTTCTTACGGGAATCAAGTGAGATAGTTGCAAGAGCAAAGATTTGTGCTAGCAAGCTTTCATTCTATCTCTTGAGCACAACATCCTTAGCCGGTGGATTCAAGTTTATTACTCTTGGAGCTTCAAGCTCCTAGACGGCTAGGCGTCGCTTGTGAGTGTTTAAGCAAGTTGTGAGCACCACAAGAAGTTTGTAATCTTCATTCCTCGAGAAGAGGAGCATAGGGGTTCTTGAGCACCGTCTCTTGAATCCTTCCTAAACGGAGATGTAGCTCCTTTGGGAGTGAACTTGGGGAAACAAATTATGTCTCCTTCTTGTGCTTCTTACTAATTTTATTAGATATTTGCTTGTGAGACTAGTCTTCTAGGGTTTGAGATCGATCTACATTTATATTAGTGTCTAGAGCAACACAACTGTTTAGAAATACTCCTAAGAATCTACTAGCTTGCCTAAATTTACTCGATCTAAATTGCAGCATTAATATCTTGTTAGTGCATACATTTTTTCATACCCGGACTCTCTGGACAATATTTCCGGAAACTCCGGACACAAAACCCGGAGTATCCGGTCATCTGTGTTACTAACATTGTCTAAAGTGTTTTAAATTTCAGATTTTCCTATTCGCCCCCCTCCCCCCTGCTCTAGACATCTTGAGATCCTATCAGTTTTCTCTTCTCTCCTCTCTTTCAAGGAGGCATCTCAGCTATCCATTTCAGCTGAGATCAAAAGCTCACAAGTGCTGAATTTGTGGGCTGAAAATCTGAGTTGCTGGGCTTCAGATTTCATCCTCCATGTGGAGGAACAACCCAACAATTAAATGCACTCCGTCGTAGCTAGACGGCGACCTTGCACATACATGTGGATAATTATTTAAGTGCGTATATAGTACATGCGTGGCCAGACGCCTTATGCATCCGTCGACACTTTTACAGTTACTATATGTGTAGTACCAGTATCAGGACCAGCTGCTGCACGCTCTACTTGTGGGCAGCTGATGATTGTGTTCAAGTTCAGTGCATGCCTTTCGAAGCTCGAACCACTTGTTTGAACAAATAAAAAGCTGGCGAGCACGATGGAGGCTAGGCAGCAGTTTAGGTGTTACATACCTGGTGATCTACGTGAGCAAGGAATTAATTAAGAACTGGTAGACACCGTTGTATTCCGATGCATCATGGGTCGGCGATGACCATCGTTCAGACAGCGACGCTGGGTGTAAGTGACATATCGCGTATGACATCACTGGCAAAATTAAGAAAGAAAGAAAGAGAGAGAAAAGAAAAAAGTCCATTTTATTCCTTTCAACAATTCACTTTGTCCGCTTAACCCTCTGAGCAAAATTTAGACTCAATTTACTCCCGCAACCATTCTAATTAGTCCAATCTACCTTATAATAATTTTTTTCTCTGCGTATGAATTGAATTTTAAGTTCAAATTTTGTGAGTGGATAGAGAACATGATGTCATATATTAAAAAATATATTAAGAATTTTTATGGTTATTTTCATAATTTGGAAATATTTAACAAGAAATTTATCATAAAAATACAATTCTTCATGAAAAATATTCATGAAAAATCATAATATATTTTTCTAGCATAGGGCATCATATTATAAGTTACATTACAAAATTTAAAGTTCAAATTCCACTTGTAAGTGGAGAAATAAAAAATAGAAATCTCATTAGGGGGTAGATTGAACCAATTAAAATAGTTTAGGGTAGTAGTTTGAGTCTAAATTTTATTTAAGAAAATTAAGTGGATAGAGTGAATGTTAAGGGGAGTAAAATGGACTTTGTCCGAAAGAAAACATATGTACTCGTAGAAGACGCTGTTTTGTTGGATCCACAGGAGTCTACCGCCGGCCCAGCCCTTGACAGCCCGATCTGGAAGCCTGCTGGCCCATACTACGGCGACTCGTCGAGTCCGAGGGCTCACCCACTGAACCTTGGGCCCGAACGCCCATAGGCCCACGCGTCGGTGGCACAAGTCCCTCATCGGCCTAGCGCGGCTTGCTCTGCTGTGCTGTGCTCAGCATCGTCACTTCGGCCGGGAAGCTGGGCCGTGTCCCGGTGTCCCATGTGATTCGGGCTTTATCCAAGTTGGCTCGAGCGAGCATCTTCGAATGGCCGATGTGATTTCGGCCTGGATCTGATGAGTATTCGCTGGCCCAAGGTGCCTTTTAGTTTTAAGTGCTCTTCTTTTTTAAAACTATTCAAGTGTTCTTCTTACCCATTCAGTTCTGGTTTGACTCGACGCTTTCTTGGATAGATTCAATGCATGAGAGATCTTTTTCGAAGTATCATCCAAGAAAAAATCGAAGCGCATGTACTAGTAACGATGATAGCATACTATTTGAGCCTAGAAGAACAGCACACGCGTCACTAAGTCAATGATTTTGCAGCTACTAGATTCAGAACAATCACTGACGGAACATGTTAAGTGGCTGAGGGGGCTTCAATAATTAGTATTTTATTGCTGAAGGTGTTCAAGTGTAAATGAGCCATTTCCTGTGAGTGTTGTTGAATTCCCGATCACCATTTACCGACCAGGAAAATCAGACCAAGTGCACAAATCAACAAAGTCCCCGTCGGCCACTTGCTAGCTAAATGTCGCAAATCTGGTTGTAAATGCTGGAGTAGAGTGCTCATCAGAATTATATGTGGGCAGCTGCTGATTCTGTTCAGGTGCAGGACCTGCCGTTCGAAGTTCGAACCACCTGTATTTGAACAAAGCTGGCGACGTCGGCAAGCACGATGGAGGCAGCAGTTTAAGCATTATTACCTGGTCTACTGTATGGCGAGAGCTTTTTGTCCTCTTTCTCATCAAGTAAACTAAGCTGGCGATACATGTGACTAAACACTTTTCCAAGTTCCTTGTTTTTGAATCTCTCGGTAACGTTGGTCTAAATTAACTCAAGTCTAGCAAATTAAAGAGGAGCCGTGCGATCACGTCAAGGTACGGTACGGTAGATAATTTCACGGATCGACTCCGCTCTGCTCTGCGTTCCCTGTCGATCCATCTTCTCAATAGATAGGCTCCGTTGCACATGAATGTTCTCGGTCTCGGGGGGGGGGGGGGGGGGGGGGGGGTACCAACGGAACTGCTAGGCGTCCAGACGTCCGATCTGCACATCAGGGTTGGACGGTTTGCCAACTAAGAAATTCTCACTGCAACATACATCTTGTGTTCTCGTGTTGCGTGCAATAAAAAATATGTACAAAGCTTTGAATGCAGAAAAAATTCTGCCGCGACATGTATGAATGTTTCATGCAACATTTTAGGTTCCAAAACGTTATTATAAAATCAAGGCCGAATCAGTGCAAATAAAGTCAACTAGCTTGTATTGATAAGTGAAACATCAAAAAATAACTATTGCAACATCTGAAAATAAATTATGCAACATAAAAATCAAAATCATTAAACATCTTTAATAAGCAATAGAATATCAAAAGTTCATCTATTCCAACATTTTGGATCAGGTACTGCAACATGAAAAAATCCAATGCATGTAACATAGAAACTCGAAGCAATGAAGCATCTCAAAAACGCCATGTAACATCGAATATTATCAATTGCAATATTTTAGTAAGCTACTGCAAATGAAAAACTATGTGCACGCAACATCAAAAATCAATGCAATGAAATATCTCGAATAAACCATGTAACACCAAAGATCATCAATTGCAACATCTTAGGTAAACAACTACGATTTAAAAAAAATACGCAGATCTGATTGACCACGCGCAACAATATCATGTACTCATCATGAAGAAGGTAGGGTCACTGAGGGAGGCATCCCTTATTTTACAACGAATTCGTCATCTCCATGGTCAACCACATGGAGGCCACCATCAGACCTAATAGACGCAACAGATAAAAAATGCTACTAGAACAGTAACATACAGAGATTGCAACATCTAGCGGACGCGTGTGCAACAGATAGGAATATAATGAATACCCAAGTTCCTAGATCAACAACCTCCCTGCTAAATCGAGCTTTTCCTTGCATGCCTGAATTGACACCCCTACCCAAATCGAGTAGCTGCTTGCCGGAATCGACATGCTCCACGGCTGATTGAGTTGTTGCTCAGATGAATCGATGTCCTTCCAGCATAGATCAAGTTGTTATTCACTGAAATCACCATGCTCCCTTGATGGATTGGGCTCCTGTGACGCAAATCGCCAGCATCTCTCAAGCGGACCCGCGTCTGATTCACGTCAATTGGGTCGCCGTCGTCGCCGAGACCTCGGAGAGTCGCTCACGTCGAGCATGGTTGCCTGAGCATACTAACTTCTCTGCACCTTGCTCGATGTGTCGCCACCAGCACCCTCACGCGGTGGGGTTGATGGAGGTAAGAGCGTCGCGCAGTCACCGAGAGTCGCACGTCGAGCGCGAGTGCGCGACGCATCCCTCTTCTCCGCCTTGCTTGCACAGCCACCAGTGGCCGCCGCCGGTGGCCGCCTAGTCGGTGGCGGAGCAGGAGCCATGCACGGTCGCCGAGAGCCATGCACGGTCGCCGAGAGCCGCGCACATCGAGAGCACGTGCGCAACGCCCCCTACTTCTCCACCTCGCTTGCGCTGCCGCTGGTGCTCGTGGCCGCTGCCCCTCCCACCATCTCCAAAGGTCGCCTCGCTTGCGCAGCTGCTGGTGCTCGCCGCCGCCGCCCTTCTCGCCGGCTCCGGTGCGGCGGTCGCTTCGGCTAGGAACAGGATTCACGAGGGGGAGGGGAAAGGAGGAGCGGAGGCATGCGAAACAAAAATAACATACGGTGGAAGGAGGCACCGTCTGGATAAGGTCGTCAAAGCCGTAGAATTAAGTGGTTCAAATAAACATGGATAGGGCGTCCCTCGGGCGCTCTATCCTTAGCATTACCAAAAAAAAAAGAGAGAGACATATTTTACCACTTCACACACTAGATGGCATACTTTGGATATGCAGACCGGAGCCGCCGGCGCTCATCAATATTTCTTACAAGACTTCTGCTACGAACAAATAAATAATGCCTATGGAATAGTCTCTCAAATGTATACTTGGACGATATTACTTTACTTATGTTCAGTACTTCAGTTAGTTAATAGGAGTAACACACTAATTATCTCCTTTTAACTTGGTCAAAGTCAAACATCTTTATCTTTCATCAATAAAATTTTCAAAAATAATTACTTTTAAATATAAAAAATTGCATATTATGATATTTGGTTTCATTATGAATAAATTAATATTATTTTTATGTTGTCAATTTTTATAATTTTTTTATTATCTAAGATCAAAGTTTAAAAGATTTGACTTAAAAAAATCCAAAAATAGTTATATTTTGAAACGGAGGTAGTATGGAGGTAATATGATAGTACATGACTACTCTGCTAGTTAAATAAAGAGAACAAGCCTTGCAGTCTGAACACTTGATTTGGTCTTAAAAATCTTATTACTGACGCTTACAAGGCTCGAATAATGATCGACATAATAAAAACGTAAAATATACCATCCGGTCCGGCATATGATACTAGTGTTGCTCTATATGATAATGGGATAGAATGATAGATCGAGTAATAACAGTAGCACCGCTAGCTAGCTGCGGCTTGAGGACCGTAAAAAACCTCCAAGCCTAGCCACCATATCAGCTGATCAGCAGCTAGCTCGCTAGCTGTCGATCTTCCTGAACCTGTGGAGCTTCCAGGTGTCGGCGCGCGACCCCGGCACGCCCCACACCAGGCTGTCGTACTCCACGGTGGTCGTCGTCCCGGCGCCGCCGGGCCTGGCCGCGGCCACCACGAGGCGGTAGTTAGTGCCGCCATCCACGGCGTCCTGCGTGTGGCCGCGCATCACGCCCACGAACGACAGGTCCTTGCGGTGCGCCATGTCGTACACGAGCACCGCGAACTGCCCCACCTGCTTGATCAGCAGGCCGTTCACGTCCGGGACCGGCGCCCACTCGGCGCGCGACGGCGCGGGGAGCGTCGCCGCAGCGCGCAGCAGCAGGAGCGCGATCCCGAGCGGAAGCGCCAGCGGCGATCTCCTCATGATGGTGTGCTGGTGTGGCTACTACTGGCTACTAGTGCTTGAGCGAGCGAGCGAGCAAAGCGAGCGAGGCTAGCTTTTCGATCGTTGTGGCAGTGACGACGACATGGGCGTGCACCAGATGCGAGATTTTATAGGGCAGGAAAAGGGCATCGCTGTGCGTCCACCTCACGCGTTATCGTCGGCAGTGGATGCATGAGGCCGTAATGATCATCAGCTAGCTAGCGCCGACACCGGCCATGTACTGTGGCCCGGCGCGGCGGCCGGGAATGTTTTTGGGTGTAGCGGAGGAACTTGGATTGTTTTGGTTCTGATTTTGTGGCGTAGAGGCTGGAAAGGCACGTACTGCTGGGTCGTATAGCTTCAACTCTGATCTGATCTGCTGCCAGCTAGTCGTAGTAGTACTAGATAGTTCATTCTGGACTCTCGCGCGTTGGATCGTGCTCCGGTGCGCACACGCCCCAACAGGCCGGGCCGGCGTGCGTGCCACGATTGCCCACCCCGAAGGTTGCTAGGCCGCTAGGGTCGTCGCAGCCGCCCGGGTCAGATCGAACACGGGCGACGAATCTCGATAGTGTAAACAGGGACGGCGTTTTGTGAGGCTAAACAACTGGAAGCTGCGCACAGTAGCTATTCTCGGGGAGAAAGGCCGCATGGGCAGTGATCGAGCACCACCGGCGAGCCGCGTCGTGGTTGTTGTCCTTGGGCTGTGCGCGGGCGGCATGGCATCCTGAGCTCAGATCTGGGAGCCTGTGCTCCTTCAGCGAGGGCCTGTGGGCGAATTAGGACTCTAAAGCAGGTGTATAGGTTCATAAAAGATATGCACACTGACAGTGGTTTAGACCGTGATGATCAAGGATGGCCTACTGCAAGCAAAGACTGGTGGGATACAAAAACAAAGGTAATTGTCCTTGCATTTCAATTGTGCAGAATTGAATTTTACTTAGCCATTCTAATTGTGTGTTGTTCTTTTTTCTCAGGGATGTCCAGAATTCAAGAAACTGAAGTGGGGACCTCCAGAATATTTTGATTTGCTAGAGCACTGTTTTCATGATGTAGCTGTTGATGGATCGTGTATTTGTTCCTGGCCAAGAAGAGGATGAGGCGTTTTATGAAGATGAGGCACAGGGATATGAGGAAGAGGAAGAGGAGCTTCAAGGAACTGAAAACAGCCCTATGAGTTCCAGCGGGCATAAAAGGGCTAGCAGTACAAGCACTAGGTCTACTGCAGATAGTCCTATCAAGAAGAGCAAGAGCCCTATGTTGAAGGTGATGAAGCAATACCTTCACATGTCTGCTAGGCAATCAGCTGAAAGGAATCTGTTTTTGAAGAAACTTGGAAGCAAACAAGAAAATGCTGAGGCAAAGTTGGAAGATGCAATTAAAAAAGTACAACAGTTGGTAAAACAAGCTGGGTTAGATGAAAGTAGTCCAGAGTTTTATACAGTCTTCTATATCTGCAAAGATGAGGCACTAATGAAGTTTTTCATTAACATGGAGACATCAGAAGGAGGTGGCATTCCTGAGAAGATATTGCAAGAAAAAAAATCTAGATTAGTGTAACATATTGATGTAATAATTGTGTGTGCAAACCATGTGTGTCACTGGAAATTTGTGTGCCTGTTCTATTTGTGTTGAACAATGTCGTTGTCCCATATGTTTATGAACCATTACTATTTGTTGTGTCATATGTCATTATCTCATTTGTTTCTGGTTCATTACAATTTCAGATCTCACATAGCATTGTCTCAATTGTTTACTAATGCATTGCTGTTTGTTGTCTCGCAGGAATTGGATGGTCAGTTGGACTCAAGTGACGAAGAGCTGCTGAACTTGTTACAGGAGGACGCTGAGCATGAGAAGCAAGTGATGGAGACGATCTTCTTTTTTGGTATGTATCATGATACTTATATGCACAAAAATAAGAGGAGGACAGCCCTCTAAAAGTGGTCAAGAGTGGGTGATGACGAATTTAGCTGATGAAACTGAATGTTACAAATTGTTTAGGATGACACCACCAATATTTTATAAACTACATGACCTGTTAGTGCAATCTTATGGCCTCAAGTCAACATCAAAGTCTAATAGTATAGAGGCCGTAGGAATGTTCCTTTGGATGGTTGGTGCATCTCAGTCAGTCAGACAAGTAGATAATCGACTGCAAAGGTCACTAGAGAGAGTGCACCGCAACTTTGGAAAAATTTTAAAATGCCTTGTCAAACTAGCTGCTGATATAATTAGGCCAGTGGACCCAGAATTCAAGACAATACACCGACGGTTGCAATGTCCGAGATTCAGGCCACACTTCAATGATTGTATAGGGGCAATTGATGGAACTCATGTGGAAGTTGTAGTGCCAAATGATAAAAAGGTTCAATATCTTTGTCGAAAGGGGCACACAACACAAAATGTGCTTGCAGTTGTAGACTTTGACATGAGATTCACATTTGTACTTGCTGGATGGCCGGGATCAGTGCACGACATGAGAGTGTTTAATGATGCCATCAACAAGTACAAAGAAAGGTTTCCACACCCACCTCTAGGTACAATACCAATCTATGCAACAAGTACATGACATGTGTTGTTTTATTGTTGGTTTTCTTACTAACAGAAAATTAATTTTGTAGGGAAGTACTACCTAGTAGATTCGGAATATCCAAATCGTGCAGATTATCTTGCACCTTACAGGGGGATAAAATACCATCTACCAGAGTTTTGTAATTCCACAATGCCCAGAGGTACGAAAGAGACCTTCAATTTTGCTCATTCTGCACTTAGAAATGTCGTGGAAAGGGCCTTTGGAGTTTCAAAAATGAAGTGGAGGATGTTGTTGAAAGTGCCAAGCTACCCACCGGCAAAGCAAGCCCGAATAATTGTAGCATGCATGGCATTGCATAGTTTTATTAGAGAGAGTAAGTTCATGGATGAACACTTTGATCGTTGCGACCGTGATGAGCACTATGTTCCAGTTGAGGCATCAATGTCACAAACACGTACACGGGACACAGAACGATTGGATGAAGATTGCAACATGAATGAATTTCGAGATCAACTGGCCAATGCTTTGTACAATAGATAAACTTTAGAAGTGCAAATTTGTGTACTTTGTATGGAACTGTATGAACTTTGGATAAATAATTGTATGCACTTTGGTTTGGACTGTATAAATTTTGGATTGTCAATTTTATGCACTCTGTATGAAATGGCGGGAAAGAGGTGGCGGGAAAGGGGATAGGAGAGGGAGAAAAGAGGTTTAAATGAGCTTTTGCCAAAACTTTTGCCATTTGGATCCAAACACCTCTAATGGCAAAACTTTTGCCACTTTTGGCAAATGGCAAAATTTTTACCCTTTTGCCCTTTTGCACTTTGGATGCAAACGCTACCATAGATGAATTTATATAAATATTTGGATCGAGATTAATAATCACGATTCTATTATATGGTTTTATGTAAATATCATTGCAGGGGTTTCTACAACAACGGTATCCCCGCAAATCCGCCGCCGCTGCCGGCCGGCTCGGGGCTCCCATGACCCCGCCTTCCGCCACCACCGTGCGCACCGCAGTCCTGAGAATTCACAAACCACATAAAACAAAGGTAGGAGACGGGATAGGTGATAGATGGAGGGGGTCGGCGGCGGAGCCATGGCTGAGGGAAGCAGATGACTGCGGAGAGAGGCGCAGGCGCCAGGCGGGCGTCGCAGTGGCAGCTGACCGCCGCGCGCCGCCCGCTTGCAGCCTTGCAGGAGAAGCCGCGCGCGATGAAAACGCGCGCCCTGCGAGAGTGCACGCACGTTCGAGCAGCAGGTGGCGGCGGCGCAGGCGAATTCGAAGGCGGAAAGAGAGCAGCTGTATATGCCGATTGAACCGGCAGCTTTGGGCTACTTGGTGCAGAGAAACATTTTAGCATGCACTGAAAATCGCTAGCCTTGACTTTCCTCTGTCACCAAAATTGGTAGTATCCAATTACAGTTTCCTCTAAAATCTCAACTGTCTCGTTGCACGAAATTACGAAATTGTAGCTCATCAAGAATCAAAATGATTGTCTGGGTGCAAAGTTTCATCCGGATTGAACACGCGAACGGGAGCTACAAAACGACGACGCAGATCGCAGAGGCCAAACTTCTGTTACAGCAGCAGTTTCTAGCGAGAGTAGCATTCACATTGGTGAGTAGCAGAATTCATGAAAAATGCGGTTTATGCACAAATGAAAATGCAGTTAGCTAGCATGATCATTGGTAAGAAGGGCTTGGCCATTTTCACGAAAGGTGAAGAGATTCAGGCCGGAATGGAGGACCAAGCTTTCAGTTGAGGACCACGATTGGTGTCCCAGGATTTGGATTCAGACATCTGAAGTTGGATTTAATTTTAGTATTTGTAATTCAACTCCACTTTTCTTCGTTTGGCTGTAGTTTGAAGATAATTTCTATTACCCTGTTAGCTATGGGTGCATCACATTATCATGGGGAAAAAAGAAAAGACTAGTCAGATTAGCGTGATAGGCACGCTTGTAGTAAATACCTGGAGTCATGCCCCCACCCCCCTAAGCCGTTGTTGCTTTCAGAAACAAAAACATAAACAGTATGTTAACTTATAGTATATAGGTATCGACTAGCACAGTGCCCGTGCGTTGCTACAGGTAATATAAATTTTATCCGCAGTTCTGCACCTACATGAGACCACCACTTAATGCTCTTTCACTCTGTGTACAGATGTGCCGTGACCGAGTGAAACATTGATTGCCGGGTTCCGATTCGGATTCCAATTGATTTGTCTGGATTCCGATTGACGGACCAAATGATTAAGCATTGATTGTACGGGTTCCGATTTGGATTCCGATTGATTTGTCCGGATTCCGATTAGGATTTCGATTGACGGACAAAAAATCATAGTAGAGATAAAGATATTGATTCCCACTGGTACTACTAGCCGGAAGAAGGTCATGGTCCTCAAAATTGTCAAAAACAACAACAACGAGGTCCTCAATCTCATTTGGCAAAAAAAGTGAGAAAAATCCGGTGGGTCGGCCCAGTAACACAGCTATTTTAAGGCCTATTCTTCAGCCTTTTAGCAAGTCTAACTTCAATGCGGCCCCTTGTTTAAATAGTGGCAGAAAGCCCATCTGAAATCCGCTCAGAATTCCCCGCCCGAATAACTGGTCAGGCAGTCAGCACACTAGCGTGTTCCACGGGTATCTCTCCGTTAGGGACCATTATTTGTGCTTGGCGAGTCGTTTTAATTTTTTTAAATATATTCTTTTATATATCTATATATATTTATATTTAGGTGCATAATAAAATCTATGAATATAGAAAAATCAAAACGACTAATAATTCAGAATAGATTTAGAATAGAGGGAGGAGCAAGCTAAGCTTTTGGCAGAACTGGTAGAGAAGATTTTTTGCTACATACAAACGATAGTTCGCATGCATACTTGGACATTACTTGTAGTCACTTATAATACTTATTAATGGTAGTACGTACATGACGACTCCTGCTAATAAAACAAGGAGAACAAGCCTTGAAGTTTGACCATTTTGATATAATAAGAACTTTATTACTGACGCTTACATGGAAGAAATGACTGGTAAGCGTAGAATACGCCAGCTGCGGCATATGATTCTTAAGTAATGTTACTTACTATATATGTAGATATATGGATAGATCCAGTAATAATATAATATATAGTAGTACCGCTAGCTGCTTGAGGGGACGGTGGTGAGATTAAGATCATCTGCACGCGCGCGCTAGCTCTGGATCTTCCTGAACCTGCGGAGCTTCCAGGTGTCGGAGCGCGACCCGGGCACGCCCCACACCAGGCAGTCGTACTCGGCGGCGCTCCCGTCGCCGCCGGGCTTGGTTGCCGCCACGACGAGGCGGTAGTTGGTGCCGCCGCCGACGGCCTCCTGCGTCTGGCCGCGCACCACGCCGACGAACGCCAGGTCCTTGCGGTGCGCCAGGCCGTACACGAGCACCGCGAACTGCCCCACCTGCTTGATCACCAGGCCGTTCACGTCCGGGACGGCCGCCCACTCGGCGCGCGACGGCGCGGGGAGCGTCGCCGCCACGGCCAGCAGGAGCGCGACCCCGAGCGGAAACACCAGCGGAGATCTCCTCATCATGGTGTGTTGATGTGGCTTGGCTAGCTATGTGGCTACTGCTACTCAGCTTTTTCCTAGTTGTATGGCGCGGCCGTGGCGTTGGCGACGTGCTGGATGCGAGCTTTATAGGGCAGGAAAAGGGTATCGATGTGTGCGTCAACCTGACGTTAATATACTGTGCCCAAGTCGGTGGACGCATGAGACCGTAATGACCACCAGCTAGTTCGACGGAGAGGTACGGTGCCATGTACTGGCCCCGCGCGCCCGGTCGGGAATGTTCTGGGTGCACTGGAACGCGAATCGAATTGGCTTCAATTTTGTGGCGTAGATAGAGAGGCTGGAAAGGCACGTCGGCGCCGGCCCGGGTGGCCGCCGATCAGCACTGGCTGGCTTTCTCTGATCTGCTGCTGCCAGCTAGTAGCTCATCCTGGACCCTCTCTTGCGCCGTGCCCGTGTACACATGCAGGGGACCGGATCTCGGATGATCGACGTCCCACTGCACCGGCGTCGTTGGATCATGGTCCGGTGGCGCACGCGGCCCCAGCCGCAGCCGGCCGGCAGCCACGCGGCGTGCCGGCCACGCTTGTCCACCCGAAAGTAGTCCACTACTGCATCGCGACCTCGCTCTAGATATATAAGACCAAGAGTGAGTGTAGCAGCTGCGTGGGCAAATCCTAAAGGGGTCAACGCCATGGTTTACGCACGTCTAATGCAAATCGGTGTCCGAACACGTAAACGCCAACTTCCATGAAGTCAGTGGGAGATGAGCTCGCACTGGTACGTCCAACTTTGATCACTAGCACAGCAAGCAGATAATAGCCGTCTTCTTCCTTAATCTCATCGCGTTGAGTGTTGTTGAAGCAGACTCCAGGGTGCAAGTTGGCGGGGCACCTCGATCGAGATCTCCATTGAAAAGCTTCAACTCTCTTTAATTTCTAGCTTCACCAAGAGTAATTTGGCCAACTGCCCATTGCTTGTATAGGGCTCTGGACCCAACAATACTACAAAAGGACGTAAAGAGTAGAGAGCGTCAGAGCGAGTACCTTGCCGGAGTTTATGCATCACTCAACTGTTTATTTGGAGATACACAAAATTATTTCTGGAACCCGAACCTGATCATTTTTAGGAACCCTCTAAACCCGCAGTACACTCATTTCAGTACGTGCAACCCTCTAAACCCACAGTACAATCATGTGGAGTCAACACCATATTATGATACAAGCAAGTTAGTATCCACTGTTTATTAGCAATTATTTAAAAAGTAGCTATTAGACAAAAAAAATACAGCTTGCGGTAAATTACTTACAGCGTGCTGATGCCTTTGCTGCCTTGCACATACAAAACTTAAAGTACCTCCACGAAAAGAAAACTACTAGCAGAATGACAAGCAAACTAATTTGCTTAGCATGTAATTCCTCCATTCTAAATTATTAGTAGTTTTGGATTTTCTAGGTGCATAGTTTTTCTATAAATTTAGATGTATGTTACGTCTAACTGCATAGTAAAATATATATATATATATAGAAAAATCAAAACGAGGAGGGAGTAACTAGTTATAAACATTTGGAACACTTTTTGTCTTGAAAACCATTATTGATCGCTCTCAATGCACACTGCAGATAGTGAGACAATCGTGAGCACCATTGATGGGAGCTGAACTTCTGAATTAAAGCGTCAAAAGCTAACAGTAGAAACAGATTAGTCAAACAAGACCTCCAATCAAATCCATGGCCGTATTGCATGCACAAACAAGATCGACCAATTCCATGATTCCATCGACCATAAACAGACCTTTTCCATTAGCATCAACATGCATGATACATACGGAGATACATACAAAAATTAAACTCCTTTAATTCACAGATCATATTGACCGTAACAAAACGCAATCGTCTCTCTCTGCTGGTGTACTTCAGGAAGAGAGACATCTTATTCCTAATAATGCAAGAAAAGCACACACGTAAATCACTGGTGGTAGGCAGTATACGCCTGCCTTGTTGTCTAAACGATCGATAATGCTTGGCTGAAGGGCAGTAACACTTGAAGGCAGCTTATGCGTTCATGAACGCTGTGCTTGTAGCGTTCATATACTCCTCCGTCGATGATTCGATGCTAGACCGCCGCCTGCTTGTTGTACTGCACGAAGCCGTGGAGCTCCCATGTGGTGGCGCGCGAGCCAGGCTTGCCCCGCACGACGCACTGGTAGAGGCCCGTGCTCCCGGTGGCGGTGTTCCTCACGTTCAGCACGAGCCGGTAGTCGGTGACGCCTGAGCCCGCCGGCTGGGTCTCGCCGCGCACCACGTCCACCAGCGCCAGGGGCCGGGGCTTGCGGGGGTCGGCGTTGCTGTAGACGATCACGGCGAAGTTACCGATCTGCCTGATCACCAGGCTCCTCGGGTTGCCGATCGGCGTCCAGGCGGCGTCCGCCCCCGCCGCCGAGAAGGCGGCGACGGCGATGAGGGCGGCCACGAGCAGCGGGAGCACTGACCTCCTCATCATGACTTAGCTACTAGCTAGCTGGTGTGGAGTGGAGCCTAGGCACTATAGTTGGTTGCTGTGTGCTTCGTCGTGACAGTGAGCAGCTGCTTGGTCAACCTTAACTTGCCATGCATGGCGAGGAGCAGGTGACCTTTATAGCGCGGGGAAAGGGTAAGGCGACGCGTCCATACGAAGCGAGTGCCGACGCTCGCCGCCTGCTACAGAGAAAGATACAGCTATCTCTGCAAGGTCCAGGTGACGGACACCCATGCTGCCATCATGCATGCATGCATGCATGATTCAGCATGAGAGAGCACGGCCGACTTGACGAGGCCTCGAGATCGCGAGGGCGGTGAGATCGAGTTGCTTGCAGGAGGTGACATCTGTTTGGCTCATTCTTTTTACGTGGTCTCGTGGTTTCGGGTTGAGAACCCTGCTGCAAAGTCCACCCTTCGTGGCAAAGCCAGAGTCTCGTAGTCAAGTTAGAGTCAGCATGGCGTGCATAGATGGTTGTAAACTCTTGTACTTGCAACTCATTTCTTTAGTGGCTATCTCATTTCTTTAGTATGCCAATGCACACCCACCTGGAAAGGGCCTCTGACCTTGCTTACAGTTTGTAAAATTGTACTGTACGAGGGAAAAGACAGTACAGCTATTTGACCTAGAAATCTTGGGAGTTAGCTTCTTCGATTCTGACCATGATTACAAGTTTACAACCATCTAGGCGTCCAGGCATGCAAGTTGCTAATTCACAAGTTGGGATTCGAAGCTGAGTTAACTCAACAGTGTTTTGTCTTTATCTCGATCGGAATGCACTTTGCTTGTGCGTTTGTCAACCACAAATATAGTTTTCTTTTGCCTAGAAGTGACCAAATGAGGAGTAAAAAATGCTAGGCGCCCCAAAAAATACGAGCTTGAGAACTTCCATGAAGATCAAGTGTGATCTTTGCATCTTCCCTTTGCGTCTTGGAATATCCAGAGACGTACACCGTGCGTACTTATTCCCTTTTGTTTTTCTCTTGTGTGCATTGTGGTAAAGCAAGCTATGGCTATCTTGGAGATCTCCCAAGATGAACGTAAACGTAGTGATCATGAATCTTCTCTAGTCTCGTGCAAGGCAACTAACCACACGCCTATAGTGGCATTGTGGTGCCTTGTACAGTAGCTAGTCTCATGTGTATGGCAACTAACCACACGTCTAGTGATCAACAAGTTAATTAAGCATGCAGCAGCTGGATGCAATCGATGTTGTTGTGTGTAAACGGAACAGTGGTACCTCAATATAGCTTCTTCATGTTGGTAAATGTTTTTTCATGGACCAATGGTGGTCAGCAGCGGCCCGACTTGTTTATGTGAATAGGTCCTAGGTTTTTGTCTTTTGACTTCTTTTGAACAAGTTGTTTCAGTATCTATGCAACCTTGAGTGTATCAAACGGTTACATGTTTCTATATCGATCGTATTCGCTCTGAAAACCATGACCTAATCTTATAAAATGCAATTTAGTCTTACTGCATTAAACATGAGTTGGCCTCTTTTTTTCCACTTCCTGATAATACACACTAGCATGCTATTTCACAAATATGTAGCACAGTAGAGTCAATTGCATCGGCAGTTTTTAAATTTGTTCAGCGAAGCCATCCGAGTCGTGGACTCTGCCTAAAATGTGTTTATGACTTTCTAAATTGTGCCACTTGAGGTCCTAAATTTTGTAGCCAGCATGTTCTTGAGCCTCGAGGCCGGTGTGTCCTGCCAAAATCGTTCAGATCACAATGTTGGTTCGGTAACCCAACAAAAAGATACTTATAAAAAAATCAAAAAGTAAGAAATTTTGAGTGCGCATATTGGACAGTATAATATTATAATGTGTGTACAGTGCAGGACGAAATGTCGATAACCAATTTCATTTTGTATTTCTTCAAAAAAATATTTTTTAAGTGGCCAACAACATGTAATATTATGAAGTATCTAGGTATTATGCGAAATGAGATTGTTAATGTTATCACTGCCATGGAACACAGAGAAATTATGCTATAAAAATGGGCATGGGACACTCAAGAAAAAACTTGAGTGTACAGCATGAACGGGGGCGCCAAGCGAGTGTAACCGTTTTTTCCCTTCTTCGCGTGTCTTTTTTTTGGGTGATAGTAGTTGGCGTGAATAGCTAGCTAGTAAAACTACTAGCAAAGCTACAAAAAATTACTCGCTCCCGAGCGGTTGGTGTGTGGTCATTATGCCTGAGGTGATTTGTTGGCCTAGCGAGATGGCTATTTATAGCACAGGTGCGCTTCCCCGAGGAGTGAGATGGCGGGAAGGAAGGTTTGCGACTTTGTGTGCAGCGGTAATCCTAGTTTCTCAGTACAACAGCGTTACTTTGCTTGGCATCATATAAAGACACATTTTGGCGTAAAATGGTGGCAAAAAAATTGCATTTTCTTTTTTTTTTTTGGAAGAGAATGATGATTATGATCCGTTCGTGCTATTTTATGACATGGGCCAGGCCCGAGTAGGTCGATGTCGCATTCGAGAGAGAAAAAAGATGCGAAATCGATACGGCTCGGCCCGCTACGGAGAAGACGATGAAGCCCACCAGTACATACCCTGATACGGCCCAAAATTCTGATACGAGAAGTCCAATCCAGATCGGACCGCGAGTTCGCAACATGAAAACTCTTCCGTTCCCCAATGCGGCAACCGCAAATCCCGCTCTCGCCGACCCCAATGGCGCCCCGATCGATGATCTTCCCGGAGTCATTCTCCCCGCCCCCGCCGCCCGAGCCCGTGGCCGCCGCCCTCGATTCTCCTCGACCTGCACTCGTACATCGCGGACCGCAGCAACGCGACCACGGCCACAGCCACCTCGACGCGGGGCCACACCATCCAGGTCTCCTTCTGGGCCGCCGACCCGCCGGCCATGTCCAACCTTTGCGTCCACTGCCCCTGCGCCGCCGAATCCGAGGACTCCGGCTTCGAGCGCGAGCCCCGCGTGGTCGGCGCCGAGGGCCGGTTCGTCCTCCTCCGCGGCAGCTTCGCCAACGACGCCAAGGAGGAGTTATTCATGTACAAGGGCGACCCGGACTCCCCGTCGCTCGAACGGGTCCCGCTCCCCCTCAGTCGCGATGTGCCACGGGTCAGCGAGTTCGGCATCGTGCCCTGCGGCGACGACGGCCATTACCTCCTTGTCGCTCGCACTTTCACTAGGCTGATCCCGCCCGAGTATGAACTTCACATCTACTCGTCCGTGGATCAAACTTGGAGCATCAAGCCACTGCCAGTGCCAGATGCTCCTGGCGCAGAGCACATCGTAGAAGAGAAGGTGATCACGCTTGGAGCTGGAGAAGGCGTGCTAGGTCGATTTCCGGAAAGGCGTGGTGGTGTGCGACGTGCTTCGTGAGCCCCTGGATGTCCGTTTCATCCCGTTGCCCGCGCCGATGCCCGAGAACAGGGAGAGATTGAAAGAATTCCACCCGGGAGACCCCGCCATGCGGCTCCGGGATGTCATCTTCAGCAATGGCATGATCAAGTTCATCGAGGTGGAGAGCATCGCTGGATCGTGACGACGATTGTTCCGGAGAAGCCGAAACTGATCGACCCCAGAGAGAAGGACGTGCTCTACGATTCAGACCTGATCATGGCGCAAAAGCGCAGAGACGTGGACGAGAAGCCCAGGCAGATACGCAAAAGGGGTGGTTGGAGGGCCGTGACGTGGAGCCGGACGATTTCATCCAACTGTTGGCGCAAGGGTTGTGTTGTCGATGTCGATGAAATTTCAGTCGACGATGCAATTTATTCGTCGTTGATGTCTGGGCTAGGGGACGAACATGACAAGAGCTTAAAATTCAGGAACCTGCACTCGTTTTCCCCCACCCTGAGCACGGACGTTGATGATCTAGTGTACCTCAGAACAGTGGTGAAAGCCAACGATAAAAATGGATGGGTGGTTTCTCTTGACCTTGCAGAGAAGACACTGACAGCGATTGGATCGTATTCTTTTGCACGACATGACCCTTGCATCTACGGTTACCGTCTTTGTTCACTGTCCAACTATCTCAACATGGCTTCAGGTAATCGTTTGAGCTGCTCTTATCACGAACATGATTATGCTGTTATGCACTGCTAACTACTTACTACATGCCTTATTATAGCAGGTTCAAGCCAAACTACAAAAATTAAGGACTCCATGGATCCTCTGATAATCAAATGCTAAGTAAATCATGTTCTGTCCCATTTAAAGAAGTGTTGCCACCAAACTGTTACCACAAAAGCGAGAGTAAGTTTTCTTTCACCTCCACTAACTATTGTGAATGAGTCTGAATGCTAGGTCCAACGCTGAGGAAACCTCGTGTTCGCATAAACCTAAGATTGAACTCCTAGAGCAGGTGTCACTAAAGGCTCACCAAGAACATCATCTTCCACGAAGGGCCCTTAACGCTCAAAGCAATCAGGAATGCCGTGATCCAGATGCTCTGACGCTGCCGGTAAGCGGAAGTCAGCTTCTTCCACAGCCAAGCACCAACCGGTTGAATGGAGCAGGCAACGGTTCAAACACACACGGCAATGTGAACCCTCTCCATGCCGGGGCAAGATCAACCGGAGGCTGCGTTCCCATGCTGCCTCCTCCCCTGCAAAACGGCAATCGGTGGAGTGAAGCCGCCGGCGCCCATCCAAACGCACACGATGCCAACCATATGGGCGCAACAGGATTAACTACCGGAAGCTGTTGTCCTCCACAGTCGCCCCAGCAAGTTATGATGAGCCAGCAGTGGGATGGAATCAGCTACCAAACTCATCCATACACTTACAATGCCAACCCTCTCCATGCGACAAGATTGCCGGGAAGTTATTGGCGATCATGGCCGCCTCAGCCGAACATCTCCCAGCCCTGCAACGGAATACCCGGCGGCTACCAAGACCACTCACTACACACGCACGGCGTCAACCAGCAGAATCACTGGAATGCAGCCGGTTACTGCCCCTCCGTGAGTGTAAGCCAGAACCAGCAGGGCGCGGCCAACTTCTACTCTGGTGGCTATGGTCATTACGGTGCCCCTGCGCCTAAACTTGGCTTGGCATGGGTCAGGTCAGTTCCCTGGACAAGCCGACGCGCATCAGCATGGCATTCTGCCCGAGCTGTGGCCCGCTGGGTCCGGCGGCACTGCGACGCAGGCGTGGACGCCACGGAAACGGTGGCGAGGAGCATGATGGGCAATGTGATTTTAACTCTTTATTGTGGAACGTGCTAGCTAGGTATGGGTTTGGTTGTAAAAATGATCTCAATGTCATTATTCTGCGACAAAAAAAAATTAGAGAAAAGGTTTCCCCTGCTTTATTATAAGAACAAAGCGTACAAAGTGATTTCTGAAAAGTGATTTCTGAAAGTGTGCTATTACTAAAGGACGGCAAAAACACCAGACAGCTCCTCAACTCGCTGCAGACGGGGCTCGTGCTCCCTCCGAGTTACAGCGCTGGAGCCCGGATGGAACTGCGCAGACGAAGACGTCCCCAAACCTGATTCGTCCCGAGTGAGCATCGGCATCCTCGCCCCAAGCTGCTCCAGCCCCCCAATGGAGACGTCCATCCCCAAGCGATTGTCCTCTTTCAGCAGAATTTTCCATCTTTCCAGCATACTTGCCCCCGATCCCAGCACTCCTTCCACTCCACGCCAGCATTTTTCCATGAAAACACAAACCATGCCTTAGTTTCCAAACAACCCAAAGAATAGCAGCATAGCAGCGTAGACACAGTTCAGATTTTCATTCTTCTTGTTACTCGGATTCAAAATCCTGCCCAACATCCTTACCCACAATGGTAGAAATTTCCTGCCAGATCAATCTGGCCACGCAACAATCAACGAACAGGTGCCCAATTGTCTGTGCTTCACAGCAGAAAAGATAGGCCTCTTTCCGGCCTTTGCACGGACCAAAAGCCAGTTCATATGGGCCCGTTTGCTTGCCTGGGTTCGTTCGCCCTCAGTCCGTTATGCATCCAACTGGCCCAAATCCTCATCGGATTCGAACTGCGATTTTTTTTTATTTTCATATTTAATACTAGTTCGCTCGCGTGTCCATTCCCCGATCGATGACCCCGATCTCAAAAATCCCCAACTCCGTTTGCACCGTCGCCGTCCTAACGGCGTCCGGATCGATGATGTCCCGCTGCGAGCCCTCAAGTCCGCACTCCTTGCGCAGCCCCGACGGCGCGGCCACGGCCACCCGCCGGCCACTCTCCGACGGCCGACGGCCGTGTCCTACTTCAGCGTCCACTGCCCCGGCTCCAAATCCACGGCCGCGGAATTCGAGTGTCGGTTCGTCCTCCTGAGCGCGCGATTCGCCTCCGGACACGGCGAATTCGAATACCTCATGTACAGGGCCGGGCTGCTCTGCGTGACGCCAGGGCCAGGGCCTCGTTGGACTACGAGCTTCTCGTCTACACGTCCGAGGACCAAAGATGGAGCACCAAGCAGCTGCTCAATCCCCCGCCTGGGGTCGAGAGGGTTTGGTTTGACAAGGTGGTCACGCTTGGAGAAGGTGTGCTAGGCTGGGTCGATTTCCGGGGAGGCACGCTGGTGTGCAACTTGCTTCAAGAGCCCCCTACCGCGCGCTACATCCCATTGCCTGAGCCCTTGCCTGAAAACAGAGAGAAACTGAAATCATCGTCCCAACGGAGAGCTAGCCCCAAGTGCTTCCAGGATCTCACCTGCACGTACGGTGTGATCAAGTTTATTGAGATGGAACACCGCATCATCGTAAGAGAGATTAGAGATATTAGTCCTGAAAAGCCATGTAACCCCAGCCTCGGGGATGTGCTCTATGATTCAGACTTGATCATGCTGCAAAAGCGCAAAGACGTGGACATCAAGACCAAGAAGCTGCAGTTGATGGATGGTTGGAGGGCCGTGATGTGGGCCAGGGTGATAGAGTCTGACTGTTGGTTCAAGGAGCGCGCTGTTGGTGTTGATGACATCTTGGTCGGCGACTCAACCTGCTCGGTATTGCTGTCTGGCCAAAGGGATGAATCTCTTGGGAGCTTGACATTCAGGAGCATGTACTCTGCTTGGCCGACCTTGAGCACGGGTGGTGATGACCTTCATTACCTCTCGTCCTCGCTGAAATTGTGTGGTCAGAATGGATGGGTGCTTGCTGTTGACTTGGTGAAGAAGACACTGAAAGCATTCGGAGCATGTTCACAAGTATATCGTCCCTGTACATTGTCCAGCCATTTGAATATGAATCTTGGTCATTGTTGATCTTCTCACATCGGGTAAATTAAAGACCGGGGCCTTCTGCTGGCACGGGAGCGAAAAGAGCTTGTCATGTCCTATGCGTCCGGTCTACGGTGCTCTGTCTCACTTTTGCTATATTTTTACCTTGTCGCGAGGCTCTGGGAAGGCCGGGTCCAGCTAGGTGGTTGACACACGTTCCGGCTTGATAATTTTTCTGCCCACCGTGGACTTTCAAATCCAGAGACCAACGGGTACCACCGCACCAGACTCCCGTGTCCCTACCTGCGGCCACTGCGGCTCGGGACGACAAGAAAATGGCGCAGGAACATGGGTGTCTGGCCCGAGATGATGCTGGATCGAGGAGGCTGGCAAGTGGAACGCCGCCGCAACGGGCGGTCCATGCGACTCCTCTCGCGCGCGCACGCTAGCCGCTATTAGATTTTTTTTAACGCCTCTCGTCTGGGTACAGCTGCAGTATCTGCTCATGCACAAACATACACCGACTCTACACACGCACACCGCACCCACTCTATTTACGCTACACAAACAAACCTACAACTACACTCAGACTAGAAGATCGCATCCTTGGAGAGATCATCGGGACCATCCATGGCTCCATAGACGACGGGCACATCGCATTCTCATTGTGGCTTTATGCATGAGAGGCAACAAAATTTATTTTGGGAATATACCCCGGTGAGAAATACGAGCGTGATTCCGAGGAATCAAACTCGCGCCGGCTGTATGCCCATCGGCGCTGCAAGCCAACCGAGCGCGCGCTCTTTCTCACAGCTATTAGCTATTGAACTTGGTGCTGCATCTGCAATTGCTCCACTGGCTGTTTAGGTGACGCAAAATACGACCCATAGCCACTAAGGAGGGTATAGAAAGTTAAGAGCAGCTCCAACGAGAACGACATTACGCCCTCTGTTAGAGTTTCCATGAAGAATATAATCCACACAATAGATTTATTACACCTTCAATGATCTTGCTATAGCACCGTGTCCAAAATAACTAAGGGCCCCACCTGTTGGATTTATTTTATTCTCACCCCGCCATCTTCATCTTCCTTCTCCTGTCGCATCCTCAGCGCTGGCAACTGGCCTGGCTCCTCCAGCACTAGCGGGCATGTCCAGCCTCCACTGTGCCGGTGGCCGCGGCTGGCGGCCTGGTGGACGTGCCCTATTTCCCTCGTGCAGGCAGCCGAGCCCTGCCTCCACTGCGCTCCTCCTCCACCGGCTCAGATAGCTAAGAATCCTGATCACAACGTGTTATGTATGACTAGACAGAAGCCTGCATACTGCGGGGGCCATATGATCAGCAAAGTCGATGCTACGAGGGATTAAACTAATCTTCTGTACGCTTTGTATATTAATATTTTTACATCTCTATTAATGTATATTAATGTTTGTATATTACTTCTTTTATAGAGCGCGCAACGCACACTGAATGTTCCGGTGTCTATGAAGACAACTGTGAATCCCTACTATCTTCTTGTGACGGCGCCGGCAGATTTGGTCGGTTGTTGTTTAGACCCATGTAAATGTAGCATATGTATTTGTGCATTGAATTGAGTTGTACTATTTTTTCTTTTTTGAAGTAAACATGCGGGAGCACTGTTTTGTCATTTAAGAAAAGGAAGCAAGAGGGTTCTTATGACATTCTTTATGGTTTCTATGGAGAAAATGGTAACTGCTTGAGGTCTTGGTATTGTCATACTTAAAACAAGGAATATGCATCGATTTCATGTCCTTGTAGTCATATGTCAATCTTCTTAGTTGCGTCCTTGTAGTATATATCATGCTGCATTTACTGATAATTTGCACAGTACTAGTGTAAAGACCACTGGTAAATGCTTAGATCTTGATGTTTACTCCTTCCAATGGCTATCTGTTTTGGTAAAAGGAGTAGCGACATACTCTTTGCAGCTGGGGCTCACCTGTCGGGCTGTCCCTTTGATTCTAGCTGCAGAACTCCTCCCATCTATTGAATCCTTTTTTGCATGCTGAATTCCTCGTTCATCCTTGTCCCTGATTTCTTATTCTGTTCCATACATTTTCTTATATTCATTAGAAGAATAACGTCTCCATCTCTGATCAGGGAAACAAAGCAAGCAAGGAGCATTTTCTTTATATCAAGCACAAGCAAGTAATGAGGAGAGTTATGTTCTTGTTGGGCCTAGTCTGCTTGGTCCATCATCCTGGCCAGTAACCTACTGGCCCAATGCTTTTATGTGGCCTTCAACATTGCATTTTGGGTTCCCATTTGATTTGAGGACGCATGCTCTGAAGTCTGATTGGTTACGTTTGGTGTGCACGTCTCTCACCTTGGCACCCTGCAGCCAGGGCCGGATCTTAAGAAGGGGAGGGAGACGGTGGGGGGCAAGCCCCCCTACCTCACCAAGATCAATGATACTTTTGTAATTTATTTTTTCCTTTTAAAGAAAGAAAGAAGAAAAGAGGGGAGGAAGAAGTAGAGAGGGAAGACGAGCCTTCTCTTCGTATATTTTTGGATTAGCAACTGCAAGCAGCCATGCCACCCAACGAGGCCATGCCCCGCACACACAACTTGTTCCCCGTGAAGCCAGCAGAGCGAGCGTGCGTTGAGTCCCGACAGCAGCTCCACAGTGACCCATATAAAAAATGGAGCAAGATGATGAGCACAGACTACAGTGTACGTGTCGATGAGATGCCGGTGTGCCCCTGGAGCTGGTCCCTGCTGGCAGCTCAACAAAATCGAGCCAACGTTCCAAGTGTAGCTAGCACCGACCATGTTGCACAAGCCGAGATGACCAATGTCGAGTGGGTGAACTCTGGCACGCATGCCGCTGCACCTGCACCATCCAAGATAGACAAGACACAAGACGCTCTCTCTCGCTCGCTCGCTTGAGAACAAAGCCACGCTACTCGAGTAGCTAGCTAGCATCTCTTGACGAAACAGGTTGGCCGTTTGCTTCGCCGTTGGGATAGGCTTTGATACGGCGCCGGGGCCACCCTTTTCGCCATGCATGCTGACTGCCCTGCTGCCAGCCTCGTCGTCTCGTCCCCGAGCTCAGCGCAGCAAGTGGCCATCTGGCGAGGGAAAGAAAGAAAAGCTTCCACGGCGCCGGACGGACAAGTACCTTCCAGAAGGCAGCGCAGTGCGCAGAGAAAGACGACACGGCCCCCCGTCTGATCAAATCCCTCCACGCCGACGCCCTAACCCTCCCTCTCTGCCGCTAGCACTGGCTCGGCGTCGCGTCGATCTGGACCCGGTCCATAGACCGCGGCTCCTTACCCCAGCATGCCGACACCGACAGTTCTTCGTTAGCTTAATTCCTGGATGATGACGATGATGAGCTGGATCTGACGCTTTGAGCCGACAAAGATGCGAGCCCCAAACCCTGTCAGGACGCTCGCGAGCCTTGGACACCAATGCCTATAGACCGGGCGTACGTGGCACGGGTGGCGCCGGCCTCGCTGGTAACTGCCCCGGCGGCCTCGCTCGTGATCTTCTCCCCCCCATCCCGTGCACGCTTTTCAGCGCGAAAGCAGGAAAAGCAGCAGCGGCAGGGGACAAAAGCGACGGAGAAACAGTGCTAGATCGCGGGGCCCACCGAGCCTGCCCGCTGTTCCGTCCCCGGGGGCCCGCATGTCATTCCCGCCTCCGCCGGCCTCCTGGTTCCGGCCCGCGTGTTCGTCCCCGCCGGGTGGGGCCGGGCCTTGCCGTGGGGGGAGAGGAATTCCAAGCGTCACGCCTGCGAGCTGGACCCTGTGGTGGGGTGCGGGTGGGCCCTGGGCCTCCTCACCCTTGCGTGCACCCCAAGCGTACTTCTCGCACTGGAGAGATCGGCACGGAGTCACCGGCGTGCGGGTCCGGATTCCGGTGGACCCACCGACAGAGAGACGGGATCAGAATGCCCCTGTGAAGGGATAGGAGCTCCCCGTTGGTGTCGCAGTAGACCCGGCGCTCGGCTGCCTTTCGCTTTTATCCGAATCTAATGCTTGTCGATTAAACAAGAAATTAATAATAAATAATCTGATAAAAAAACACAACCTCCGTTGCTTTCAGGAGAGATCCTCAAAGCGGAGCACGACACGTGGCGAGACCCCGTGCGATTGGACGTCACGGTCGGGCGGGAGCAAGAGTGGCGCGGCGGGTCATCCCCGATTGGTTGGTCCAGTGCAGCCACGTCGGAGACCAACGTGCCAACTCATCACACTCACCTTCTCGGGCAATCCTAGCTGGAGCACGATGCCCTGCTCTATGCTAATGGGCGCACCACTTGTGAAGTTGTAACGCCAGACGAGCAAACCGAGCACGCTCCATTTGTGACTTGCAAGCTAAGATGGGGTACACGAAGCTCCAAGAATCTACACATGCTGTTGCTTGCAAGCAAGCCGCGCAAACACATGCCAGCAACTGCAGCTAAAAAAACGCCCCCGGCTACCTTGCCATTCGCATCAACTACGCGCCGATTGCTTCGTCAGAGCGTGCAGGGTTTTGTGGAAAATCCTCTAGTAGCTTTAGTACAGGGCAGCCTACATATTTATATTTAGAAAAATAAAACTATTGTGGACTGAAAAAAAAAATCAGCTTGCCTGAAACGCAGCACGGCCGCAGCCGCCGCTGGGAAACCACCCTGTCCCACGCCTCTTTACTGGCAGCTCCGCACTTGCTCGCGAAATCTCCGTAGTACCCTTTGGGAATCACGGCCAGTGTACTTACCAAGCATAAACTTTTTTTTTTGTACCGCATCACCGTTGTTTTCATGGTGTTATCATGGGTAATAAGTCCATGATTTGGTGGGGATAGTAATAGCCATGCTCTTTTAGGTGTGAAGTGCAGTGGCAGTGGTTTCCCCTGATTCCTTCTCGTACTTGCCCGCAGTAAATTATTGAAGCGGCAGTTATGCCGCCAATTAAGGTTGCTCCCGTAATCCAACTCATTTGACTATTTTGGCGTCATCGCATTCGCATGTGGATGAGTTTTCATTGTGTGCATAGGACATTCCGATGGGTAACGGTTCTCTCTCTTTTTTTAATCTTGAAAAAACCTAGATCATGAAACCAGAAAAACGTTGACAATAGAGCCGAGAGAAAATCGTAAACCGAGAGAAAATGCGGCAAATGTATCTTGTATCTTTATATTTTGATGATATACTCCGTATTATTAGCAAAGCAAAACGAAAGAGAGAGAAAAAAAACAGTTTTCTGTTTTCTCTTAAACCTGTGCCCACCGTGGCACCATCTGCCTGCCAGCCCCACTCCTGGTATCCTATGATATCAGCCAGCCAAAGCTCTGAACTCGCTCTGAACTAGTTCTTCGCCTCGTCCTCCTGCTCCTGCCTTCTCGCCCGCCCCCCAAATTCACCTCGCCACCCTCCTCCACCTCGTCGGCGCGGGCGGGCAGCCAAACTCGGGGGCCACTGCATCGCGCTCCTGCCGCGTGCCGTGCATCCATCCCTCGCCCTCATCTCCCGCGCGCATTCCACGCCTCTCCTGTGCCGCCACCCAGAGCCCCTCCTCGCCGCGCGCCTCCCCCTCCGCCTCTCCGGCTCCCGCATCCTCCTCTCCCTCCGCGGAAGCAAGCCACCTCGACTTCTTCTCTCGCACGCAGTCATTGCCCGACTCCTTGTCCACTCCATTACTGGTTCTGGAGGTGGAGATCTGCCTGGACTTGCATTTTCTTCCTTTGTCCGGTAAGTAAAAGCCTTTGCTTTGCTTTGCTTTTTGCTATCTTGTTCTTGTCTGAGTCTCTCCCCTTTCTCTGATGTGAGCAACCCGACCTACCTTTCGCGGATGGATACGCCAATCTTCCATTTTGCCGCGATTTTGGTTGCTGCTAATGGAATATCATTGCCAGTCTGTTTTCACAATTTCTTTTGGAGGTTAAACTGAACCCCATTAACTGCGCCCCTCTTGCACCGTTGCACGGTTATTCTTTTCTGGATTGCGCGTTGATTCGTGGCTTCGTGCAATGTATCCGTTGTCCTCCGCTTTGGTGAATGCCCATTGTAGCAGTGGTTGCGAAAAGGGCCACCTTTGTTAAATCATTTTGCGGTATGAGGACAATTTGGCTACTGTGTTATCAATGCGAATATCAGCTTGCAAACTGATACGTATATCCTTTACTAAGATTCAGTAAGTAAGATCTGCAGTATTGCTTAACATCTTTGCTGCCCGTCTGGTTCAGTTTAAAGATCAGCGCGCAAGTTGTACGGTCCGTACATTTAGGCTTTTATTTTGATCTCCAGCTAACGACCCATTCCTGCTTTGATTTCATCAAAATCAGATGTATATAGAGCAATCCCAACATTTGATACACATCCGATTGTTTCTGATTTCTTTTTTTATGAGACAAAGTTTAACTCACCTTTGTTTGGTTGATTTCTGTTAGGTTCATGTTTCATCATAAGGGATGAACAGCAGTCGACAAATGGAACTCCACTACATAAACACTGGATTTCCGTACACTGTTACCGAGAGCTTCATGGATTTCTTTGAAGGTCTCACCTATGCTCATGCTGACTTTGCTCTTACGGATGGCTTTCAGGATCAGGTATGCAAAACATAATTGCCACGTTTCTCAAATCATCTTATACAACAGCCAATCGATTCCATCTCACTGAAACCTTTCCTGCTAAACTTTTGTGTCTGTAACCCTGTGTATTTGCCACACCAATGTAATTACTTTTGGGGCTGTAACTCGCTGCCTTAGCTAGATTCCTTTTTTCCTTATCATTATCTGTTTTAACTTTTAGTTCACTATTCTTTGCTGCCTTTTGCAGGGTAATCCATACTGGGCAATGATGCATACGAATTCGTACAAGTATGGATATTCTGCTCCTGGGAACTATTACAGTTACGCCCATGTCTATGACATAGATGATTACATGCATAGAGCAGATGGTGGGCGCAGAATATGGGATAACACTACACCTGTAAACAATGTGGACTCTGCCAATGTTGTACTGCAGGGTGGTGAAGCTTCCCGTACAACTGCAAATTCTACTACCGAGGAATGTAAGTTCGTAAACAGAAGTCCTGAAAGTCACACCATTTTGGTAACTTCGCTAATTTCTGTTTAAGTTGCTAATGATATACAATGGTACTTTCAGTTTATCACAATCACTTCCTTGCAATTAATGTACACTGGGTCTACATAGTGAAATGCTATTTTGGAGTTTATATAAAAAAAGTTATTTTGGGGATCTCATATCAGATGGTGGATGCAGAAATTAGGATAACACTACACATTCTCTCACCTGGAATGTACTCTTATTGATCTGCTTGTGTCAGCCTAAAATCAGTGACTTTGTACTGTTGAGCTGAATATATTATAGTCGTCACATTTCCGTTGCAACTTGAAATACGTATGCAGTTAGAGTTGTTCATGAGTGCTAATGTTTGAAATCAAGGTAGTTTTACATATAAATTGCATTATGAGCAAATAATACTCGCAATAAAGCTTGATTTTTAAGAGGACCAGTAAACAAATAAGAATGGTTATATAACCATGAAACTTTAATATCTCTGTCTATATTCTATATGAAGGCATTTCTTCATTCGCTCCCAGTATGTTATATGGCAAAAAAAGTTTGTAGTGTCTGACCATCAGTTATTGTTCTCATCTATTTAGGTTTTTATTATAAGACAAGTATTGAATTGAGCTTCTTAATGCTTGTATTGTTACTTTGTACTCCATTCCTTATTTCGTTATAGATTTTTGGTTGTAAAACAGTCAAACTTGGATGTTATACTGATGGGAGACTAGAGGTCCCAATTGCTACAACCATATTTGTAGATGTCGAAATCATCCAGTAACTTGATGCCCCCCCCCCCCCCCCAAACCCACCCACCCACAGAAAGTTTCAAGCATACATAAAAGCAACACCTCTTACTGAATTTTATTGTTACATTAACATTCACTAATAAGTCATAAGGTTTTAAAATCTTTTTTTCCTTCAAATCAGACAGTCACTTTGCAACTTCTTCAAATCATTTTTCACTTTTGCACATCTTTTAACAATTTAACTCAAAATCACTCCATCTTGACCTGCCACTCTGATGTTGTTCTTTTTTACAGGCATCCAACAGGCACATCAAAGTCCGGGTAGTCCTCAGGTAAATGAATATTTGAAGTATAGTTATCTTCTACCAAAAAAGTCTTTTTCATGCAAGTGCGTGCGGTATTGTTTTCCCTTACTGTACGAATTCCTCTTCTCCTTTTTGTTGTTGTTTCACCGCATTTTGTCTGTCTCTGATTCAAAGTCAATTTATGTTCATTGTCCAGTGTGCCTAAAAAAGCCTTTTATATATTTCGGGTACAAATGCCACAAAGTTGTCTCCAATAGCTAATAGCTTGACATATCTGACTCTATAACATGCCTAATATTTGTTGCTTCTATTATTCTACTTCCACTTTGTATATTACAATTATGCATTCAACTCCACATATCGTTTGACATTCAGTTATTGTTTATCCATAAGCACTGAAACATGCATGCTGTAGTTTCTTTTTCCGTATGTGAGATGGCATTTATGTTTTCTGCTGTGGATGGCAATGGTTTCCAGTTGCTTGACTGAAAAAAATCATTGTTATATCTTTAGGTTGTTTGGCAAGATAACATTGACCCTGACAATATGACATATGAGGTTAGTGACTTCCCTGCACCAATCTTTTGTCAATGTTCTCATGCTGGTTATCTCAGGTAAAGCAATGCTTCAAATATGTACTGCCGTACTTATTGCCTCTGCTTTAGATCTGTAATCTTAGCTACATAGGCTAGAGACTGCATAAATCGTTTGCATTATTTAATTGGTCAAGGAATAGTACTCATTTGGGTGCTTCCATGACCAAGTTATCATCCATTTGAAATGGAGCTATGGCTCCTTACTGCACTGCCAACTTTTTTTTTTTTAATTGTGTACCGTGGTTGCCTTTGACAATTTTTTTTAAACCGTTTCAAATCACATCATATATGCCCCTTCAAGTTTTTACTTGACCTAGAGTAGGAGTTGATCGTGCAAATAAATAATTTCCTTTGTCTATTCATTATATGGGCCCTTCTCCTTTGTAACTCAAATAAGAGTGGAAGGGAGCTATACGCACGGCTGCCAACCGGTAGTTATGTACTCCCTTCATTCCAAAAAACAAGTCATTCTAGGATTCAAAATTTGTCCCAAAAAAAAAGTCATCTTACCCTATTTAGAAAGTGCATGTGCATACAAGAATCAATTAGTGCCAAATATGGGTAATAAATAGGGGCAAACATGGTCATTTTACCATTTTGTTAATTTGTTCTAAAAATTCCTATGATGACTTGTTTTTTGGGACGGAGAGAGTATCTGTTATTTATATGTGAAAATATTAAATGAAGCAACTTCTAGTAGCCAGTGCTGTATGGGACATGATGCTTGGCTGGTCTAAATTAATAGATTTCTTCATTACTCATTATTTAAGGTGGAGAAAGAATTTCTTAGTTCTTACTCGAATAATCATATATGTCTTTTTTGGTTTGTTTATCTGAAAAACTCCTTGTCAAAGTTGCCTCCGTGTGCTGCTTCTCTTTGGTTCATTCAATGGAACTGTTCATATAACAATGTGATCTCAATGGTTAAGCTATATTTCCGCTAACCATCCTTTGGCAAAGTTCTTCTACTGTTTCATTTCTAGAGTATTTCTTTTCTCGTTTGATTATTTTGAAAACTCCACTACTAGCAAGGTTTTGGTGACAGGAGTTGTTGGATTTGGGTGAGGCAGTTGGAACCCAGAGCCGTGGTCTCTCCCAAGAACGCATTTCATTGCTTCCTGTCACAAAGTACAAATGTGGTTTCTTTTCAAGGAAGAAAACACGCCGTGAAAGGTCAGATCATAATCTTTCATTTCTGCTATCTTCATGTTATAAAATTGTGGCTCATCAATATATATTTGATGCAACATGATTGTTTTCGCTTACCACAGTGGATTGGAATATGAAATTGTTTGCAACAACTTTGTACTGCTTCTTGAATGGATACGAAGTTAACTTGCAGGACTTTCCTTTGGATGACAGGTGTGTGATTTGCCAAATGGAGTACAGGAGAGGAAATTTGCAGATGACGCTTCCCTGCAAGCATGTATACCATGCCAGCTGCGTGACAAGATGGCTTAGCATAAACAAGGTCAGCAGCTGAAAATTGGCACCATAATGTCTGGTTTTCATTTCTATTCGTGCTTCTTTCGCTTGAGCAAAATACATTTCTTTCGCAGGTATGCCCTGTTTGCTTCGCTGAAGTTCCTGGTGAGGAACCCAAGAGGCAATGAGTTATTGCTTATGTGGCCTCCACGAAGGTGTCGCGCTCCAAAGCTGAGCCCACTGCCCCCTATGGATGCATGATTTCTGCTTGAAGCCATCATGTTGTCCCCTCCTTAGAATTGTGTATTAGCATCATATTACCAAATATAGGTTATAATCAGATGTAGTTGCTACCGAGAGGTTTGCTGTAGGCTGCTGTAGAGTTCCGACTATGAACTAAGACCACCTGCTAGACGAAAGCATGCTCGATCACTTCGATATGTTTTTGTTCATTGCAATGAGCATGTTCTAGTTTGTGTTACTTGCAATATGATTAAGATTTTGCGGACAGAGAAAAAAATGATTTGTTACATGATGCTTCTGCCTGTTGGTCTGCATTTGTTTATGGCATGTTTGCATTGCCGTTTTTCTCAGGATCGTGTATCAATAGCTATCCTGGCCCTGTGTACTTTGTGTTTTAGAAAAGTTAAGATTATTTAGAGAGTAGATTTTAGAAAAGTTGAGATTATTTAGAGAGTAGATTTTAGAAAAGCTCTTGGAAATTCAAACTACTAACTACAAACCGTTGTCATGCATAATGATTTCATTTATCTACCCCCTGGCCCTGTGTCAGAGTTGCTTCCTTTTTTCCCCTCTTTGGAGAGAATAGCTCCTCCGCTCTGGTGTGAGTACTTACATGAGAACACTCAAATACTCAATTGACCTGCGAAGATAGTTGCCGAAGAACCGGAGCTCCTCGTCGTTTTTCACCGGCAAATGGCGATGGCTGCGGCGAGGCGACGAGCACCGCACTGGAGGCTTCGGGATGTAGTGCATGTTGACTATGGGCTGGTTCTATTAACTGGACCAGCCCACCTAGGATAATGCAATCACTCACTTTGGGTGAACTGACCGACCACCAACCCACCCAAATATGGGCCCGATAAAGGCCCAAATATGGGCGAAGGAAAAGAAGACGAGCACGAGGCCGGCACCACGCCGAGATATTCCGAGAGAGAAACCTGAGCGGCCGCACTAGCCCCAGCCGGACGCCCTCTTCCCCGCCGCGCCTCCGACCCCCAAGCAGCCTCGCGCCGCTCGATGGCGGCGCCGTATCACCAGCCGACGAGCCTCGAGGAGGTCCGCACGCTGTGGATCGGCGACCTCCAGTACTGGACCGACGAGAACTACCTCTACGGCTGCTTCGCCCACACCGGGGAGGTAGGCGTCGCCCTTCAACTGCCCCTTGGGCCGTGCGTGCGCCCCGATTAGGCAACTGTTTCTATCTAGGATTTGTTTGGTACGCGGTTTAAATTCGGTGATTTTGAGCTGGGTTTGTTATTCTCAATGTCTGACTGAGCGTCTGCGTTGCTGCGGGTTGGGTGAATTCAGATTACTTGGTACATGTAACATGTAGCTCTTGGATGCTTAAGACTCAACTTATAGTGGCTTCTAGTTCCTTGGGCTTAGTTAGGGTAGCTACGTTGATTGACAACCGTCTCCGCGTGCCTTATTCAGAGTGGTAAGGGTTTCATGGTCCTAGGGTTGTGAAGCCATCCTTTTCGTTCTGAAATTAACCCAAACAATTGTGCATTCAAGTGGTCCACATGCTTCCTCTTGCGGCCAATTGATGAGCTTCTTGTGTAGCAATACGGGTTTTCACGAACATTGTCCAGGCAACTGTATCTGGGTGTGAAGACTTTACCCATGCATGCTATAGTTTGACAGATAAATTACCTGAGCAAGTGAAGTTATCCACATAGGCCTTTTGAAATATGCTCTCACAGTAGCAGTTGTAGATTGTTTTGTTTGCATCTTGGTGAAAGTAATGGTCGAGACCTATTTTATCTATGTCAATGAGCCTTTTTATGGATCCTGTAGGAAAGCATTAAACTGTTTTGGGCTTGTTTATCAACATTGGTAGGATGATATTGTGATTTTTTGAAGCTCATAGTTTCTGAACAATAAAAAATCTGTTTTTTTTTCCTGAACAATCAAAAATCCAATTTTTCTAAGTTGTGTAAAAGAATATTCCTTGACAGCTATTTGAGTTAATGCAACAATCATTCAGAAGTTCATGTCTGGTCTGTGATTGGGTTGCCTTATTGCCTTTATTTTGGCACTGAGCTGATAATAGATGTTTTCTTTAACCATAGAAAGTTTGCAAGTTCATCTGAACATCAGAAGCATCATATTGGTTTCAATTGAATGTAAGCATAGTTTGTGTTGTATAGTTTTCTTTTTCCTGTTGAGCACTTGACTCATTGTACTAAGACCTGTATTTTTTGGAAGCGTAGGTACAATCTGTTAAAATAATACGCAACAAAGTAACAAGCCTTCCAGAGGGTTATGGATTCATAGAATTCATTTCTCATGAAGCTGCTGAGAAAGTTCTGCAGACTTACAATGGCACACAAATGCCTGGAACTGAACACACGTTCAGATTGAACTGGGCCTCTTTCAGCTCTGGTGAGAGGCGTCCTGATGCAGGACCTGATCATTCGATTTTCGTAGGGGACCTGGCACCTGATGTCACAGATTACTTACTACAGGAGACATTCCGGGTAAACTATCCATCTGTCAGAGGAGCTAAGGTTGTCACAGATCCAAACACTGGGAGATCTAAAGGATATGGATTTGTAAAGTTCGCTGATGAAAATGAAAAGAACCGTGCAATGACAGAAATGAATGGTGTGTACTGCTCAACAAGACCTATGCGGATAAGTGCTGCCATACCTAAGAAATCTGCTGGCTCTCAGCTTCAGTATTCAGCTGCTAAAGGTAATATTAGATGATCTGTAATTTACTATGTTTTTGTTTGTAGGAGATTCTTCATTTTCTTTATATTTCTTTCGTGAACTTATTACAAGTTACAACTGGTTTCTTATGTAAGTTATGTTAAATATGCAGCGATATATCCAGCAACAACCTATGCAGTGCCTCAGCTCCAGACAGTTCTACCTGATAGTGATCCTACAAACACAACAGTACGAACCCCTACCATATTTGTAGTCAATTTCTCTGTTGACTATGCCATTTACCTTGGGATACATTTACAGATATTTATCGGTAACTTGGACCCGAATGTGACAGAAGATGAGCTGAGGCAGATATGTGTTCAATTTGGGGAGCTTATATATGTAAAGATTCCAGTCGGTAAAGGGTGTGGATTTGTACAGTATGCAGCTAGGTAAGTGCTATTGGAAAACTTCTGTTTCCTCTGTTTCATGAAGTTTAATTTACATAAAAAAGATTTGTACTAGCCACTGTCCAAGACATGGGAGGTTCTAGTTACCAACCTCATGGTGTCTGGTTAAGTTTATATCCAGATCAGGGCTTGTCCAAAATCCAAATGTCTTAACATCCTAAAATAAGTATGCCTGTCTACATCATTAGGGACATTTATGCTTTACGAGCAAAACTAAACATTTCAGTGCAGTAGTACCACTCCATTGACAACTCAGCAGAGAGGGACTCAATTTACAGTTTATATCATATGGATATGTCTATTGTTTTTTTTTTGCATCTATTCTCCATCTTCAAAAGCAGATGAATTTCATGGTGATGCCTTTCTTTACCAATACATCTGTTCTGAAATATAAGGGATTCTGAGTTTAAGCCAAACTATTCTATGTTTGACCGAGTTTATAGAAAAGAACAATAATATTTACTTTATCTAATGAGCATTAATTTGATTCATTACGAAATATATTTTTGTAGTTTACTTCTTTGATGTGGTAGATGTTAATACTCTTCTCTATGAACTTGGTCAACTTAGAATAGTTTGACTTAGGACAAACTCAAGATGCCTTATATTTCAGGACAGAGGTAGTAGAATCTAAATTTTCTTTAATTAATGAAAAGACAGGGGGCATTTATCATTACCAATTATCACTATTATAGGGCATCAGCTGAAGAGGCAGTACAACGTCTTCATGGCACAATGATTGGCCAACAAGCAGTTAGGCTTTCATGGGGCCGAAGTCCTGCAAGTAAACAGGTATATTTGTACTAAAATTTTTACTGAATAAACCTATGGCATTCGGTAAATCTCTTCAACCTACTTAGAATTGAGGACCTATGGACCTGGTGAAATTAAGTAGAGGCAGTTGTGTTAATGTGGGAGTTTGCACCAATAAGCATGCTAAAGAAGATCTCACCCAGTGCTAACACTTCAGTGAGGATTAATCAGAGCCACATGATATTGTCCGTACTCTCTGTCTTGGGTGATAGCCTGATAGGGGATTGCTTGTTTGATGTAGTATTAATTTCTAAGCAGCTTTCATTCATTTTCGTTATGAATCTCCTCTGAATTGATCTAGTATTCTTTTCCTGGTTATGGTATTTTCTGTGTTTTTCCCGCTACTGGAATCTCTTCAAGTGGAATCTAATGTTTTCTCTTATTTATGATCCCATGAAACCATATGCAGGACCCATCAGCTGTGTGGAGTCAGCAAGCAGATCCAAATCAATGGGCAAGCACTTACTATGGCTATGGGTATGATGCATATGGATATGCTCAGGACCCTTCATATGCATATGGTGCTTATGCTGGGTATAGCCAATATCCCCAACAGGTAAGGATTTTGATCCGAATTACATTCATGATATTTTTTTCCTGAGTTTCTGTGCTGTGCTTTTGTGCATTCATCAGTAAGTTGTGAATGAGGATCTCATAAGCATACCTTTTTTCTTGTTTTAGGCTTAGAGCCTATGCCTGTACATATCTTTTTTTCCTTATTAATGAAAAAAGATCCAGTAGGGGCCCTCCCGTGCCGTTTCCCTAAAAAAAAGGTTGTGAATGAGGAGACCTGATGCTTGTTTATTTCTTAGGAGCAATGTCATTATATGATGCACCCTCAAGTTAAACAGGTATAGGATTTCCAAAAGTAGAAAATTGTAACCTTGTGAATTATATAGTCCACCATATTGAATCACTGAAGAAAAGACTTCTGTTCTGTTCCTGCTAATCTTGTAGGTTTGTATGAGCACGGCACATGCTCCCATTGTAAGGAAATGATCTGTGAGGCTTACCTCGCATGATCTTTCATGTTTCATAGTGCACAAACGATCTGTGATCCGAGTCTGGCCAAAGCTTGTTCTCGTACGTTTAACAAATTTCACATTCTTGCAGGTTGACGGAACTGGTGACCCCGCGTCCGTTGCTGGTAGCCATCCAGGCATAGAACAAAAAGAGGAGCCATATGATCCGATGAACATACCTGATGTCGACAAGTAAGATCTGTCACATTTGTCTTTGCGCGCCGCTGTTTCTTCCGAGGTGTTTTCTAACCCATATCCTCTTTCCCCCTTGCAATCTCAGGCTGAACGCTTCATACATGGCTGTTCATGGTCGAGCCATGCTAGGGCGGTCCTTGTGGTTGAAGACGAACCCGCTGCCCCAGCCGGCATGAGCCAGCATCCAACGTTGCCTTCCTCCAAAGACTGCAGTGCCTGTGGACACAGCTGGGTTTCCTCGCGGATGATTTCGCCCACTTCCCAGTCAACATTACTATGATAGCGATAGATCATCAGGCGCGAAATTACAGTAGGCTGATTGGCAGCTTCGTGTACGCTGAGCACACCCCATGTATGATAGGCATGTCCCTTTTGTGCTTTCTAGGCTGCTGCTTAACACTATCAGGACAGTGTTGTGAGAAGTTATCTGTGTGGCCCCGTTTTTTCCCCCTGATATATGCTGTTTGATCCTGGACTCTGGTTCACTCGATTGCACATTGGCATAGCAATATGCTGTATTATCTTCACTTGATTGATATCTGGTGGCTGGGTTTCTCTTCTCCTCACAATGGTACAACCGAATATAATTCACCTCATGGTTGGTTCCCATCTGATGATTGAAACGATCAGTACTACTCAATCCTGCATCTCTGCCTGGTGTAGATCCGGGTCACATCTCTGGTGACGGCGTGACGCCTGGTGATCGCCTGCTCCCCCAAACTATTGGCTCGACGGTTGTGCTGTGGAACGTTCTACTGATCCCTTCGCCTTGACCATGCTGACATGTTCATGTGCGTGCCGCGAGGATCCATGTGGGCCCCGCCTACTGCTGCTGCTGGGAGTCACCACCGTCCACCGCCATTATTGTATCGGTGATCTCCAACGGTCGGAAAATTGGCCGGGAGCCAACGGGTCGTCGGGGTCGTCTTCCCTTCCCTTCCCTTCCCTTCCTCCTGGTCATAACACGCGCAACGGCTCGCCTCGCCCCCGCCCCCGCACAACTCACGAGCGCGACAAAGGAGGAGCCGCCGCGACCAAGTTACTCTAGCTCCCGCCTCGTACCGCGACACCCACAACGTCTCTCCCCCCTTCTCCCTCTCCCTCTCGATCTTACTCTAGCTCCCGCCTCGTCCGGGGCTCCTCCCCCGCGCCTGCGCTGCGCGGCAGGAGACGGCAGAGGGAGGAGGAGGGGGAGGGGCGATGGAGTTCATGGAGCCCAAGGACATCGACTGGAGCCGGGTGGTGTCGCGGTACGTGCGCGACGAGACCTACGAGGGCATCGAGGCCCCGCACTGGGCCGACCTCACCGACCCCAACGCCGGCCGCGCCGACGTCGACGACGAGGCCTGGTTCTGCCGCCCCGGTACACCACCCTTCGCTTCATACCCTTCTTGGCACTCCCCACGCCGCGCCCCTGTTGGTTGGCTGCGCTTGATTGCGGGGAAACCAAAGCAGTGAGCGTTGATCGATGGTTCAAGAACAGGCCCGGTTCTTGATCCGCGTAGCTTTCTTCCTTGGGGGCTTTATTGCTCAGCTGCTTTCTTGCGATTCTGGTCCCTTTTCTTGCAAAATTGGAACTTTGCTTCTCAAAAACCGGTGCTGATTTCTTGATTTGCTGCGACGCAGATTGTCGGCACCCGAAGACGGCGGAGGATTTCCTCAAGCTGAGCCCCAGCCCCAAGGTCGGTCTTGCAATCCTTTTTCTTCCCCCGATTAGCTAAATTCCCGTCTCATGCTTCCTCCTCTGAACAGGGCAAGCTGCTGCGCTCAGTGTCGGCCATGCTGCCGTTCGGCGAGAGGGACGTTAACGCCACCAATCTCAGGTTGCCAAGAACTTTCCCCACCAATTCAGTTGGTCTTCGCGCACCCCCTTCGATCAATCTTTGTTCTGACCTTTTGTTCCATCCCGTTGCTCAGGGACGGCAATAGCAATCTCAAGTGGCGGGGCGGCGGCGCAGGCGGCCCCGTTGCCACCTTCACGCCGCCGAAGCCGAAGGCAGCGCCCAAGAAGAGGTTCCAGGAGGACAGCGAGAACCAGGACCCTGCGCTGGCGACGCCGCCCCCGCGACAGGCACCAAGTAGGCCGCCGTTCGGTGCCCCTCGGTGGAACAAGAATGCCAAGGAGGCCATCAAGTCTAGTGCGGAGAAGCGACCGGGCAATGCTGAGAAGGAGGCGCTGCTCAACAAGCACGCCCCGCCCAGGCAGCTCAAGAGCACCCTCTCAGCGAGGAACCTCTTTTCTGGAAAGGATATACTTGGCCAGATTTCGGAGTTCTACGATGAGCTCAAGCGGATGGTTGGTGCCGGTGGGAGCCGGCCTGTCACAGACATCCAGGAGGAAAACAGCTCAAACCCAATGTAATTCTTCCCTCGCCGAAGCAATGCGGAAATTCAGTTATCAGATTGGCACTTCAGGTCCTTGACAGTTTCATCTGTGCAGGAATGGGAGCGATACAGTGGAGAAGGTGGCTTGTGATGCTGGCGCCAGTGATCCCGTTTCCTCAGAGACGGCGAAGAAAGTGGCAAGACAAGAAACAGTGCAAAAGAGTCCAAGCCCAATGTATGCAAGCTTTGTGTGTAGACGATTTTAGTGATTGTTACTTGAGTTGCTGAATGTTGGTTTCTGCAGGAAGGGAAAGAAGGTGGGGTTGAAGGTGGAAGCAGGGAAGCAAAGGTCACCCTATGTGCTGAAGGAGGTGAAGGCAACACCACCGACTCCGCAGCGGTTTCCATCCCCATCGCCAAACCGTATTAAGAATGTTAAAGCTGGAGGAATGGCAGCGGCAGGCTCACCACTCAAGAAACCACCAAAGGTGAATATGGCATAGCTATAGTATTTGCTTATTCAGTGTCTGTGGCTTTAGATCATGGTGTTTACTTGGTGAAATTTCAACATCTTCATTGCTGGGACTAACCTATGATTGCCTATGATCTTCGAATTATCTAAGTGCATCTAATGTTCACATAAATGACTGCCTATGACTATGACTTCTGCCCTAAAATAAATGACTGCCTATTACTAGTTCTTCCCTTGATGATTTGACAGATCTTACAGTGAGGAATTGGCATCACCAATTCACCATACTTCACAACCTGTGCAAGTCTGATTATGCAGCCGAAATGGTTTGGTAAAGAAGTAGCGTCCTTTCATATCTAACATTGTTTAGCGCGAGAGTTACCGGATGTATTAATGGTATGGTAAAGCTATGGTTTCTAATATTTGTTAGTATGCCTGTACCTGTGCAGTATTAGGTTTCTAATAATGATGCTTGTTTATAATCTGGTATTCACTGTAAGACTCATAGTGGATATATTGGTGTTTCTGGTCTCAAGTAGGTTTCCCACCTTACTCTATGTTCATTGTGTGTGTGCATATCTTACATTTCTGTGCACCTCATAACTGAACTCGGCTTTTTGTACGGTGTGCAGTTATCTAATCATACTGTAATATGTGATCTTTTCTTTAGGATAAGGGGACACCTAGTAAGGATCTGGAGAACAAAAAAGATGCTGTGAGGCAACCCTTTGGGGTTAAGGATATGAACAATACTAGAGCTTGTGATGCAGAAGGGAGCTCCAGTAGCATGTTTTGGTTTTTGAAGCCCTGCACTTTCCTTGTGGAGTAGCAGCATAATAATACAAAATCTTAGCGAGCAACACCTGGTGTAGTTAGAATCCATTACTTCATTCGTTTGATGGCCACCTGACATCCTGTACGGGAAATAAACAAAAAGCATATGTATAGTCATACAGGTTGAGAGAGTCTTTTCCATATGTATAATTCGAGATATAGCAAAATGTCGGCATTCTTCCTCTGCTTGGTGGTTTTGCCAATGAAACTGCATTTTGTCTCTTGAAGTGATACTGATGTAAAGTTTGAAACATGGTATTTCTTTTTCTTCATGACAAGATAGTTGTGATACAATTCAATGATCTGTTTGAATGTTGTTTGCCCCTCTGCTACTTGGCAGTTCAAAAGTACAAACAGACCAAAAATACTTGAAGCCCAATGCGTCCTTTCCTTGAGTTAATATAACTCGAATGCCCAATTTCTTAGTTCGTTAAGGTTTACTACTCCTGATCGTACTGGTTTTGTACTTTGAATTGGTGATGATGTTTGTATTTCTTCACTTGTAATTTCACAAATTTGGCATGAGGATACTATCTAGTCCTAACTTATAGCAATGGTTCATAGGTCTGTTCGGAAGTGTCTTCCAGAACTTGCAACTTTATATCTAGACTTAGTCTTTAGTTACTTAAATATTACTAACCAGGAGTTTACACACATCGAAAGCACTTGAATTACGTTGCATTGTGCTGTTTTTTGATCTTCCACTCAAGAAGAGTTAGAGCTCGTTTTTTCATCAATAATTGGTGCGATTAGGAAACTAAGATTGATGCTTGGGCACTCACTTTTAAAGTGCAACACGTTCCTTGTAACTCATTTAAAACTCAAATCAGTTGGGTGGGCCTCATTTATACATTAAAAGGATCTAGGCCCAAGGCAATAGTTTGTGAGATATTGGAATGAATTATGTAACTCGCGAAGTAAATCGTAATCGATGTCTTGCAGTGGCTTATGCACAATTTTTCCATTTGAACATGCTCTTTCATTCATAGGAAATTTCACAAGAGAATATCATAACTAGCGGAATTTATGAAATACCACTCCAAAAGGTTGCATATATGGAATGCCTACACACAGTTTTTCTGTAATTCCGCATTTTGTTGAAAATTGTTACTGCAAAAGACCAAATTGCCCTCACGAAAGCGGGTCCATTCTGTCAGTCGCCCTGGATGTGCTTTGTCCTTCCAAGTTCCAAGCCCACGGACCGGGGCTCCCACCAGTACCGAACGGGGCAGTGTCAAAGGTGCAAAAATTGGAAACATGAGGTAAATGGTACTTAACGCTAGAGTATCCGCTCTTTGGTGTGGCACACCCTGGAGATGGCCACGCTCAAAGGGAATCCCTCCAATTCTTGTCAGATCCAAACACCGCTTCTATAAGGTGGCAGGCTCGCTCGAGCTCGGATCATTGACAGCCCTCCCGCCCGCTCAGGGCCTCAGGTTCATCTCCTCCCTCTGTTTCTTCCTTCCCTGGCGGCGATGACTGGGCGAGCGGCGGCGCCATTTGTCCTGTCTTCGCCCAGCCCTTTGCCGGCGACGAGCGCATCCTCCAGGTATGCCCGCCCCTTCTCTTTCCTTCTGCTGTGCGAGACGGAGCACCCCAAACCCTAACAAAACTATTTGTATTCGGATCTGAATCCAGTTACAATATATTACCGACTAACTTCGATTTCGTTTGCAAGAATTATCGGGTGTACATATGTACACCCATGTCCTATGCTGGGTCCGCCCCTGCTCGGATGGTAGTTTGACCATGCGCGCAATCCGTTCGACGAAATGCCCTGTGGCATTTGTGGGCGCTGCCGGCGCCCTGCTGGTGCTTGTGACCGCTGTCCATGTGTTCATGGTGCCAATCCTTCCTTCCTCCTTGGATTACTTCGGTGCTCGTAGCAGTGCAAGCCACCCAAGGAATGCATCCCTGGGCGTTGGGGTGGTGGACTCGCGTCTCAGGGAGCATTTCCCTTCTGATTCCCATGGAGCTGTGGTGTTCCGTGGCGCACCCTGGAAGGCTGAGGTTGGGAGGTGGCTTGCTGGGTGCCATGCTAACTCCTCGTCGTTCAATATCACTGAGGTGTGCAGTTATCGTTATCCCTGTTCATTGGGCTTCTTCGATTTAGCTTGTTTTGAGTTAAATTTGGGTTTCTCTTTCACGACAGGGTATAGGTGCAAAGCGCTGCGAGAAAGACTGCAGTGGAAGTGGTGTGTGCAACTATGATCTGGGAGAGTGCAGATGCTTTCATGGATATTCTGGTTGGTCTTAATTTTCAGTTTTCACTTTCTTTTAATCAGAATGCATTTTCATCAGGAATTTGTATCGCTTAAAATTTAATGGTGCTTAGTACTCGTAAGGACTGTCTTTCAATAACTTAAGATAGGAATTGTGTGAGAAAAGTGGTTAATAGAACATTCATAGAGTTAGAAAACATGAAATGCCGATTGTGTATTATCTGTGAGTATGCTCATGTACCAAAGCCTGTATCTAGATCTGTAGCATACTTGGTTCAAATTATTCTGCACTTCTGTGAGAACAAGAACGTCCAGTTTGCATGTCTGAAGGAATATAGACCATTCATTTTGCACGTGCATAGATTCATGACTTCAAGAAAGGCAGTATTGAAGCCTCATATGCAATACTCCAACGACCTGCCAAGCTAAATTTGGATTTGATCTCTGCAAGTATCTGAACAACACGAAATGGGAAATGAAATATGCAATAAACAGCTACTGATTATTGTTCAATTATCTAATTACACCCTATTTTATCTACTTAGATATTCCTCCTAGTGAACGGATTGCTCTTTCCATATTTATGGATTTACAAAAAAACAACTCTTTTATGTAAAAATGGAAGAACATGGGTGCTACTCACTGTAGGAAGGTGGAGACATGTATGTATAGTTTCCTTGCTAATATTGATATTTCCTCTTGCTCCTAAAGATTCCCATAGCATTTTGATTTGTGGTGCTGTATTCCAAATCAAAACTCAAATCACAATATGGCTTCACTGATGTAGGGAAAGGATGTGAGGAGGTTCTGAAATTGGAATGCAACCTCCCGAGTTCCCCAGAATGGCCTGCAGGACGATGGATAGTTTCCATGTGTGCAGCTCACTGTGACACAACCAGGGCAATGTGCTTTTGTGGTCCAGGAACAAAATACCCAGATCGGCCTGTGGCAGAAGCTTGTGGTTTTAAAACAATGTAAGACTATTGTTGATACTTATTTTGATTATGTGTTTTTGTGACATTTTAGTATTATTAAGCTTCTCTAGTCCATCTTTCCAGTTTGCCTGCAAAACCTGATGATCCAAAGCTTACCAATTGGAAAACACCCGACCTGGAAAATGTATTCACAACAAACAGAAGTAAGTCAGGATGGTGTAATGTGGTACCTGAGGATGCATATTCGTCCAAAGTGAAATATAAAGAAGAATGTGATTGCAAATATGATGGGCTCTGGGGGCAGTTCTGTGAGACACGTGTTGAATGCAGCTGCATCAACCAGTGCTCTGGACATGGACATTGCCGTGGTGGTTTCTGTCAGGTATGTCTCAGAGAAAACTATTTAGCTAAAGAAATGAAATTGCTTGTGTTAAATTTAACTTGGTGCACTGTTTTGTATTACTTTTGTCAGCTATAATCTCATTGAGTACTTTTCAGTGTGACAGTGGATATTTTGGGATTGATTGCAGTATCCCATCAGCGTATTCACTTGCGTATGACTGGCCCTCGTGGCTCCAGCCACCAGTGAATTTACCAGACCTGAAAATTTCAAACAGTACGCCCATCAATGTTAAGGCCATTGTTCAGAAAAAAAGGCCACTTATATATGTATATGATTTGCCAGCTGAGTTTGACAGTCATCTTCTTGAAGTAAGTATGTCATAAGGGTTTTTTTTTTGTGTGTGTTTTCTTAAAGCTTTGCTGCAGCATTGAGATATGTTTCTTTCACAGGGACGACATTTCAAGTTCCAGTGTGTGAATAGGATTTATGATGACAGGAACAAAACTTTGTGGACTCAGCAATTGTATGGTGCCCAGGTTTGGGTTTGTTAATTTTGGCTGCTAGCAGATATACTTAATGTTTTATGTTCCATGTTCACAGTGATGAGTTTACCAGCACAAGCAAGTCTGACCAATGTTTTGTTTTATTTTCCATGCAGATGGCACTCTATGAGAGCATTCTTGCTAGCCCTCACCGCACTCTTAACGGGGAGGAAGCTGATTATTTCTATGTTCCAGTGCTTGATTCATGTCTAATAACTAGATCTGATGATGCTCCACATCTGCTAATGCCGGTGAGAATCGTAATGAAAATGCTGTATTTCAGTGGTCATGGTGTTCTCTACTGTTAATTTGAGTTTTAATTTTAGAGGGACCTGCGCCTCAGGAGCTACCATGCTCTGGAGTACTATAGAATGGCGTATGATCACATAGCTCAGCAGTATCCTTACTGGAACCGTACTTCGGGAAGAGACCATATCTGGGTGGGTTTCATGTTTGGATGAAATTAACTGTATATGATTCTTTAGTTCTTATTCAATAGTTGTTCTAACTGATTGCATTTCAACTTACATAAAGGCAGTTCTTTTCATGGGATGAAGGTGCCTGCTATGCTCCAAGAGAAATCTGGAACAGCATGATGCTTGTCCACTGGGGAAACACTAATACGAAACATAGGAATTCAACGACTGCTTATTGGGCAGACAACTGGGATCCTATTCCTTTAGATAGAAGAGGCAACCATCCATGTTTTGATCCAAGAAAGGATCTAGTGCTTCCGGCATGGAAGGGGCCTGACCCAGGGGCTATATGGTTAAAACTATGGGCAAGGTATCTGGAAATTTAGCAACATATCCTATGAACTATTTATGTTCCTTGTAACCTTATAATACAACTCTGGCAGGCCAAGGATTAACCGTACAACACTCTTCTATTTCAACGGTAATCTAGGTCCAGCATATGAAGGAGGCCGCCCAGAAGACACGTACGTATCTATCTATGTTTGTGTGTCTTAATATGTGACAGGATTTATTCATCAGTCTGCTTTGATTGCATAATGCAGGTATAGCATGGGTATTCGGCAGAAGCTAGCAGCTGAATTTGGTTCCACACCAAACAAGCAGGGAAACCTTGGAAGGCAGCATGCAGTCAATGTGACGGTTACCTATTTACGAACTGAGAAATATTATGAGGAACTAGCAAGCTCTGTTTTCTGTGGTGTCCTGCCGGGGGATGGCTGGAGTGGGCGTATGGAGGACAGCATGCTTCAAGGATGTATTCCTGTCATAATTCAGGTATACATTTTCCTTGTGTCATGTATCAAGGGACCATATAATGTGTATGGATAGACTTTGTGACGTGATGGAACATCTCATCATGTGATCTCTAACACAGACCTATCTACTCTCTTGGCTTGCATTGTAGGATGGAATTTTTCTGCCATATGAAAATGTGCTCAACTACAACAGTTTTGCGGTCCGTGTACAAGAAGATGACATTCCAAACCTCATAAGTACACTTCGAGTATGTTTTTACTCTATTTCTTCCGTTTCTTCTTTTGGACGTACTCCCTCCGTCCCAAAAAGAATGCAACTCTCGCTTCCCGAGGAGTCAAACAATTTCAAATTTAACCAAATTTATACAAAATAATATTAACATTTATGTTACAAAATAAGTATCATTAGATTAATCGTGTAATATATTTTCATACTAAATTTATTTGAAGATATAAATGTTATTAATTTTTTGTATAAATTTGATCAAACTTGAAATTGTTTGACTTCTCGGGAAGTGAGAGTTGCATTCTTTTTGGGATAGAGGGAGTACTACCTGTGGAATGCTTACTGTTTCCATGTCACCAGGGAATAAACGAAACACAAGTAGAGTTTATGCTTGGAAATGTGCGCCAGATGTGGCAGAGGTTTTTCTATCGAGACTCTATATTGCTAGAGGCACAGAGACAAAAAAGGCTGTTCTCTGAAGAGGCGCCCTGGTCTGTTGAGGTATCAAAACTACCTGACGATGACGATGTCTTTGCAACATTTATACAGGTAACTTAAGAAAAATCAAAGTAAACCTGCTCCTCAACCTTCGTGCTTGGCATCTGCTAGGTGACAGAGCTGAAAAAATATTTACATTTTCAGTAGAAAGCTTTGGTGAATCACATAAACTTTAGCATTATTACCAGAACTGAACTTGACCACGTGTCCATGCTTCTCAAGTAGTATCCCATTGCACCCTAGAACTATTGTTCTGCTGTGTTCATATTTGCTGAGAAAGAATGCTTTTGACAGGTATTGCATTATAAACTGTACAATGACCCTTGGCGGCGAGGTCTCCTGCAAACGAAGGAAACTGGGTTGCCAAACATCTGCTCAAGAGCTTCCTGAAAGTGTGTAGTGAGGCAGCATTACTAGTGTAAAGAACAGGATTGAGTATAGCATACTCATTAGGAAGGGATCTATAGATTTTTTTTTTACTGATAGCCCCAAGTTAGCATCTCCTGAAGAAGGGAAATCGCGACAGCGCATTGTCTCTGCCTGTTAAACATTGATAGACTACATTTCTTCTCCAGATCCCGCGCTTGCAATGACAAGCCACGTTGGCTCTCACTGAGAATGAACTGGATCTTTGTCGTTCAGTTTTGCATTTGTTTGCTGAGGAAATTAACATAATTGGGCGGATGATGGATGCAGGCTCTTCATTCATGAATGGATTGCAATGTAATTGCATAGCATTCTGGGGTGGCAATGGCCAGGCTGCATGCATACACATCACGTCAACAGAAGACGCATTTAGCAATATTGGCTTTACATGGAGCAAATGTGGCCAAAATGGACATGCTTAGCTTATCCGCATCTGCCCTAGTCTGCATGGTAGAGCAATCCGGTCAAACAACAAGGCAGGAGGGCGCAGGAATCGCATGCGCCCTGTCCGACGTGGACGAGGAGCATGTGAAGAGCGCCGCTCGTGAGGGCCAAGAATGCTGTGAGGTGGATCTTCATACCCGCATTCATGCCGCTCTTATTACCATGACGACGAATCAGCATGCTCGATCGTCTTGCGAACCGTACGTTCTCGACCGATTCCTCGGTGCATATCCACGCATGCTCATCCCTTGCTGAGGGTTTAGACGTTTAGCAGTCCAGGAAAACCCAGGCAAGCCTCAAGCACAATCTGCAATTACATGACCAATCTGTTGGCACTACAAAAACAAAAAAAAACTGAACTTGAATCAATCCAACTTTTTTTTAAAAAAAACTCAGAATTAGACATGCATGAATAAAATCAAGAAAAGTAAACATTTTTTTTGGTTTTGCAATCGTACAGAACTGTGAATTCCTAGAGATGCCCAACGGTCACATGCCGCCTCCGACGAAAGCTCACGCTCACAGGTCTGGAAAAGGCGCGACGCTGTATGCGCCGAGCATGCATTCCCGGCCGTGACAACATTTAAACCCACGGCATGCGAGCCAAGCCTTGCCGATCACACCCCACCCCCGCGCGCCACTCTACTAAACCCCCGCGCCCCTCGTCACACTCTCCTCACCCACTTCACTACACTCCCTCCCGGCCGGCGCCCACTCCAAGCTCAAAGTTCAAAACCCCCCTCCTCTCCTCCCCTCCACTTCAAAGTTCAAACTCCAAATCCCTCCGCTCTCCGCCAAGGTTCGCTCACGCCTCACTCGTTGCCTTGTCGTTGGTTTCTCTGAACGCTAGGCAGCTGATACGCGCGCGTTGGATTCGTGCAGGAGAGGATCGTATCGGAGCTAGCTGATCGAGGACGACGGCGGCGGCGATGGAGAGCTACGGCGGCCGGAAGCGCGCGTGGAAGAAGGGCCCGACGCGGGGGAAGGGCGGCCCGCAGAACGCGGCGTGCGAGTACCGCGGCGTGCGCCAGCGGACGTGGGGCAAGTGGGTGGCCGAGATCCGCGAGCCCAACAAGCGCACCCGCCTCTGGCTCGGCTCCTTCGCCACCGCCGAGGAGGCCGCGCTCGCCTACGACGAGGCCGCGCGCAGGCTCTACGGGCCCGACGCCTTCCTCAACCTGCCGCACCTCCGCGCCTCCGTCACCGCCGCCGCCGCCGCGCACCAGCGGCTCAGGTGGCTCCCGGCCTCCGCCAGGGGTGCCGCCGCGGCCGCCGTCCCGGCATACGGCCTCCTCAACCTCAACGCGCAGCACAACGTCCACGTCATCCACCAGAGGCTGCAGGAGCTCAAGAACGGCGCGTCGCCCACCAAGCCGCCGCAGGGCGGCGCGAGAGTTACTCCCCACCAGCTCGGCCCGCCTCTCCCGGCCTCCACCTCTCCCTGCTCCACCGTCACCAACGGCGGCGTTGCTGCCCACGCGGCTCTGCCGCCGCCCATGTCCTGCTTCCAGGCCCTGGAGCAGGCGGTGGCCACGGCCACGATGGCGGCCGACGACGACACCGACCCGTGCGAGGGCGCCTGCCCCGGCGCGGACAAGCCGCAGCTCGACCTCAGGGAGTTCTTGCAGCAGATCGGCGTGCTCAAGGACGACGAGGACGGCGCAGCCACCAAAGGCAGCTTTCACGGTGATGGCGAGGTTGGCTTTGGCGGCAACGGAGAGTTCGACTGGGACGCGCTGGCCGCAGACCTCAACGACATCGCGGGAGGCCACGGCGGCGCCGTCGGCGTGAACGGAGGGTTCCAGATGGACGATCTGCATGAGGTCGACCAGTTCGGAAGCTGCCTTCCCATCCCAGTCTGGGACGTGTAATCTGAGTCCATGCAATGTCCTGCCTATCTGCATGCACATGGGACCTCTCACTACTTTACCTTTCAAGTTCATGTACGAATCTGATTCTGAGTGATGAGTTTGGCATGATGAACTTTCATCACTGTGTGATGAACTGGGTCTTATTTTATCAAGCTTACAAAAAACCCATGCATCTTCTAATGGCTATAATGATTAGTTCTCCAAAATGATATTTCCGTAACTTAAGTGCATTGACAAGCTTAAACGGAGTTGAACGAAAAAACATAGGCAGACAGGAAAAATAGGATAAATGCGTGCATATATCGATCAGGTATCTCATTTTCATCCAGAAACCGAAAGACAGGCATCAGCAGAGTATCAAATCCAGATTTATATCACATTACAACACCAGGCATGGTTCACAATTAGTGCAAAATATATGATCGGCCACCGAACAATTGGTGGAGTCAAACATAGTGCAAAACACTCATCCTTATTCGCCTTAGCTGATGTTTCGGCAGATGCTTTATTACTGCGTGCACTTGATCCCTCCACCAGTCAGTAACTTTGCCGTATCACAGCTACCACGGCAACGAATATGAATAGTAAGAGCAAAATGCTCAAGGCTAGATGGGGCTCGATTTTTATTACGCCCAACCGAGGACCAAATGCAGTGGCTTTTACTTGTATATGAGAGCATCTCTCCCAGGTCCAACACCAATGTAGTGCACTGGAACACCGACAAGCTCTTCTATCCTCTCCACATAGCGGCGAGCAGATTGGGGAAGTTCCTTGTAACTTCGAATGGAAGAAATGTCACTTTGCCAACCTGGCAGCACCTCATAGTTGACCTAAAACACAAGACAAGGCAAACATGAGATGAAAGATATGTATTCTTACTTTCTTAATTCTTACCTGTCTAATTGTTACTAACAAGCTGGTTACTGGTACCACCAAATTCCCAAAAGCTTTGGAGACAAGCTTATTATATTGTGTTCCAAAAAATAACATAACTCCTCCAAAAAAATGCTATGATTTAACTGACAGGGCGAACAGAAGTGCATTTGAAAGGTTACCTGTACTTGCTCCAGGGTGTCAAGATCCCCAGGGAAGGATTGTAGCTTCTGTCCATCAGCTTGGTTATAAGAAACACCCACCTTAATTTCTGACAGTCCAGACAGAACATCAAGTTTGGTTAGATTAAGGGATGAGAACCCATTGATTTGGCAGCAGTACTTGAGTGCAACAATGTCAAGCCAGCCACATCGCCTTGGGCGACCCGTTGTCGTGCCAAATTCCATTCCAGCTTTCCTAAGCCGATCACCTTCCTCTCCAAATAGTTCAGTTGGGAAAGGACCAGAGCCAACTCTTGATGTGTAAGCCTTGACCTGCATGTAAAGTATACAGAATATATGAGCGCTGCATCATGAAAGAGGACTGTATAATTACAGTAGTTTTAGCTTACCACTCCAATCAGGTCACCAATTACCCTTGGGGCGATGCCAAGGCCAGTGCATATCCCACCAGCTGAAGGGCTTGAGGAAGTCACAAATGGATAAGTACCAAAATCAATATCCAGCATAGTTGCTTGGCCCCCTTCAACCAGAATTTTCTTGTTCTGTTTGATGGATTCATTTAACACATGCACGGTATCAGCAATGAAGGGCTCCAAGTGCTCTGCAAACCTCTTGTACCTCTCAACCTCTTCCTTGAGCATGCTTTTGCTGTACTTGAAGCCTTGAAATCTTGAAGCAGCATCTTTAAATAAGACATCAAGCTTATCCCCAAAAGTGTCCATGTGCCTTAGATCACAAACTCGCAGTCCATTTCGAGTTACCTTGCTGGAGTAGCAAGGTCCAATGCCTCTCTTAGTCGTCCCTATAAAGGAATCTTCCAGCTCAGCTTCCCTAAGTCCATCTACAACCTGGTGCAGATCAAACAGCAGATGTGCCCGATCAGAGACCAGTATTCTTCCATCACAGCGGACTCCATTAGACTCAAGGCCATCAATTTCTCCAAAGAACCCTGGAACATGGATAACCGCTCCATTGCCAACAACACACTGTGTCCCTTCATGGAGAATTCCAGATGGGACAAGATGAAGAGCAAATTTCTTGCCTTCAGCGTTGTAGATGGTGTGTCCAGCATTTGCTCCCCCCTGTAACAGTAAGGTGGAAACTAAGATAAGGCTGCTGATACTGATTGCTTGGGCTGTGTTCCAAGAACTTCATGTGACGTGTATAAATATCTAGGAAAGAAAATCCAATCGCACAAACACAGGGAACTCCTGAGAGTTCAGGAAAAAATCATCGCAGAAATCAAGCAGAAAGCAAATAAATAGTGGACTGGCTATGTAATGACCCCCAGGAGCAGCAGACATATATTACTAGAAGATACAAAACACAGTGAAATGTCAAGATTGAGCAAGTTGAGTAATTCACAATAACTTGCTTTAAGAATACAAGGCAACTAGCACATCAGCACTCTACCCAACAGAACATAAAAACTTGTAACTTATTAGTTTCTCCAGGATATAACCACACAGGCAAGATCATTATGTAATCCAGTAAAATGTATAATCTTTTGCTTGGATTAAAACTATATGTATAATCTGTCAAGTTGGATCATACCATCCACAATTTCTCAATCTGATTTATGACAAGACATTCAAGCATGCTAGAAATGAAAATTTTCACCGGTGAATGTTTCAGTTAAACGAAACGAGTGCATGTTTCAGTTAAGGTAAAGTGTTTATCTGTCAAGATCAAACATCCTAAGACACCTGTAATTGGACAAAAGGTGCGTGTATCCGAACTTTACTCTCTTTAACAAATTTCACATAAATCGTGGTCATATCACTACATGGGAGGGAGCAACAATAACACCAGATGAAGATGAATTCTACGCATATCACTCTTCCACCATCAAACGCCAATCTAGGAAAAGCACCCCCGAATTCCATCGATTCGCACCGCGAACTACCAAATTTTCAAAGAGCACACTAGTGCCACTGCCACGGAACATCTCCTCACCTGGCAACGCGCGACGATGTCGAAGCGAGGGGCGAGCGCGTCGACGAGCTTGCCCTTCCCCTCGTCTCCCCACTGCGACCCCAGCACGCCGGAGACCTGGCTCAGCGCCGAAACCCGATCCTCCGCACAATCCGCGTGAACAGCAGCGGTCGCGGTGGACACGGCGGCGGGGGCACGGGGGCGTGTCTTAGGCAGACGCACCGAGTGCGCCGCCGGGGCAGCAGGGAAAAGGGATTTCCCGCTCCCAGCGGCAGCCTGGTGGCTGAGAGTGGAGAGTGACATGATAGTCCGAGCCTTTGAGGGTTTTAGGATGGGCTTGGTGGGTTGCTGCTGGGCTTCTCCCTTGTTTATTTATGTATCCCGGCTGCACTGGTAAGGGGCATTGGAAAAGCGAAAAGGGGAACCTGGCCACTTGCATACTTGTAGCAAGATATTTTTAGAGAAAAAGTCCCACTTTTGTATGAATCGAGGAAACAATTCAATCAATCAACAATTGAAATAATTCTGAAAAATCAAATTCATATTATGGTATGCTAAATTTTCTTCAATATACACCAAAAGCATTTGTTTTAAATAAAAAAAAGTCAAGAAGGCAATTGGCATTAATGACTATCCATCAAATAATTTTTTATTAAGAAAGAAAAAAATACCATGCATCATGGTGGTTAAAAACACGATCTTAAATTTTATGAAGAACAGACTGGTACGATAGCATTTTAGAATTGGATGGTATAATATAATATCCTACCCGATTCTAACATATACTTCTCCAATTATTTCATTTTCAGTAGTGGTACAAACGCTTATTTGTGCATTTAAAATCAAATCTCATTAATAGATATAGAAAGCATCTAGAATAAAAGTTTTAACAACCATGGCAGGCAAGTCAACTATACTATGAAATAAAAATATCAAAATATAAATATATTTTTTTACTTTCCAACTCTTTGATATCTAAAATACTTACTGTCTTTATGTACCTTAAAACTTGGATTGAGACATGTAGGAACAAATATATGAGAAGTTGCTCTTGTGATCATGCCCCTACCATGATTTCTACCATAGTCATGCCAAATTTGTGAGTAGGAGTACAAAAATACCACATACGACTCCTGCATGCTATTAGACGATCAAACCATATATTTTTTGCATAATTTCTATGCGTGTTAGTTAGTTCTACTTCTACCATGATGGAAAAACATAAAAATAACGTAAATCATCTTCCAGTTTACAAGACGAAGTTTGAGAGAATACGCTTTCCGTCTTCTCCTTCCCTGGACCAAAGCCTGAATCTGAAACGCTCGACGCTTCAGAAGAAGAAACAGACCCAATCCATTATCGTGCGAAGCGCTCCGCGGCGGGAGAGCTCGCGGCGAGCGCCACCCATGCTGCGCGTCGTCGTCTCCACCCTCCCCGCCCTCCGCCCGCTCCTCCGGCGCCGGCCTCTGCTAAACCCTAAACCCCTCATCCGCTCCCGCCTGCCGCAGCGGACGTTCCGCGCGCTCTCGTCCTCCGCGCCTCCCGCCACCCCCACGCCCAGCGCCGCGGGGGTGGGAGAGGCGGTTGAAGTGGAGGAGCACCTGACGCGGTGCGCGGCGGCGGGCAGGGCGCCGCTGCGGGTGGCGGTGCTGGTGAGCGGTGGGGTGGACAGCAGCGTCGCGCTCCGCCTCCTCCACGCCGCCGGCCACCGCTGCACCGCGTTCTACCTTAAGATTTGGTTCCAGGTACGCGCGTAAGCTAAATCATTGTTCACCATTCGAGCTAGTACTGGAAATGCTACGCTGCAGGCTGTCTCGTGAACTTGGTTCTATAACTCGTAGGAAGATTTCAGGAACTTTTGGTCCGAGTGCCCGTGGGACGAGGATTTAAAGTATGCACAAGCTGTTTGTGACAAGGTATCGTTCAAATTCCAGATGGAACATGGTGTTTCATTCAATATCAGCATATGACATGTACACGAACTAATTTTGGCTTACATTGACTGACGAGCTGTTGTCTGGTTTTTGCAGATTGATGTACCATTGGAGGTGGTCCATCTGTCCGATGAGTATTGGAACCATGTGGTGAGTAAGCTTCTTTTTGAGCTTTTTTCTTACCTGAGCTTTGTCAATGCACTTGTTATGGTATTTACTCTGTGAGAAAAAATATCACCAATTTGATACCTAGGTATCTCACATCATCAATGAGTATCGCTGCGGCCGCACACCAAATCCTGATGTTCTTTGCAATACAAGAATAAAGTTTGGTATGAACAGTATTTTTTTATGTCAATCTGTTATACTACTATCGAATTTTAAAATTCATGTTGATGTTCATCTTTCAAACTATGATGTTTTTCTTATTGTTGTTTGTGCAGGGGCTTTCTTAGAAGCTATTGAAAATCTGGGATTTGACTACATAGCTTCAGGACATTATGCACATGTAGTCCATCCTTCTGTTGAAAATACTGACGTGCCGTCGCTACTACAATTATCAAAGGATAAGGTATTTCACGCATCCCCCGCTCAAATAGATCATTTGATTTCTGTGGATCTGATTTTGATGCCAGTTTGCTAATTCTTTCTTTAAACCATTAGGGGGCCTGGAATTACAGTAATAATATAGTTCGATTGTTAATTTTGTTTGGTACCGTTATATGAACCAGCCTTTTGATTCTCTAATTTTTTTATTACAGATCAAAGATCAGACCTATTTTCTCTCTCATCTATCTCAGTCTCAGCTAAGAAGGCTTCTTTTCCCACTAGGATGTATCAAAAAGGTTTGGTGGATTTTCAACAACAAACCTATTTGTCATGGGCCAGATGGTACAATTTGCCTTATTAATTTTTGTTGTCTTGTATTATGCAGGATGAGGTGCGCAGACTGGCTGCTCAAATGGGCCTTCCTAATCAAGGTAGAAAGGACTCACAAGGGATATGCTTTCTTGGAAAGGTAAACACTGTACCTGCCTTCTTAGTGATCAATGTTCTTGGTAAATGGCACCATCATGGAGCTAAACAAGAATCTGTTTATAGGTTAAGTTTAGTGAGTTTGTTGAAAGACATATAGGCGAGATGGAGGGAATCATATTGGAAGCTGAATCTGGAGATTACCTAGGAAACCACCGGGGGTTTTGGTTCTATACAATTGGTCAACGGCAAGGATTGCGGCTTGCTGGAGGACCTTGGTATGTACAGCCTTTTGATGCATGCTCAATCTCTATATGCTTCCATATTATCAGCTTGTTAGGCAACTATCTATCTAGTAAGAGTTACTGCTCTGCCCTATTTAGTTGCAGTATGGCAAAAATTTTCCATGATCATGTTAAACGTGCATGCTTTGGTTCGTCCTGAAGCTCTTTAAATGAATGCCTTCATATGATCATTCTTGTGCAGGTATGTAGTTGAGAAAGATGTTCAAAACAATGTGGTTTTCGTATCGAGGAATTACTATTCGCTGGATAAGCGGAGGTGCACATTTCGTGTTGGATCACTAAACTGGTTTGATGATTCTGGTCCTGGAAACAGTGAGCGACTTAAATGCAAGGTAACATGGTGCCATATGGTAGCCTAAGGGTGGTATGATACATGTTCTTTGGCCTTTTTCTGTCTGGTATTGTTTGGATGTCATAACCATCTGCTGCATACAAGTACATGGTGATTTTGCATAAATACGACTCCGATAAGCTGATTGAAGCTTCAGTTGATTGATCAATTTTGAGTGATCTAGCATTAATATCCTCATTTTATACTCTAGCATCAAATAGGCCCCATTATTTTTTTGCATCAAACATAAGTGGTTAAACGATTAATCTCCCTGTTGTAGTCATCAGCATGTGCCATGTGTTTGCGATCCCTTGTTTTAACAGTTGATGGCTTGAAAATCTGAATGGGCAGAATAGAAGGGTCTTTGCATTTTTGTAGTGTGGGGTCGATACATGGAGTTAATCGATCTTGCTGATCCCTGATGCTTGAGTATGGCTAAAGTAGTTTGAAACTGATTACCTCAAAATTGGTTTAAAAAATCAACAACAAAGTGGTTATACTGCTTCCAACTGATGCCTGATGTATCCCCATCCTTCTCTTAATCAAGATGTTTTTGTTTTATGTCAATATTCATAGCACCTAGTATGTTCCCGTGTGAATTTACTGGTGTCTGTGCTAAACTGCTAACATGAAAATTCTGATTCCTCAGGTGCGGCATAGCCCTGAATTCCATGATTGCACGGTGACAAAAGAGCATACCGAAGAAAATGGAGATGTTTTGGTGGTGCACCTCTCTGAAGATGACCAGGGATTAGCAGCTGGTCAGTTTGCCGTGTTTTACCGCGAAGATTTATGTCTGGGTTCTGGCATAATTTTGGAGTCGTGGGATGAAATGAGCTTTCCCGTCTGCTCAAGGGCACTTGAAATCGCTAGATTGGAGGACAAGTCGAGCCTAGGGAAGCCAGTAAGAATCATCAACTTGGAACACATAGTTAAACCAGAACAAGAGACAATCAAAGCGGCCTGACGGTTCCCATCCCAGTCGATGTGGCCTTTTCCCGACGGCACCAGCGGTCCTGCAAAGCTATATACACCGGCAGTTTCGCGAGCCCTGCCATCTGTAAAAGTGTCAATTCAGGAAAGAGGAAACCCGGGGTGTTCCAGAAACTATCGCTGTGGTGCCCCGAAAGCCGGGAACTCCAGGTCTTTATTGGAAAGATGACATTGTGGCATGCTGTTGGGGAGCTTGCGTTTCAGAAGAGGAAGCTTCGCTTCCGGATAGAACCGGCGGTCGAGCGTCCTTGTCCATGCAAGGATGGAAGGTGATTGGTTGACCTGACACAAATCGTTGGCAGTTATTTCCCGATCTAGCGTAACTAATGCAGGGAGATCGTTACGTTGTACAATACTGATACGACTTTGTAACTTGTATAAATTCTGAGGATAACGTCGGCGCGTGATTCAACTGTACTGGCCATTAGACAAATCGTACGTGGATCGGAGTGGACAATCAGTATCGTGTACTTGGCGTCGGTGCGACGTGTACCTGTCAGTACAGCCAGATGTGCCGTACCATACGTCTGGTACTCTGTTTTTCTTTTACAAGGTTCGGGCGTGCTTTGCGAGTTGTGACACCTGATACAGAGAAGCGCTCAATTTTCATGTCTGATCAATCAGAGAAGCTCGTAAGGCATCTCAACACTGCCATCTTGCTTGTAACTTTTGATGCATGAGCCTTTCGGAACGCGCACCAATTCTCAGGGCAGGTGCCAAATGTGAGGTCCCGGCCGGGACGGCGTCCTGAGATTGCGCCCGCGCCCCCCCCCCCCCCCCCCCCCCGGCGAACTCTCCAGGACGAGGAGATGCTGCCCGTGCTCCTTGGGCAAGTCAACGGATCCAATGGATTTGGATTCCGTAAACCCTGCAGCTGTAATCAATTCCAAGTCGCAGCCATTACGCTATGCAGACGGAATAATAAAATGATTAGGCCCATCGAGTGATGCGAGCGTTCTAGAAGAGCAAGTAGAAACTTTCCCTGGTGCTTGACGACTACCTTGTTTTTACATGTAAAAATACTGATCCTCCTTGACTAATCTTCCTGACACCATTTGGGGCCCTATCTATCATTGCTGGCGCACTGCCATTGTGCTGTGTGGGAAATGGTCGCCTGACTGACCATCTGACTGACTGACACTTGTGAAGGAACGTGCTAGGGGCTAAGGATCGATGCTGGGTGTAGCACGATGGCTACAGAAACTGGGATTCAACACGGCGTCGGCGAGAGGTCGCCATCGCCTGCATTAGAGAATCGGAGCCCTGCGCCAGCTCGTCAAACCTAATGCCGTGACCAATCGGTCGCAACTACTGTTCTGCGAGTTTTTCCCCAATCTCTTCCTCGTGCCTGCCGTCTCCGAGGCTAGGAGAACTTTGGGGCAACATCGCGTCGGCCATCCCTTGGCATTTGTCTGTCGGTTTGCAGAACGCAGGAATTGGACACATGGATCGACCCAGAAAGCGGAGGAGCTTTGAAGTCAGAAATAGGACACTTGGGATCAAACCAAAAAGTCAAAAGGAGTTCCGTTTCCATCTCAAAGTTCTGAAATTGAAGCGCTGGCAAGACGAATTAAAACTGCGAATTCTCAAGTGATGCATCATCCTCAAGTCACAAATGCTATACAAAGGGTAGGCATCAGACTCCTCACAACCCACGCAAAACACACCAGTTCATATCCTTTCCCTCATCACCTCTCACAAAATCTCCCCTTTGGACAGATTATTATTATCAACCTTAATTCCCAGCTCTACATGCTACACCCAATCCTCACGAAAAGGAAAAAAAAGGGGGGAAAACGGAGGAAACAGAAAGATTGCGAAGCTAACTGCTACTCCAGGTGGATTGCATTAGAAGCTACTAGAAAGGGCAAAGAAGGGGATGGAGAAGAGGAAGAAGCGCACAAGGTCTTGTGTGCAGTAAGTACCATGCGCGTGCCGGCGCGAGCGTGGGTAGGCAGGAGGAGAGGAATCCGGTCGGTCCGAGACGACGACCGGCGGGGACCGAGCGGGGACGCGGCGGCCTAGCGGAGGGCGCGCGCGAGTCCGGCGAGGATGCGCGAGAGGCCGAGGCGGAAGCGCAGGACAGCGCCGTGGGAGTATGGCGCGCAGTCGCGGCAGACGGCCTCCATGGCCTCGACGAAGAGGCTGAGGCTCCGCACCGGCGGCACGTAGAGCGTCAGCGGCGCCGCCGAGAAGGCCAGCGCCATGAGCAGCTGCAGCATCTCCGGCGGCTCCGAACGACGAGAAGAGGCGCGCCCCCTCGCCCCCGCGAAGAGCCAAGCGGATCTTGGCCGGCCGGCCGGTCGCTCGGCACCGCGTGGCGCGCTGTCGAGACGGAAGGTGAGGTAGCTAGCTAGTAGCGGCTGGTGCGGTGGGGGCGGCACGGCGAGCGAGCGTCTGGTGGCGGGGGATGCGCGCGTGTTTTTTTCTGGCCGTGTTGGATTTGGCCTTTTATAGCGTGCCAAGGGGAGGATATCAGGATAAGCACGGTGCACGGGAACGCCAGCGTCTTCTGGAGGGGTGCGAGCGAGCTCACCGCTTGACCGTCGGGGACTTGGAAGCGTTCCGAGAGAATAGCTGCCGGTTGTGTCAGCGATAGGCACTGCCAGGAGTATAAAACCGTCGTGAGCGGGCAGAAATTCCACGCTGATTAGTCGGCCGTGACGGCGGCTGCTGCTTGGCACCCCCGCGACGCGACATGCGTCTCGGGTGCAGCGCAGGCCTGGCCACGAGATGCATGGGAAAAGGATTGGGGACAGGAATAATGTGTGCGGGCTAGTGCTCATGGCCTGCCGTCGGTTTGGGGTTTTGTGCCTGTTTGGATCAATGCAAAGAGAAAGAGAAAGTGCAAAACTTTTGCTCTTTTGCACTTTTTTTTGCACTTTTGGATCCAAACATCCTAAAGTGCAAAAGGGCAAATGCTACCGTAATTTTGCTAATTATGGATTAATTAGGCTTAATAGATTCGTCTCGTCATTTAGTCCTCATCTATGTAATTAGTTTTTTAATTAAACTATATTTAATACTTCTAATTAGCATCCAAACATCTGATGTGACAGAAGCAAAAATTTTACCATTTACCCTTTTACCATTTGCTCTTGGATCCAAACAGGCCCTTTGTGGGTCGCCCAGTCATATGCATGTGGTTTTGTAAAAAGCGAGCCCGAACCAACGGACCCACTCCGTGTTCTCGAGGGAGCAACGTTCTTTTGCCTCGCACTAGACGCCTCGCGCGCCGCCGGGAGAAGCGGAAGCTTCCACTGCCCGCAAGCGATACTGAATGGAAATGATCCGAACAAGGCATGCAAGTCCAATTTATTTTTGAGTCATTAGATTGGTCCGAGATTTGTCAAAATCATCTAGGAGAAAAAATAGACTAAGATCGTAAGTCTGCATAATTAATTAGCTGCAAAAAAAACATATTGGCTGTCCACTCGCGTCCTGATCCGGCGGCGGCTCGCGGGCTCACGGCAGCGTCCTGGCCCCAATTCGTGGCCTCGGTGTAGATTGCTGGGCCTTGAAGGGAAGGAAGCCCAGCTCCACTGTCGTCGTCTGCTTCGGGCTTCGAGTCCATCCGCCCACGGCCCACCTTTGCGGCGCGCGTGGCCAGCCCAGTCAGTCTTTTTACTCACACAGACATAGAGCAGAAGATGGCTGCTGGCTTCACCACCACTCTCAGATAATCTCACCAATCATAGACGCCGCAACACCAATCATTGGCGAACCCAAAAAGGAAAAAACAAGGAATCGTACAGAATGCTAGTTTTTACTTATTAGAGCAGCCATCTTCTCAGAACAAGTTACAGGAAACAGGTGCCACACAAAGGGCCAGCTTCACCAAACAACCGGGGCATTGGCACCGGCATCGTCTCCACTCGCCGGAGGTCCAGACGACCAGACCCAAACCCAAAGACGCATGCCAGGTCCCAGAACAGAATGACCGCGAATCCGGGCGCACCAAGTTACAGACTTACAGTTGCGGAAACCCCAAGTTCAGTTCAGTTCAGACAAGAGCCGAGTCGAAATTGCTGATAAGCCAAGGATGAGTTGCCAGTGGGGCGCTCCTTAAGCGCCCCCTCTCGCGTGGTAATGGCGATCGCCGGGTGGGAGGTTGTGCTCGTGCTTAGTGAACAGGCCGCCGTTCGCGGGCATGCGCTGCGCGTCCGAGGTGCCACCGCCGCCAGGGGAATCTGACTGCTGCTTCGTGTTGAGGAACCGCCCGCCTGTTCCCCGAGCTCTCTTCATGGCATGCAGGTGCCGAGACTCGTGAAGGTATGGCTGCACAGATGTTATGTTTAGGATTCTGAGGTACTTCCTACTCATGCCCGAAAAAAAACGCACTAGATGAATCTGATACCGATTCACAAGAAAAAGGAAAGATGAATCCTAATGCCATTTTTTTAAAAAAAGAAACTATAACAATAAAATCCTACAAGTTGTTGGTAGCGACAGGGTACCTTGCGACTTTTCACCAGCTTGTTTTCAGCCTCTAACTTTGCACGGAGCTGTCTCCGTCGGAGAATTGCATGGTATTGCTTTGCGTTCACATAAATGGGCTCTTCAGCAGCTGGCTCGATTGGTAACGGCACTCGAGAGGATGACACCATGCCCACAAGCTGGGGGTGCATCTGCTTAATTATTAAAACATGAGACACAGTATGAGATTATAATTTTAATTATCAATGCCAACTTATACTGTAACTAGCAAACAACAAGCCATAGCAATGACACAATCATGCAGACTAAAAATGTAAAAATGGCTGCAGGAATAACACCATAAAATTTGACAGGTGAATACAAGGGCAAATCAATCACATGCTGGGTGCTGTCTCAATATTCCTGTTAGCCAGTGCAGAATACTCAAGGCACACATGCATGCACAGAAATATCCTATTAGTTGGACCCAAGAAGGTAGTGAACAACACTGTCTAGCAAAGTGGATAAAGGACATCTTGCCCCATAAAGTAGGAGAAACTAATGAGATAACAGGCTGGATGCATAAAGATCACTTACAATAGCATGCTGCCCATAAGCTGCCACTGCACCACCATAGTATGAATCAGCATACGGGTATGATATAGCCTGAAAATGAAAGCACCTCGTGTAACTCACATGATTCCCTATCCGAGAACTGGCGAACAGTTGGAACTTAAAATTACTTAAGGACTGCTACAATTGGAACTTACAAAGGACTGACTACGGTCAGTTTTTGGATGTACATATGCTGTTTCTGGATTGCCAAGAGATAAAGCTGACATCATCTTATTTTCATCACTCTTCGAGTAACCATCATGATTACCTAGAATTAATACAAGGAAAAAAAGGATTGTCAAATAACTTCGATTGTACATATGCAAATAAGCTTTGCAGCTATGAAAATCCCTTTTCCTTTTTCACCATTTTCTATTTGCAAGCAATATGATATGACAGTATTCTGTACTAATACAGAATGGGTATGGGCCAAACCTGATTGATCATTATGATCGTTAAGGCTTCCTTCGCTCATTCCAGACACTTCTTGATGACTCTCGCTAGTTGATTGGGTAGCTGGGGAGTCGTAATCAGGCATTTGATGACCAAATTGGATCATTATTGTGCCATTTTCTGCAGAGGGACACAATAGGGGTTAAATTTCTAGCTGCAACAAACTAGACTACTAAAGGCATTAGAAAGGACAGAGGGCTCGCAAAAAATCAAATTGAACAATATCTTGGAGATTCTCCTTACGTCTCATCTCATGGAAATTCTCAATTCTTGTTTTTTCAGTTCATACTGTCCAAATATAAACATAGATCAGTCCCAAAAGAAAGTAATAAGAGATTTCAAACAAATGCAGTCTCCCTAATATGTAACAGCTGATACATGAAAACAGAATCAACCTTCAACCATATTCATGAAAAGTGAAAGTAAGTTAGACATTGCATAGTTATCAGCCCCTACAATCCATACAAGCTGAACATCTGAGATGTGTGACTTTGCCATGCACATGCTCTAATAAGATGGTAAGATACCTAGTACTATTTTGCGTCAGTGACATGCCTCAACTCAGCAGCACCCTCCGAAATTCGAATCCTTCATGCAACCACATCCGTATATCTTCACAGCCGCCATAATTTTTTTTGAGCAATCAAACTATGTGATGAGAGCTTAATTAAGTTCTTCGTGACTACTTTAGTTTTGTCTATAGGCCCACTAGTGAATTACGCTGCATACTAAGGTCACTAGTTCTTCCCACCTAAAGTTTTCTCGCAATTTATATACAATAATTATGTGTAAGACGAATTGTTTTCTTGCAATAAATCGTGAGCAAACTAACTTGCATGCAAATTTCTGCTGCGTGAATTGTACATAAACCCAACAGAGCTGCAGCGTTGCAAGCTCCCTGTCCAAATCAGCTCCTTTCCCCTAAGCATAAGCCAACCAGGCACAGCTGACACTTGTGAGTTCACAAGGATCATTCAGACATGAACACAAAGAAGCAACAAAACCTTCAATTAACCAACACGTATCCAACATATGTTGTGCTCTAGCAAATTGAAGAAGGCTTTAGCACAGGGCAGAAGGGCACACTGCAGCCACCACCTCACCTCCGGCCAGAAATGCACCCGCAAATCTCAGTACCGTATCAACTCAAAAAACAACCCAGCAACCAAGAAACCAGTCAGATCCACCACAAATCAGGCAGAGTCGCCAAGAAACAGTCCGAGAACCAGCTCGCCTGGGAGCAGAAACAGAGCTCCCCTCACACCGCAGGGAAGTAATAGACCACAGATCAAACAGGCTGGAGAGAGGCAAGTCAGCGAGGAATACCTGTGAGATGAGGAGGGAGCATGTTCCCCTTCCGGCAGCCCGCCGCCCTTGCTGCCTCTTTCCCACCTCGCTTCGCTCCTCTGCAAGGTCTCCTCCCTCTCCCTTCTCCCTCTCCCTCTCTCTCTCTCTGAGAGGGTCTTCAGTCTCGCTTGGTTTTTCTGTTGAGCTGTTGGCCCTTATCTCTCCTCCTCTGTCTGCACACCAACTACTTTAGTCTAATGACACTGAATAAAGCAGATGGGTGCTAGTACTTGTTAAGAGGTCAGAGAGCTACACATGTCACAGGGAAAAAAACAAAAGCTCGTACATTTTAACAAATCGGGTGCAAATTCGTATTTTTAGCAAAAAAAAGTGGCAACAACTTGCAGTTATTATTTAAAAAAACAACTTGCAGCTATATGTTTCAGTTTCTGGGCAGAATTAGCATATCTTTATATAAAATATATGCAAATTGTTGAGACATGTCTGCATGCAGCTTTGAGTAAGTACACCGCTAGATGCTGATGAATGACGGATGAATGGGTGATGGATTCACGTCAGGAGCCTGTCATCACGCCCTTTAACATCGGAGGGGCAAAGCCACCGAGACGGTTAGCGTGCTACGCTCGAACATTAACTTACCGTGTGAGTTTAGGAACCGAGGCTATATTCCAAATAGCTTTTCTACTCCAGTGCCAATGAAAGATCAAGTAAACTGACACAACCTTCTTTTTTACTGTAAAGAAACAGAGGAGATGCAGACTGAAACTGAAAAACTTGCATTGACAGGGCTAATACAGTAAGATAACTCCATGGGCACGAGTTAAACTAAACTAACTTGGACAGCTTTAGTTTTTCTCAGCACAATATTTTACTGTATCTTAGCAAAGATTTTTCTTGCTTGCCGTCGTATTCCCATCACGTAGACCTGCACTGAAGAAGTAGTCGTCCTTGTCCCCATCCGCCCTTTAAAAAACACACGCGTCTGTAGCTTTCAGATCAGTAGCTGGGACGCCATCGCGGCATGTCGCGCAGGCGCCACTTGTGGCAAGGCTTGGTGACTCATCCCGATGCCATGCTGCTTTTTTTTCTTCTTCTCCGGTTCACCCTTTGTCTACTTGCTTGCATAGACTGATTGATGGCCCCATCTCCAAAAGCTTTTCCACTCGAAATCCTTTTCTCTCATCATTGTATAAATTGTCTAGATTGTTTTATTTCTGTAATAGGTCTAGAAGGTCCTAAAACCTAGTACTATTAGAGTAGACAGTGGTTCAGCCGGAATCGGTGACACAAGATTCCTAGCAAACTAGGTTTTGGAGATGTCCATCCTTGCGCATCTATCATTGTTTAATACAGCTATAAGATTCGTGACAATGTTTTCAGATAATCGCTGATAAGATATTTTTGGAATTTTTTTCAGTTGTAAGCGTGGTGGGGATCATCACGTGTACCATATAGTACTTCTAACTTTACACCAAAAATATCCGTGCTACTTTTGCTAGCTAGAGATAACAAATATAAACAAGATTCGCCAGGCATGGTTTCGTGATAAACTCAAGGCATGACAAAAGTACATATTTTGCACTAAAAAAGAATGGGTGTTATCTTGAACTAGTGAACTTTAACAAACTGTTCAGAATGAATAGGCGAAATTCTCGTTGTTCGGATAAGTAACCAAAACTTAGATAGAAAATTAGCAAGGAACTTGATTTCTAGTTTGCTCAAGAGCTCAAAGAGCTATTGAGTAAGAGATGCAGCTACAAAGGATTCTACATCAAAATAAAAAAAATGTTTGGGAAAGAATTAACTGCTATAATATTAGCTTAAGAAATAATACTCCATTTCACGAAGTCAACTGAGTCCCATGCACTTCGGATAAGCACATCCTTCATATAGGATTAAGTCGTAATCACGCATTACAAGGTTAACCACGGCTGCGGAAACCATCGAAACACACGTGATGCCCCGGCACTAGCTGCATAAAAGCAACGGGCTTTGAACTTTCAAACCCTAATGCTCGGCCAATTAGAACATTCCAGAAGGGATATATATAATGGCAAACTCGAGTGCCCTCCTTGATCCTTATCCACTAACTGTACCATTGGCCAAAGCTAATGCTGCATCGCATATGATTAGGTATTCTATGGGTACGACAAAACGTAATGCTCCTTTACGCTGGACTGGACGGTGAACGACACCATCTCCAACGGCTAACCTTATCCATGTTCTTAACTGACAGCCTAACAGTATTATATTGGTGTCCTGATAATGCTAATCTAGTTGTAAATTGTACTGGCGCCATGTGATTAATCTGGTGAGAGATAGAGGACAATAAAAAAAGAAAAAGAAAAAAGGATCCACAAGGGCATAAACGTCTTGTGGAGGAAAGGTAAGTAGATCAGATCAGGTCATCGTACAAGTCAAAAAAGGAAGGTCACATACCAGCTGAGATTGGAGGTTGGAAATTTCCACCATGAATTGAGATTGGTTTAATTAACTGGTTCTAACTGTGATAAACATTGGAAGATAACTGAAGAATACTAGGAATGTGACACTGCGATATCAAAGTGAGAATACCTCTTTTTTGGCCCAAAAAATTTCAATTTATTGGGTGGAGAACAATTCAAAGGATGGGCTAGGAGTAGGAGCTGTTGATTGCATCACAGATTCACAGCAAACAGGAAAAGAAAACAGAGGCGAGAAAGTGAGTTCAGTGGGTCGGCTGTATGGTAATCCTGTAGCTTGTGTTATATTGACGTAACTTAGGCTGGGTGAAGCTGAAACTGCTGAAGCTTCCGGTTCATTTTAGCAAGAGCTTATAAAACACAGCTTCATGCTACAATATTTCAATTTACGTGAAATAAGATGAAGCTGAAGCTAAAATAATCTGTACCAAACGGGGCTGGTTTAGCTTCGTCAGTCAGACAAGCAGTAGCGGTCGAGAGTCAATGTTTCTCGGAACGAAGAAACTTCAGATGAACTGCCGTTCTGATGTGAACATGGCGGTGTGAATACTATTTAGGAATGTAAATGCTCCCAACACGTCAAAAGACTCAGGTAGGAATTACTAGCTAGCTAGCCAAAGGCAGGTCAGTTGAGTTGGCCATGAAGCATGACAACACGTCTTGCTAGACTTCAGTTTAGAATCCTTTTCAAACATGCATGTCGCTTTTATCCTTAGGGGAAAAAATAAAAGGAGTACGCGCCTACGCGGCTTCTTCAGCATTCAGCAGGTTACCTCTGCAGCAGGAGCTTTTTTAAAAAAGGGGATAAAAAAATAAAATTCGAAAAAGGAAGCCGGATGGAAAAAAATCGAAAAACAGGTACCTCCTGCCCGTTGATCGGGTGGGAGGCGTGGGGCCGGGGACCTCCCGCCCACCCAGCGGGCGGGAGGTCAAAAAAATTTCGAGGCCCCTCCCGAGGACCTCTTCGCGAATAAAAAAAGTTTCTTATTCGCAAAGAGGTCCCTGAGGCAGGCCTCCCGCCCGGCCAGTGGGCGGGAGGCCTCCAGCCCGGCCAGTGGGCGGGAGGTGCCCCTGCTTATGATTTTTGTTATATTTTCTTGAAATTTATGTTTCACAAACTATTTAAAATTCAGACTTTTTTCAAATACAAGATTTATTCGCCATACTCCTATGTATGCATATAAAATTTTAATTCAATTTTACGAAGAATATTTCGGTATCTAAAACTTGTACGAAGATGGTTAAACGATAACGTTTTGCAACGTAGAATCCAAATATTAGGATAGTACCATACATGAAGCCATTAAAAATAAAATAATATAATAACAAACAAGTTTAAATATACAAATGCCAAGTCACAGTTATAATTACAAACACAAATACTGATATGTCTTTAGTCAATGCGGCAAATATTACAAATACACATCCAGGTCTGATACAAACTCAACGCGGCAAATATTACACATGGGCAAACAACGTTCAAATAAGCATGCACCCACCACGGATACCCCTCCTTCACACATACCACATCGTACTTACGAGATTTGCACTCGACTGTTTTAACTCTCGCACAAGAGAGAGACCAGCACTTAACAGCTTCCTTGACCTCTTCAATTGAGTGGTACCTCGCACCCTGGACAATTTCATTCTCCCTGCAATCCGAAGGCACGCTAGATCCGTCATCTACGACAAGATGACTGAAGTCGCTGCTTACCCATTCTTTAGGCACATCATCGTCATCATCAGACGAATCGGCATTCATTGCTTCATCCAATTCACGTTCTTCATCTTGCAGCTGTTCAACAATAAAGGGTACGTTCTCGCCCTCATCAGCCACGCATTGAGGTGCTGCGGTGCCACCTGCCTCAATGTTTGCCTCCTCAAATTCTTCATCAATATTTTCATCCCCCGGAGCAGCTTCAATGTTTATCAAAGGGTTCTGGTGCACACTGACAAGAAGTACCAATGGCCACTGCTAATGACTTGCATTTTGCAGATAAGTTAACCAGTCCTCATTGCTTGCAAGTGGCATCAGCTCCCAGATCAAAGCGTGAGTGGTACGATTTATGAGTCCCTAAACACTCACAGTGTGTGTCTCTTGATTAATCCTTAATCCCCTCATTAACCAGTTGTATAGGGATTCAAATATCCTCTCGTGCGGTCTGGTAATTCCTCTGACCGCACAGTTGAATTCACTTAAATCTACCCCATTCGGCCCATAAATCACATTTCCTTCTCCGTAATATATTCTGAAAATACCCTTCTCGGAAGACATATCTGTCAATCATTAATAAACTAGTTATACTACATATTAATACACAACGACTCTAAGTTTCAGCGATTCCCAGATTCTATTTTCCAAAATCTAAATTATTCAGAATATAAATTATACTAAAAACTATTCAAAACATAACTACTCTAAGAAATATTTCCTAGATTATACTTATTTTTAAGTAATTATACGGCTAGAATGAGAATATACCTCCAAATCAACGTGTGATTAGGGCTTTGCCGCTTTCTCTTCTCTCTTCCTCTCCTCCCTTTCTTTTTTTCTAGTTTTTGCTGAATAAAATGATATTTTTGGGGCAGGTGGGGGTTTATATAGCCGGGGGGTGGGGGACCTCCCGCCCGACCAATGCCCCTTGGCACCACCTCCCGCCCGTTGGACGGGCAGGATGCCCCCGCAGGGATCTCTTCACGAATAAGATAACTTTCTTATTTGCCAAGAGGCCCACTGGATGGGCGGGGTCCCCGGCCCCACGTTTCCCGCCCGATCAACGGGCGGGAGGTACCCATTTTTCGAATCGGGGGACCTCCCGCCCGCTGGATGGGCGGGGGGTCCCCAGCCCCACGTTTCCCGCCCGATCAACGGGTGGGAGGTACCCATTTTTCGAATTATTCCCAACCGACTCCCCTTTTCCGAATTTAATGTTTTTTATCTTTTTGTAAAAAGTCTCTGCAGCAGGGGCACTGCTCATTGTCGCCCGCCGGGCCGCCGCTGCTCCCCTGCCGAATCGCTCCGGCCTGGTTCCCCGGCGGCGGGACCTGGAAAGGGGGCCCAAAAGGAAAGTAAACGGTTGGAGTGTCCGAGGCCGTCCATCATTTCTGGGCTTCTTTTCCCTACCTCGTCTCATAGGCTCATTTTCCAAGGCCAGCTCGAAACGAGCCGGGCCATGCGCGAGCAAACAGGATGTCATCGTCTTTCCTCTCGAAAACAGGAAAGAAAGGAAGGAACTCGCACTGCCATCGTCTCTTCGTTTTTTAATATACCCGACAAAATCCACTGGAGAAGACACGGTGAACTGATCCGTTAATAGAGATGCGATCCATAAAAGAAAGGAGATAATGTGGTCTGCATTCTCGATTCTTTCGTATGGGCGCGCTGCCGCTGGTGATCTTTCTCTTTTATATTTATATATCTACAAGGGTGTGATCTTTTGAAGAGAAGATGCGCTGCGCTCACCTGCTATGCAGGCCGGTGGGTTTTCACAAAGAATTTTATCGTTACCCTTCCGCGGCTCCACGGTTGGAGGGTCGGAGGGGCGCATCGAACGAGATGGGTCGGAGAAGGAAGCGTCGATGGCAGCCTTTCGATCGCAGCAGGGCGGAGTTCCCCTCTGATGAGTAAAGCTTCAGTGCCGTCGCAACCGACCGAGCTAGGCAGCAAGCGACCGAGGTGTCGTCTCCCTGCTTGACCAGTTGACCAGCAAGCGACAGACTGCTCCGGCTCAACCGTCCTGGTTCGTACAGTAGCTCCTACTGAAAAATCTTCAGCTCACTACTTTGCTGTGCTGTTTAATCTGTTTACTACTGGTACACTGCTGTACGATCTAATCTCTAGACGTTGACCACTCGATCCCTGGATTCGTAGCTTACCGGCACACTAACCTAGTCGAATTTTTGGAGCCTCACGTGCTGCTGAAAGGAACTGTCCGAAGTAGAATCTGCTGTAACGGTTTTCACCTCCGCTTGTTTTCGGCTCGGTTCCGAGCATCGGGACACTCGCCACCTTCTTCGGCCAAAACCCATGTCCTCGCACGAAATCAAACGATTCGCACTACCTTCAGTTGGAAGTTCAAAGCAACAGGGGTTCCGAAGCGGAAAACGACCAAATTTCAAGCAGTTCGTGATCTCACAGGTTCACTCACAGCAAACAGGTTTTGCACCAGGGTGAAAGGAACCAGCCATGTTGCCAGGCGACGACGAGGCACGTCACGGTCCGCGACAGAGAGCCAGCATGGCGCGCCGCGTGGACCCAGCCGAGCCTCAGCCAAGACGTCGGCCTCGGCGGCGGCCGCCAGCCCGCCACGGCCGGCCGCGCGTGTGGGAGTGGCCCCTCGGGAATCCAACGGCCGGCCGCGCTGGGCCCCGTCCCCGCCCACTAGATCTGCCCGCGGCCCATGGATCCCCCCTCCCAACTCTACGGGCGCCCAACGAACCGGAGCCGCATCGGCGTCGATCGCCTCACGTCGTCTGCGCGGCGCACCCAGGTCGCAACAATGGCGGCGATCCAAAGCCGTGCGTATGTGGGCCCACCTAGAAGGAGCCACCCGTCATTGGGCGCGCCAAGCGGTGGGTGTGGAAGGCCTCAGAGGGCTTGGACCAAGATTGATGGTGCCCGCGTCCGCAGCATCTCCGGAGGCCAAAAAGGAAAAAAAAAGGAAACTATGGGCTTCTACTGGACTGCTGGCACTGTAGCAACATACACACTAGCCTTGTTGCACGCTTGGCGCATGACACCTTTGCCTATTTTCTAGCGAATTGCTGTTGACAAGTTTGGGTTGTTTTTCTCTTTGTTGGCTGGGAAGATGTACCGGAAAAGAGCTTTTAGATCATTTTGCTTCCACGACATGTGCACCCAGGAGCATGAATTTAGTGGAGGTTGAACTTTTTGGGTGTGTTCGTTTCCTGGGGTCTAAAGTTTAGAGGGGTCACATCAAAGAGAATCTTATCGTTTAGAAGTATTAAATAAAGTCTAATTACAAAACTAATTGCAGAACCCCAGGGCTAATTCGCGAGACGAATCTAATGAGGTATATTAGTTCATGATTAGCGGATGATTACTGTAGCATCACTGTGGAAAATTATGGATTAATTAGGCTCATTAAATTTGTCTCACGAATTAGCACCCATCTGTGCAAAAAGTTTTGTAATTAGACTTTATTTAATACTTCTAAATGATAAGATTCTCTTTGATGTGATGGGTCTAAAATTTAGAGGTAGGAAATGAACAGGACCTTTTTTTATGATTCATAGGTTTTAAGTTGACTTTCCCGCTAGAACACTGCTACTCTTTTCACAATATGAGTGTTCTTAACTTCTTCTAAAAATGGATTTCTCGAGCGTCCGCATAATGGTAATGCACGATGTCAATACCGTTAACCTTTGCCTCTTCTAAGCTCGAAGTCCTCGTGCACCTTTTTCTTCTTCTTTTTGGCGTGGAGCATTTTACAAGCAAGCGTTACCCAAACTCACCCGATGAAAATAAGCAAAATCCATACCGTTTCATGCGTGAAAAGTGGACACTTTTCTCGACTACATGTATAAGTGCTTGGAGAGCACATCTTACTGCCCATCATTTCACAAGTTTCTAGCAGTAGGGCATTGCCGGTGAACCTCTGATCATGGCATCAAACTTTTGCGCTTCTAAAACTTACTACCTGCAAATCCAGCTCTAATGTCCAGTTGCCAATAATGCAAGAACGTTGCCATCTGCAAATCAACCCCTGGTGGCTAAAAGTTCGGATCTGCCCACGAATGATAGCACACAGAAATACTTGGGCCGGCGTGTCGGCGACCCATCTCTCTCGATTTTCTTGTGGGCGAGGCTCCGTGTCTCTGTGTGCGCAACACTCCAACTCGCGCATTAAAAAGGGGGGCGTCCTCTCACACAGACGGTGGCCACCTTTCCCGCGAGATCCAGCCAATGGGCGACGCCCACCGTCCCACTGGCGCTCTCCGGTCACCTCCGGCAACAGTAACCGATAAACCCAGCGTCCCGACACGCATCTCCGCGGCCACGTGCCGGTCGCCGTCCGGGCATCTCCCCCTACCGATAAGGCAGTGCGGGTGCAGCCAGGCCACCAACCTTCCGTATAAATATTCACTTACCCCCTCGGGATCCCGAAGAATCGCACACTCCGCGCTGCTTCTCACCTCGCCTGGCTCTTCCGTTTCGAGGATCCGGAGCACTCCTCTTTTCTCGCCCCTGGTTCGCTCGCTGGGTGTGTGCTCGCCGGAGGGAGAAGCTGCCGTGGGTGCCCGGAGGATCTGTAGGGGCGAGATGGTGGTCCATCTGGTGCTGGCCTGAGTTTCTTGGCTGCGAGGTTTGATTTGGGTTTTGGTGGTAGGCGGGAGTTACTGGTAGGAAACAGTGGAGGAAACGATGAGCTTTAGTGCCGTGGACATGGAGGAGGAGAGCGGCGCTGCGGCGGCCGCGGCGGCGGCGGAGGAGATCCGGCGGCTGCCGGCGGAGGTGAACTGGGAGATGCTGGACAAGTCGCGGTTCTTCGTCCTCGGCGCGGCGCTCTTCTCGGGCGTGTCCGCGGCGCTGTACCCGGCCGTGGTGGTCAAGACGCACCTGCAGGTGGCGCCGCCGCCCGCGGCGGCCACCGCGACCGCCGCCGCCATCCTCCGGCGGGACGGCCCGAGAGGGTTCTACCGCGGGTTCGGCGCGTCGCTGGCCGGCACGGTGCCCGCGCGCGCGCTCTACATGGCGGCGCTCGAGGCCACCAAGAGCTCGGTCGGGTCTGCGGCCGTCCGGCTCGGCGTCTCCGAGCCCGCCGCGTCGGCGGCAGCCTCCGCGGCCGCGGGCGTCTCCGCCGCCGTCGCCGCGCAGGTCGTGTGGACCCCCGTGGACGTTATCAGCCAGCGGCTGATGGTCCAGACCTCCGCCACCTGCCGCTATCGCGGCGGCGCGGACGCGTTCCGGAAGATCCTCGTCGCCGACGGCGTCCGCGGCCTGTACCGCGGGTTCGGCCTCTCCATCCTGACCTACGCGCCGTCCAACGCCGTGTGGTGGTCGTCCTACGCCATGGCGCAGCGGTTCCTCTGGCGCGTCGTCGGCGCCGAGCGCTCCGAGAGCTACCCGTCCCTGATGGCCGTGCAGGGCGCGAGCGCCGCGCTGGCCGGGGGCGCGTCCGCGCTGGTGACCATGCCGCTGGACACCGTGAAGACGCGGCTCCAGGTGATGGAGGCCGACGCGGCGCGCCCGACGCTGGCGAGCACCATGCGCGGGCTGCTCAAGGAGGGCGGCTGGGCGGCGTGCTACCGCGGCCTCGGGCCGAGGTGGGGGTCCACGTCGCTGTCCGCGGCGACCATGGTGACCACCTACGAGTTCCTGAAGCGGCTCTCGGCCAAGGAGGGCTCCATGGGCTAGATCCTCCGTCCCTAACCGTAGCGATGATCGTCAAGTGATGACCCGACCGAATCGCCTGTGTCCGTCCTGGAACTGGAAGCGAGATCGATCGATGATCCATGAGGGGGTGGTTGATTAGGATCCTCTCTTGTACATATGCTCAAGCTATTTGCCGTGCTCGTTTCTTGATCCGGCGCTATAGAGAGGGTGGGCAGGAAGAAGAACTTGAAAGGGGGGTTTTAGGATGCAGAAATTTTGCTGGCTTTTGCTGTGGCGCTGCAGCTTCAGGCCTGTAGCTGCTGCCTCTGATGATGATGAAAGCTTCTATGGAACGAAGAATTTCCAGCCAAAACTCAAAACCCGCATTGATTTCCCTGTTCAGTACTCTAATAATGCATCTGCAATTCTGCATTTGTCAATGGACTCATCACTCATCATGATAGTGAACCTTGCCTGCCTACTCTGCAGAGTGCTGTGCACTAGCCGCATCGCTGTCATGGCTTTGCTTCTCGGAATGGGTTCGTGCCCGCGGTAGCGTCGCGTCTCTTCACCATTTTCTTCGCTTCGTTGCCGGTTTGATGATTTGATCCATCCGTCAGGTGATTCGCGCACATCGGAACAAGGAACAGCAGCGCGTGCCACTTCATGAGCAGCCTCCGGATTCCCGGAATCTGGGACAAGGGGGGAAGAAAAAGAAGAGAACGGAGGCGCTGGAAAAGTTCGTTCGCAGGATAGATCAGTGCACCAGTGATGGTCACGACCCGTTCTGAGTTTGGTCACTTGAGAGGACTCCGACTGCAACTGCAAGCAAGTGCTAGATGCGGCCTGCCTTGGTACTGGAGCGAGGACACAGTTGCAGGATTGATTAAACGGAGGAAAAAGCCAAGCCAAGGATGACAGCGAAAGAAATGCGGATTTGAACACCTGTAGTGATCGGGTGGCAGGTGGCGATGCTTAGCAGGCTTCATCATCATGCTATTAGCGGATAAACTAATCGAAAAATCGTGCTCCCCAATTCTCGCACACCAACGATTCCTTGACTTGTTGGATCGGCGAAGAAGCCTCGAGAAACCTGGGCGTCTAGCTCAATCACGCATCAGAATTCAGAAACAGGGGCAGCAGCGCATCAATCACTCGTCACCGCATAGAGAAACAGGGGCGCCGGCTCGCATGATTCGCAGTCGGATCGTGCCTTCATCGCGTGGGCCGCGGGCCAGGCTGCTGCTGGTGCCGTTTCGGTCCAGCGCCGGGCCCTACGAACCCACGGCAGCCGTTCGGAATCGGGTCTGGTGGCCTGCTGGTGGGCCGGAGGGGCCCCAGTGACAGCGACGCTGCTCTGCCTCTGCTTGGTCCGTGGCGCGGGCGCGCGACACTCCGGCCGGATCCGGCGCCGCGCGGTTCGTTGAGCCTGGACGCCCGGCGTGGGTATGGCCATGGTATGGGGCACCGGTGAGGCCGCCAAGGATCTGATTCGTTTCGTTTCGTTTCTGTGGAATGATTCTCTTCTCCTCTCGCATTGCTTGTCTTGCTTGACTCGCCATTGATAGGTTATGGACTCCAGGTTACAGACGTGCTGTCTCATCTCTCGACTCTCGTGCTTGCAATCAGGAAGGCCGCACGGTCTAGATTTCCCTGGCATCTGGTCCCTCCTGTTTCTCACCTCCTGCAGTGGCCGGCGTGGCGTCGTCCTGCGATGGCATCCTCGAGGCTTTCGCAGCCCCGTTCTGTTCTCGCCGGAACCAGCAGAATGAGCAGAATGAGGCCGGGACCGGGAGCAGATGAACAGGCACGATCGTCGCATCCACACAGCTCCGACAGAGTCATCATCGCCTGCCAATTCCTCCCATCTGCTTGGAGGCAAGGGCAAGGCAAACAGCTAGCGTGGTCACCGAGCGACCTAGGAAGGTCGCTGCCCCTCTACCTCATTCACGGTTAACAACGACGTGTGGCGAAAACGTGCCCGGGCTGCTATGTGCTATGACGACGATCGTGCCAATTGTGTCAATCCTCGCACTTAAATTCCACGCTGCACCTTTTGCGGTGGCGTTGGTGCGCGGAAAATTAAGGTTCAAGACTTGAGCGCGCAAGAAGAGTCACGTCCACACGGACTCTGCAAGAAGTGTACGTGACGCTCTGCAACTCATATCAGTTTGCCACGGCCCTACATTTCTCCCAACAGCTTTAGGGCATGTCGCATTCAGTGGTGGTATACTAAGACACCACCAAGTGACAAGTGTTTGCTCAGATGCGCAGGATTTAAGATGGGCATCCGCTCTGCTGAGTGCTGTGCACTTAGGGTCTGTTTGGTTGGGGAGCCGCGTTGAATGGAACGGTTCCATTCCAGTTTCTGAGAATGGAGCCGTTCTATTCTACGTTTGTTAAGAAGAACGGAGCCGTTCCATTTTCTGTTTGGTTGGAGAGTGCGTTAGAGTAGAACCGTTCCATTCTGTGTTTGGTTGGAGAGTAAGGAGAGTGAGGTTACCTCCTCTTTTATTGGGGGTGAGGTTACCACCATACACAAAAAATGGAATATAACTAAGTTTCAACATGACATAATATGCAATATAATTAACTGAGTTTCAACGTAACATAATATGCAATATAATTAACTGAGTTTGAACATAACATAATAAAAATCATGACATACATGAGTTCAAATCAACCGAAATAAAATATACATGAGTTCAAATCAACCGAAATTACACATACATGAGTTCAAATCATCCGAAATAACACATACATGAGTTCAACTCAACCGAAATAACGCATACATGAGTTCAAATCAACCGAAATAACTAAACTAATAAACATAAGGGCAGCAGCCGCCATGACACAAACAATGACCCATAAGCTAGAAGTTCTCAGCCACAAAACTCGAAAACCACGATAGCTTCCAATCGGACGGTAGATTCACAAAAGCATAGGCATCATTGGGATGCCTAACCAAGTACTGATAGTATCGAGTCTTGTGGTGAAGCTCAAAACCTAGGAGACTGTCCACGGCTTCGAACAAACCATGTGGTAAAGCACTGCTTGCTTGCGCTATTGCATTTGCTAGCGTCTGGGTGCCACACTGAAATGCTTCAACCAAGCCATCGGTCTTTCTCCCGGTATCATCAATAGTCTTGGCTCTCTTAGCTGGTCTAGCTGATGAAGATATGTCATCATTGATGACACTTTTATCAATACCATGGTTCAGCCCATCATTTTCTGCAGTGGCATCACCCCCCATGGCTCACACCTTCACTTCTATCGGTCCCAATTGGGTCATTGGAGCTCTTTGCATACTGACCGGTAGCGATGCTATTGCCAAAGATTGTAGCTAAAAAACCAAAGTACATGTCCATACAAGTGAAGGCACATTAAAAGATACATGTTCATACGAATAAAAGATACATGTTCATACGAATAAAAGATACATGTCCATAAAAGTGAAGGCACATTAAAAGAAATACATAACTATCATATATTGTTTGTATGATAGTCTGCCCACATGGCATTGGCAAGTTCCTGCCTGAAGTTAACCATAAAGTCATGCTCTGCTGCTTGTCCATGAGAAGATGTATGATGATTACTGGTAGCCAATTCCTCACTCGCTTCAATGATAAAGTCATCACCTCCATCTTGTATAACCCAGTTGTGAATAATACAACAAGCAACCACAATTTCTACTTGTGTAGAGAAGGGAAAGAATGGTGTGGCATCATCAAGAATTTTAAATCTCCTCTTCAACGCACCAAATGCCGGCTCAACAGTGACTCTCAACGATGAGTGCCTATGATTGAATAATTCCTTCTCATTTTGCACAGGATTGTTGCCCCACTCGTTCAATTGGTTATACAGGTTCACGGCGTTTTCTTTTTCTAGATTGAATAATCATGGCCATCATCGAAAGTAACGTATACGCTGCAGCTGTGTAAATGAAAAGTTGCTGCTTCTTATCCATCTAAATTATACAGAAACAAGATAAAATCAATAAATTTTTAAGGCATAACAAGTAATCGCACAAAGCATATATTCAGTAAGACATAACGTTCTACCTTTCGAGGCGTGCACGCGGCCTTCCAAATTTCTCCTGCGAGCTGCCAAAATCAGAGACAAAGATCAAGACTGTGCACACATAATGCAAGCTTTGAATCAGAATCAAATACAGCAAGCTATCAGGAAACATCTATGACCAACAACCAAGACAGGGCGCTGGGGGGGGGGGGCGCTGCAGGGGCTCTAGCGGGGGGGGGGGGGGGGGGCTCCAGGCCGGCCGGCGGCAGATCCACCAGGGCGCGCGCCGGGGGGGAAGGGGGGGGCGGCCTCCAGCGGTGGCGCGCAGGGGCTCCAGGCCGGCGCGGCAGATCTGCCCGGGCGCACGACGGGGGGGGGGGGGGGGAGGGATCCACCGAGGCGCGCGCGCCGGGGGGCGGGGGGGGGGGGGGGGGGGCTCCAGGGGCGGCGCTCACCTGCGTGCGGAGGGGAGACGAGCGGGCGGTGACGGGCAGCGGGACTCCAGCGCGCGTGGGAGGCGAGCGCTCGCGTCCGCTCGTTTTCACGGAGCGAGCTCGTTCCGAATCTTCACCGAATATTCCTACGCGGGAGCGCTTCCGCTCCGCTCCGCTCCACCGTCCTCCAACCAAACACGTGCAAAAATGGAACCACTCCGCTCCGCTCCCCCTCGTTCCCCCAACCAAACACACGGTAAGAGCAGTAGACGAGTTCGTGGGCTATAGCTTGGAAAAAGCAAAGGAAAGCTTTCTGAAATCTGAGACCAGCGGGCCTGTTATTTTGTTCAGAGTGGATCAGAGCCTTCTCTTGCTTGGGCTGCAACCAGCGACAAGAGAGGCCCGGCTGGAGCTCTTCTTGTTGCCACACGGGCCGTGGCCGCGGTAAAGGATTGAGCCACCATGGCGCGCGCACTTGTTGGGCAGCAGCAAAGCCCAGGAACATTTGACAAGGCTAGCTAGTAGTAGTCCTCCGGCACTCAGGCTTGTCAATTGTCACGGCGTCACTCGCAGACAAGATTCCACGAAGCCTGTGGACTGTGATCTGTGGAGATACCGTGGACAGTGAGCTAGAACTGACGGTTGCTTGGTTGCCGCCGATGGTTGGCCGGCGACCGGATTTGCACGGTTGGTGGCGGCGTGGCGCGGTCCTTGTCTAAAAACCGGCACGAAAAGTGCTGTCAGCAACTAAGCCAGGATCGGAATCGTTTGCAGACACTGACAAACCGGGCCCATGAGATGCCCCTCCATCCGCCCAACCACTTCCCCTCCGGTCGCCGTCACGGCGCACGCCTCCTCGCCAGCCGCTACACCTCGCCACTCCCCATGAGATGAGAACCACAGCCACATCCACTGCCGCCGCGCTCCTCGCCCCGCGCCTGACGTGCTCCGCCATCCGCGCCCGCCTCCTCTTCTCCCGCCCCCCGCTCCGCCGGGTCGCCGCCATGGCCACCGCCCCCTCCTCCTTCCGCCCGGAGGTGGCGCGCTCCCCTCCCGCCCTCGAGCTCCCAACACCGCCTCTCTCCAAGGTGATGACACCTACTTCCCGCGTCGGATTCCTCCTTCGGTTTTGACTTTTGAGCTAGGTCAGGGTGTGATCTGACCTCGCCGTGGGTTCTCTTCTGCGAGTGCAGTTCAAGGTGGCGCTGTGCCAGCTCTCGGTGACGGCGGACAAGGCTCGCAACATCTCGCACGCGCGTGCGGCCATCGAGGCCGCGGCCGCCAAAGGCGCCAAGCTCGTGCTCCTCCCTGTAAGTCCCGGACAAGTTTTCTTTCTTGCCATCATCTGCTCTTTGGTACTACTAGTATTGTGCAGTTGTCTAGTTGATTTCGCTGTGGAATAAAACTCCCCGTTAGGATGGTGAACACATTAATCGTTTAATTCTTTGATGATGTGTGCATAGGAGCGTCAGTTCTTAACATCGTTTGGTAGGTTGATCAGCAATTATTGAAGATGCAAGCCTTGACTGCTATTTGTTATGTCCTCTAGCAGATGATTGCATCACTGGACCGGGGTAGTGTCCACTGTGCCATATCATGGCCTTGTCTAATTCTGAAATGTTACACGGTCAAGCTATGCACAGGCGTGTCGGTCTGGTTTCGTTACTTGACCTGGCTACCCCCTACCAGGGCCTAGGGGCATGTTGTGATCATACACATTTTTAGCTAAAATGCATCATGCCATCATGGAGTGGAGATGATGATAAAGCAAAAACTTTAGGGTTGGACTGGTGCAGGAAGGAATGAGCCACGCTCAGGCAAATTAATGTTCAGACTTGGACCAAACGTACACCCTGGGCCTGCTTGGGACACAACTCAATGTTTTATTCATGCCTTTATTCATTAGTGTGATTAACCTTGGTCTTTACGTTTAGATAATAGTAAATTCCTTGCCCTTCCATTGTAAATTGGCACACATGTTCATATGGTGATTTTGCGGCAACAATATCTCTTATGAGGCCATGGTCCAGAAGTATTATCCGTGCTTATACTGCTTTCTTACATTCACATATATCTCTTATTTTTAATGCATGTAGGAGATATGGAATGGTCCATATTCAAATGACAGCTTTCCAGAGTACGCTGAGGACATTGAGGCTGGTGGAGATGTAGCCCCTTCGTTTTCAATGATGTCGGAGGTTGCTCGCAGCTTGCAAATTACTCTTGTTGGTGGATCCATTGCTGAACGTTCTGGTAACAACTTGTACAATGCATGCTGCGTCTTCGGTTCAGATGGCCAGCTTAAGGGAAAACATAGAAAGGTACCGTTCAAACTCCTAGTAGCCGAAATACAGTTTTCTGTTCTTATTGATAGATCAGATTCATGAAAAGATACGTTCTTATTGATAGATCAGATTCATGAAAAGATACGTTTCACAGTGCACATACTGTTGTGTCAAATTTTATATGTCTAATTAATTCTATATGTATATTTGTATCCCACATTATACCAACTCGCTGTAACACCTGAATCATGCCAGCTTGGCAGCTCCAAGTGGTATTGCCACACTCTTCCAGTGAACGTGAACCTGAATACGTTGCGATGCTGACACTTGATAGATGCATATTTGATCATGTCCATCTATTTAGGGGAATGCTGATTTTCTTACTCCCACTTATACATGCCCTTTTTTGTTCCCTTTCACTATCAGTGTGCTCAATGTGAGCAGTAAGTTCAGTTCAGTTGTAGCGTGTTGTGATAATGAAAATTGTTGCATTTGCAGATCCATCTTTTTGACATTGATATTCCAGGGAAGATTACTTTCAAGGAATCAAAGACTCTTACTGCTGGGCAGAATCCTACTATTGTAGACACAGGTTTGTCCAATTAATCTCCATCTGCAGCAAATGAAGCATGTACGATTAGAGCTATGAGATCATTAGGACATCCATGCTTCTGTAACTTTGTGTTTGGGTCCTTTGATTTTGTCTTACAATGAGAGTGCTTGTTTGATGGTCGGGATAGTTCTATTCAAGTAATAATATTCCATGTTGTATGTTAGCGTCACTTGCTTTAAAATGTCTTTTGTTTTGTTGCTTAAGCATATCTTATATTTTAATGGCAGTGTTTGGTTTCTTTTTTCAGATGTCGGCCGAATTGGTATTGGTATATGCTATGACATCCGTTTCCAGGAATTAGCAATGTTGTATGCTGCAAGAGGTATGCCTTCCTCATCTACTGTTTTTGTTATGTAGTCGTCTCATTGAAGTTGTAACTTGACGATGTAACTATACGTTTGCTTAATGCATTGCTTGTGCCACTGTATTTGACTATTGAATCTGCTAACCTACTCAACATGTGGAATGGATACAACAGTCTCAGAATCCCTTAGTAAAGCATACTCTGATTCTGCTGTGTTTTCAGATTTTTAGTTACTACTAAAAAGCACGGACACATTATTACAGCCTACTACTGTTTCCAGCCATTTGAAAAATAATGAAATCGACAAAATAGGCTAAGCTAATTTTATTGACTGCAGGTGCTCATTTGTTGTGTTATCCCGGTGCATTCAACATGACTACTGGGCCATTGCACTGGGAGTTGCTGCAAAGGGCGAGGTAATACGTCAATTTGCACCTTGAGATATGATAGTGATGCAAGGGGAACATTATGAGCTAAAACCACTACTATTTATGCTAGTTAACTTACCTAAAGCGTGCTAAAATGCAGGCAGAATCTTGATTAGAACTTCTGATATTTTTAAGGGATAATTACATATCTGAAATGCCTCCACTACTTCTCTTTTGCATCTTTACTGATGACATCATTTTTGCAATGCCAGGGCTGCAGACAACCAGGTATGCTGAGCTACTATGCTTGCTGGTCCTCCATTTTTCTTAACTATAACTTATCATTCTTGTTTCCCAGCTTTATGCTTTCAAATGTTAATCAATTGTTTGGTGCCAGCTGTTTGTTGCAACATGTGCTCCAGCTCGAGATGCCAGTGCAGGTTATGTTGCTTGGGGACACTCCACTCTTGTTGGACCTGTAAGCTGATTTTAGCTTTCGATGTTCCACCTCTTAGTTCTGTCCCTAACCACCGCAGATATCTTGCTTGCAGACTAAGACTCTGCACCACCACAAAACTAGTTGTGTTGCAGATAGAAACCTCTTGTGATTTTGCTAACAATCTCAACACTGTACGCTAGAAATGATATGGTCACGTCATAATTAACTATTTGCATTTTACTGTCAGTTTGGAGAGGTGATTGCAACAACTGAGCATGAGGAGGCAACTATAATAGCAGAAATCGACTATTCATTGATTGAGCAGAGGAGGTAAGCAGAATGAAATTCCTGCACTCTCCAGTAGTCCTACCTATGCTCACATAGGTCGCATAAATCATCTCCAGGCAATTTCTTCCTCTGCAATACCAACGGCGTGGGGATCTCTACCAGCTGGTAGATGTTCAGAGACTGGGTTCTCAGTAGAGAGCCTGGATGCAGTTGTGAGCCTGTGACGAAGCAGGACTGCAGGAGAGTCTTTGACTCTGCAGACTTGCTCGTTCTGCCTCGTTCATGAGATGCACATGCATGCCCTTGTCTGGACAGATCTGATCGAGCTGGTTTGTGAAGAGAAGATGAATAAGGTGACTCAATAACTTGTAGTACCTTACCTTCAGCCTCCCGAGTCGCCAAAGATGATTGATTACTCCTGTGTATTAAGGCGATGTATTGTCTTCATGAAACAAATGATAGTGGAAGATGTTTCTCTGATTTCTTTCTTAGCTCTACCAGTTTGAAGTTTGAAACAATCTCTCTGTTGGAACCCATCATACCCCCCATCTGTTTGGCCATGTGCAACCACAGTACCAGAGTAAATGGGTATGATGGCAGGGTAGGGCAACTTGTGAACTGCGAGAACCATCAATGATGAGGCAGGTTTTTTTTTTTAGAAAGAATGATGAGGCAGGTTCCCTGGCCCTGCACTGCACCTCAAGAACAGAGCTTCCGAAGACGACAGACACTGGCTGTCTGGCTGCTACCCGCAGGTGCCACACGCTGTCACAGTGTCAGTCGCTGCTGAGGCAGGCATGGCATGGCATGGCATGGGGAGCTCATGAGCCCAGAAGCAGCCGCCGGAGCTGTGAACCGATTTAAGGCCTCTCACGCGTTCCATTTAAAGTGAGGTCGAGGTTCGGTTCGAATCCACTTCTCTTCAATGCAGCGCTTTGCTGTTTGGTGTTTGCTCTGCTCCAATCCATACAGAGCCGTCGATCGTCTCAGGACGTCAATTAAGTTTGCAATTTAACCTGTACGTCCTTTTGCAATGTACTACTCGAGAAAAAATGGAGAAAAAAATTGCAATCTCTTAAACCTGTAATATTTGTTTTCCACCAAACGACCATACCGAGTTCTTAAGGCATTGTAATCTGAAAACTTGAGCAAAATCACAGTTTGGGAAACTACTGCATTGTATGTTTTTTTTAAAAAAAACTGTATGTATTATCTCCGTTAACTTTCTGTCCATGAATTAGGGCCTGTTTAGATGACCTGTAAACGCAAAAAGGTGTAAACGCAAAATGGGGCTGTAAAAGTTTACAGGGGTCTGTAAAAGTTTACAGGTTTTTGCGTTTACGGCTCCCACCCCGTAAACGCAAAAAAGCCGTAAACGCAAAAATTTCGAAGGAATCTTGCCAATTTAAAGTACTAAATGAAGTCTATTTACAAAACTTTTTGCATGGATGGGCTGTAAATCGCGAGACGAATCTAATGAGCCTACTTAATTCATGTTTTGCAACAGTGATGCTACAGTAACCATCCGCTAATTATTGCTTAATCATGGATTAATTAGCATCATTAGATTCGTCTCGCGATTTACAATCCATCTGTGCAAAAAGTTTTGTAAATAGACTTCATTTAGTACTTCAAATTGGCAAGATTCCGTCGTAAAATTTTTTTGCGTTTATAGGGTCCAAATGAAAAAAAAAAATACGCCGGTCCGTTTAGATGCGTAAAGATAAAAACGCCGTTTTTGCAAAAAAAATTTATCTTTACGGCACGATCTAAACAGGCCCTTAGCGAACAACAGGTAGCTCTTACCGAAATGACTACTCTACTAGCAGCTATCAGACCCTCAATGCTCGGCTGTGCATCCGTGGTACTCGCTGTCAGTGCCTTGGCCGGCGGCGTCGCGTGGGCCTCCTCTCACCGGCCGGCTTCTTTGGTGACTGTCGCTTCCCGCCAGGCTTCTTCGATCTCGATGCTATCCGCCAGAGCCTCAGGCTGAGAAGAACTGGCGGCACAGAGCAGTAGGGCACAGTGCGGCGCGTGATGGCGAACCGGCGGCGGCCTCGCTCCTTTCCTCCGATCCATCAATGCCTCCGTCCTCCTCCTCCGGCTCCGTCATCCCCCGCTCGTGAGTGCTGCGCGCCGGAGAGAACACAAAAGCCACAGTCCCTCGCAGGTCTCACGCGCCGCCCGTTGCCTCCTGGCCGGCCGATGGAGCGCCGCCACTCTACGACGGCCGGAATCGAAGCGGCTAATGCGCAGTACGTGCTCGCACCGCATCGACGAGGGGCAGGACGTGCCTGCTGGCACGGGCTGCGGATCTAGCGAAATCCACGCGTTTGCCGCGGCTGGTCTCGCGCGTATAGACACTAGTAGACCACACGCACGCACGGACGGTCACGAGTACCCCCGTCTCGTTGCGATTCAAGGAGGCCGTACGTGCGATGTCGCCGTGCACTGCGGCGCGCCCGGCCGCGACGCTGCAATTCCTTCCATGCACTGTACTGCGAGAACAGTATGTACGCGTGCTCCAGTACGGCCCGCTAGCAGGGCGTAGCTGTGCGGATCGGCCGATCCGCGCCGTCCGTCCAGCCGCCGCCGCATCGTTGCAGGTTGCAGCCTTACGGTTACTACGGACGTGGTGCGGTTAAAGGAGCGGTGCTGCTCCGGCCAGCGGCGCCGTACGGACGGCCGTGCTTGCGGTAAAACAACAAACAAAGCGACGTGGTGCCCCTGCGGTTCCTACTGCAGTAGGAGTATACCAGAAGAAGATAAAGGCGGGGTGCACGTAGCGTCGTAGGCTCGCACATCATTGCAGTGCCAACGCCACAGGAAGGTGGGGGAGTGGGGGGGGGGGGGCGGGGGGGGGGGGGGGGGGGCATCGCAGCCATCCAATCTAACGATGGAACATTACAAAAACGCCCACGAGACTTAACATCACAAACAGGGACGCCCACAGTACATATGGCTCGATCACAGCGGACGGGACCGTAACTTTGCACGCGGTAAAGAGGCACGGCCACGGCCCACATGTCATCGGGCGCTGCCTGCTGCCGCTTTCTCTTTCTCGGCTCCTGTGTCGCGTTGCTCGCACCGCATCGCAGCTTCCGAGAACATAAAGCGGGATCGACCTGAGCTGAGCAGCAGCAGAGCGGCGAGATGATGGCCGGATCAAATCGGATCCGATCCGCCGGGATCGATCGGTCGGTCGGCCGGCTGGGCCCGCCGATCGGGGTGCCCGCCGCTGCCACCGGACATGCCCGCCGGCCCCCGCCCGTGCGCGCGCTGGCGTTGAGCTGCAGGGCCGCTGGTCCCTTGCCTCGCCGGCTCGGCCCCTTGTGTCTTGATCCAAGCGAAAGCGCCCGCGCGCGGCGCGGCATCCCTCGCACAGGGGGGCTAGCTTTCCTCCCGCTTCCGGCTTACGAGCCCCATTAGAGAGGCCAGACCAGAGGCCGTCGCGTGATCCACCGATAATTTTAAAGGTCCGTGTCCGCGCCTCGGGATCGGCGGCGGCCATGCTCGCCGCTAGCTCTTCTTTCTGATCGCCCCCGGCGGGGAGGGAGACCTTGGGTCTTTTTGGGGGCCAGCCGGTCACAGTCCCTTTTGACCTTCTGCTCGATCAAGACTCTAACAGTCGTCAGGACCTCAAGGTTTGAACGCACAAACACACACGGAGAAAACCTGCACGCCTGCTGGCCAAACCGAAAGCACTGTACAGAGCTTTGGCAAGGAGCGGGCCGGGTGGCAACAACGCGTGCGGCGGCGGGGCGGCCGCGGTGCGCGGCGTAAACGTCAAACGCTGCCCTGAATGGCTGCATCTGCAGGCATGTGCTTTGCTGGCGAGCGAGCTCCATCGTCCACGCCTGGTCATGCCTGTGTTGGGTAGCTAGGACGACGTGCTGTGGGCTGTGGCAAGCCGTGTGCGTACGTGCTTTGTTTTTTCTATGTACGGACGCCTAGATTGCCTCCCCCGGCCGCCGTTTCAAACCTAACCACATTGCGTACGGGTGATACCGCCGATCTCGACTGCCTCACGCACGACACGACCGATTTATTGATGAAAAACTTAAAACACACAACTTTCCGTAAGGAATGAGATTCTACTATTTTTATTTTATGAAAAATATATAGATTCCATACAACCGTATCATTTAGCAACCGTTCGGCAGAACTTTTTGGAAACGACTTTACCACCTGTCATTCTTCGTTGCATATTCATTTTTATCGCGTTTTGTGGAACGGTGGTGCGCTACGTTACATTACCACGATAAAACCCTACCAAGCCAACCCTCGACCTAGCTAATTTTTAGCTCTGATCCAAACATGTCCGTTATTTCCAGCTGCAACTCTCCAGCTAACTACCTCCACAAGGCTAGAAAAAATTAGCTTGATAGATCTACCTAGTTGGATCTAAATATGCATATATCTTCGGATAAATTCATCTCCAATTTAGAGATCAGAGGGTAGATTAGCCTTCTGCCACCCCGAGGAACATGGCATGGGGATCGAAAAAATTTACCCGCAATTCCCAAAGGCCACGGGCATGTGAGTGAGTTAGCAGTAGGTGCTGAATGTGAGGCCGCGCACACGCTGCTCCATGATGTCATAATAACAAATCTCATAGCTAGGCTCATAGGCTTATATATGGCCTAGATCCTAGCTTACCTACCTCACAACAAAACCACACCACAACTACAAAATCCAAAAGAAATTGCTAGTGCAGTACTGCAGTGTTCGACTCGACCATTGTTATATATGCTTAATGAAAGCTAGTGAATCTCTCATATGTTAGCCTCCTCCAATTTTCAACCCATTAGTCCATTCCTAACCTGGTTAATGTATTGTAGGGCTACTAATAATATAATTAGCCACGCTTAGTGCGTGGAAAAAACAAACAAGGGTCAACTGTTAATGGGCAAGTAAAACCTCCTAAACACTAGCTTCTGCAAAGAGCCCATACCTTTTTTTCTCACAATTTATTTAATTGCCAGCTTCCACTTTACGAGCTTAGGCCTGCTTTTGGCCATATATTGTAAAGCCTTTATCTGAAAAAAGATGATGCTAAAGTTGCTTAATCGCGGGGCTTAAGGTTCACCACCAAAACTGTGCTTAATTTGGCCTCGCTCTTAATTCGCCAGCATCGCCAAACGACCAAGTAGTCCACCTTTTAGTTTGATCCTAGCTAGTATGAACACTGCATGCGATCAGCGGAGGTTTTCCACATATAACTTTGCGCATAACTTCTTTTATTTGTAATAGAAACAAAATATTATTATACCATGCCTCCTCATCCGTGATGGTACATAAAAAATGGGGCCTATATATAAAATCGCTGTGCCACAGTTCATCACTAGCATGCGTATTGCGTGGGCGTAACATTTGTGCCCTTCCATTTTTCTTTTCCTCCGTGGGCAGGGGGTCCCCTGCTTGCTTTCCTCATCAGCCCTGAAGATCCTTGTCCCTCTATATTTATAGCTTGGCTGGCAAGGCTGCATACGCATTTGGAGGAGAATAGAGAATGTGTGCAGGGTGCAGTGCAGCCACTCTGAGCTGGAAATGCTTATCTTTCCATGATGCTTATCGGCCTCTAATGGTGTTGCACCGCATGTGTGTGTGTGTGTGTGGTCCATAAAGCATGGTGTACTAGCTAGTAGTACAATTTAGCCCACCAGTTGGTTCAGTTAAGTCCTAATCAACTTTTCAGCAGCTATCTCGTCGTCCCAGTTGCTAGTCCAGAATCGAATTGCAGCTGCAGCTTTGCGTGCTAGATCAGGTTGATTTAGGGCGTCTCTGGGGTCCATGCAAATGCAGTCATTTCATACAAGCGTCTGAAATGATTTCGCACAAAGATCAATCGAGTGGCCGCAAATATTGTCGTTCAGCTAGCCGCGCGCACGCAAGCTGACATGGTGTTTGCTCTTCTCTCTAGTCTAGAAAAAAAAACCCCAGCACAGAGCACATTTTTTTTTAAAAAAAGGAAAGACAGAAAGAAAGAAAGATGAGTGGAGCAGAGCATAGGTTACAGGTAGTACCAGTACGGTATAATCAGAACTGTATAAAAAGCAGCAGCGTATTTTACTTTCTTATTGCCAAGTCCATTAGTGTAGTACAGGCACAGCCACGCTCCAAAAGGATGGGAATCGATTGATGGAACCAGCCATAAAAAAATGACTCGAATGCGACGGCTTAGCCCTCTCAAGAGGCTCGATGAACACTCTCCTCTTTTTGACTGGGGGGACTCACCAAAGCTGGGGAAAAGGTGAATGGAATTCGGTGGAAAATAATGCTAGTAAAATACAGCACGCACAGTTTCCTTTCCGCCATCGAAACTAGTTCGGATCAAAGAGGAGGCCAGAAGTGATTTAATTTGTTCTTCAAAAACTTGTAGGATGATGGCTGTGACCCCGTGGGGACATGAAATAATTTGATTTCGAAATTTCAAGCAAGGTAGCCTGTAGGCGCCACATGAAGTAACAGTTAGCACCAGAATCGTCCGTGTACAAACATAAAGAAGGGTAAATCGTTCGAGCCTAGAAAGGACACGCTGCGGTCAGTTTCAAAACAGAGCGGCGGCACCAGAAAACTGTCTCCCAAATTTCAAAAAGAGCTCATACTACTACTAGTAACAGAGGATGACAAAGTCGATGTCGGACAGAACATAAAAGTCGAACGGCAGAAGAAAATTGCAGCTGAATAATCAAAGGTGAAAGCTCCCTCTGAGCTCGCATGTGTAGCCTGTATCGTATCCAATCTCTCTTCCCGGCAGCCGAAATGCTTGACTGTCCTTTCTCACACCGAACCCGCAACCTCCCTAATCTATTCATGTTACTACCGAATTTTGTTAAGTGATCATACGAGTTGTTTAGAACATTAATGTGCACGATTCCTAAAAGTCTAAAAAAATAATTTGCACGATTTTTATTCAGTAGCCTACGGAGGCAGGTAGTACATTCAGTAGCATAGATAGGATAGGTAAGAAGAGAGCCAGACCAGCTAACACCTCACAAGAGTTTACTTTGGTAGCAAGTCACGGGCCTGGAAGCCTAGCATTTTGATTGTTGAGGGCCGTACGGGTTGCCGGGATAGAAGGCTTGTTTCCTGGTCTCGCACCGCGAAATCGAGGCATGCCACAAACATGGCAAAACACGCGTGCATTGCTCGATCGACCTGACTCATCGATGGAGGCAAAACCTGACCAACGATCGATGACGCCAACAACTATAGCGCCTGTTCGTTTTTCTGTCGACAACCTCAACTTTCAGATCGGCAATACACATCGTCCGTTCATCTTTTACCTCTGCTGCTCTGCTTACGCGTTCACCTTCAGACCTCCTCTACGTTTTCCATTTTCAGTCGACTGACAGATGACACGGGAGGCTGTGGCACCTCCTGGAAATGATTCGAGTAATGATTGGCAATTCACTTAGCGCAGAGCACCAGCAGCAGGCAGAGCGTGTGCGCCCCCGTCAAATCCCTCGCCGATCATGCTACCCATCTACTGATCTCGGATCTCGCCTTTTGCTCCCTTTTGATCTCCCTGCGTACGTTAATGCTCTGTTCGCCGCACGCTCAGCCCAGAAAAAGAGTAGGGAAAAAATTGCAGCGCTGCAGGATGCAGTGTTCAGTATACTGATTACATGGTACGCTTTGGGGCGGTAGTGCGCTCGACATCGATGAGATGGAAACGTCGTCAGGTATCCAACTGAGCGGGCTCGCGATCCTTTCAGTATCCGAATCGATTGCTTTCGATTGGAATTCGCTTCTTTTTTCAAGGCTGATGAACCGCAAAGAAAGTGTTCTCATACGCCATGAGTGCTTTCTTGAACTGCTGACAACACGTGGCAAAGACTAAATTACTGCTCGTATAGTGGGCTTTCTGCAGAGATTTCACGTTTAAAGTGGCTTCGGATTTCCTCAAAAATGGAGTGAAGAAATGGTAATAGCACTGTCTAACATCATGGAAAAACAGAGGGAAGAGGACAAAAGAGCATGGCATTTGCTGAGGTACTCCACTAGAATTAGTACTAACCGCACAATTACACTGAAAAAAAATAAAAGGGGGAAAAGGTCCAAGAAAGCCTCCCAAAGATCACTAGCAGTAGATCTCATCAGAGTAGCAAGCACTTGTTGCCCCAATCCTCATTTCCCTCCCAAACCACACCACTCGTATTTTACAGTTACTCCACCATTTTACAGTTACCCGCCCCCCAATCCAGAAGAAAAAATCACACCACTCTGGTACTCCTCCCGTGCGCGTACCCGTGGCCAATGGCGCGGTTCAGCACGACCCTCGTCGTCTCGTACACCGGCAGCTCGTCCCTGTACGCGGAGGCCCCGCCAGCGGCCGGCGCGACGGCCGCCAAGTTCTCGAGCTCGAACAGGTCGGAGCTGGCGTCGCTGCTCTCCTCGTCCTCGTCGTCCTCGTCGCTGTCCATCTCCATCCGGTGGAGCAGCATCCGCTCCAGCTCCACCACCCCGACCTGGACCCGCCGGCGCTCGACGCCCGCGGCTGGCACCGCGGCCGCCGCCTCGCTGTCGCTGTCCATGAACCGCACGGTGCGCTTCGGCTGGCCCCGCGTGGACGGCGTCTTGCTGAGGCAGGAGCGGGAGTAGGAGGACGCCGTGGAGCACGCGGACTCCGCCGCCACCGCGCGCGACGCCGAGGGCGGCGTCGGCGGCGCGCGCTTGCCGTTGAAGATGGCGTTGAGGAACCCCGCGAGCCGCGCGCCGGGGGACGCCGGCTTGCGGAGGTCCCTGAGCTTGGCGCGGATGTTGGCGCCCGGCTTATTGTTCTTGGCGGCCTTCTTCGTCTTCTCCGGCGCGGGCGCGGGCGCCTCCCCGGAGGCGGCGACGCTCGTGCGGATGGGCCGCAGGCGGCGGCGCTGCGACGACTCTGCCTCGGATGAGGAGAAGCCGCCGTAGCTGGAGCATTCGGACGAGCTGGACGTGGTGGCGTGCGCCCTGCTGGCGCGGTAGCTCCCCGCCAGCGACGCCTTGTAGTAGTAGCTGTAGTGCAGGTCCTGGGTCTGCTTCTTGGCGGCGGCCGCCACCCCGTCGTCGGGTTCGTCCATGGACTTGTATATGGCGTCGAGCAGCGTGGACGAGAAGGACGGCTGGTCCGCGTACCGCCTCGCCCTCCCCGGCGCCGGAGCCGCCGCCCCCTTGTCCCCCCACCTCTCCATCCAGCCGGCAGACGACAACACGGAGACCAAAGCTCACGTCCTGATACGCGCACCACCGCCGCGAGCAGACAGCAGAGCACGGGTGCAGAGGAGCCCGCTGAAGCTCAATGCAAGCCTGGCTGGGAGCGGCGGTGCATGGAACGGAAGGAGAGCTTGGTGGTAGCTGCTGGGGTGTGTTGTGCGGCGAAGAACGCTGGAAGCGTGTGAGCTTGGCTTGGAGGAGAGCAGAGTGAGAGAGCTGGGAGGAAGGAAGGGTGAGGGGGGGAAGGGATCGGCCCGAAGATATAGCGGCGGGCGGGAGGGGAGGGAGGCGCTGACGTGGCGAGGGGGAGGTGGGAATGGAAACGGGGTGGCGCCCGGCTAATTCGGTTTGGGCGTGCGGGTGGGTGATGGCGATCTCCGTCTCCTTGCCGGTGGCCCCGCGCACCCGTTTACCGTCACCGCCCCCGGTAGCGTTACCCGCGCGAAATGTACCGCGCCGCCCCTGGCCTGGGGTACCTTTTTTTTTTGCGAGGCTGTGGTGTACCCATTTGCTCCGTCGCAACAGCTGGGCTGTGGTGCCCCCGCCTGGTGCTGCCTGCTGCAGCTCACGCGTGAGCATTTCATCGGGGGAGGTTTACTGCTGCTGTGCAAGCAGTACCGCCGGGCAACCAATTTCTATTTCGGCAGCACGTCCCAGGTTTTGGCTCGTTCGGATTTAATCGCGGCTTAGTACTAACGGTCTCTTTCTTTCGATGGATTAAAATTAAGTGCTAAATTTTATATATTAGCACTCATGTTTAACACTTTCATTCAGTAGCATTTGATTTGGATCAAACAGGATCTAAAGAGCATATCCAACAAATTACTCGTCTCTTTTCTCGAATACCAAAAGGTTATTCTTTTAGTTATGGAAGGTACTCCAGCAAATTATCAATTCCATCGTTAATACTAAAATATTTATTTTTTAGTGATCATCAAATCACACTTTCCTCATGCTCAAATGTAAAGAATTCCTCCCTCCATCTTATCCACTAAGTAATTTGTTATAGCACTAACTATTAACTATTAAAAGTAAAAAAAATATTATTGGTGATGGAGAGAGAAAATATATAGAATATGAGAGATGAGTAATAGGTGAAGATACTCTTCTTTGGTTATTAAGAATGGCAGTACCAATTGTAGCACGAGTAAACTCCCCGTTACATATACGTCCGAGGTTTAGGAGTGGAGGTGTGCCCCAGTCCTCCGCCGGCTTCACACCGCGCCGCGTGGTACGTGTCGTGCGGGCGTGCACGCGGCAGGACGCGCGCGCCCACCAGCTGCTACAGTAGACGAGACCTCTCAACAGTTCCATGTACGCGCAGAGAGGGGGGTAATTTGCAGTTTTGCACTGCCCGGCGCTGGATTAAACTGCGATCGAGCAGCAAGAGCAGGCCTCCGTCCCCCTGTTCAGGTTAGGCGGGTCGTTTCCTCGGGCGTGTTTGAATTTTTTTCCTTTTTTTTTACAAACACAAAAATTGTGAGTATAAATTTCAGAAAACACGCACTATGCTACCGATGACCAGCCGATGGCGAGGCTGCGTACAACGCGATGCACCCATGCAAATGCGTGCGTGCGCCACTGGAAGATGAAATGGATGCGACTTGGAGAGCTCTAGGACTGGAAGTGCCGCTAGCTGCACGAAAAACACGCCGAAAAGGGTGCATGGATAAGCATCGTTGTATCCGGACGAAACGTTGTTTTCTCGATCGGTTTCTCCTGTGGTTTTCCTGTACCTCGCTATATACAGAGACGGACATGGATGCATGCGTACAGGGGTGAATGAATCACATGCCCCTAACGCTGACAACTCAACAGCATGCGCCACCACCCCTCTCCACCGTCTCGGCGCAACCTCTTTCTGCCTGGCGCGAGCGAGGATCACGTGATGGCATCATTCAATCCCACCGTGCTTAGCTCACCTCGCCGCCTCGACAAACCATGTCGCGCTGCGGACGAACAAGCGGCGCGAACACGCATGAACGTGGCGTGCCGCCACAACGGAGGGCGCGCCGCCGGACGACGCGATCGGAAAGGCCCCCGCCGCCCACCGGGCATGATCGCACTCACTCGTAACGACGGAGCGGATGAGCATGAGGCTCTCTCCTCTCCTCCTAATCCATCCGGCCGCGTCCGTCTTTATTATGGAGGGGATGGATTAGCGGCTTGTGTCGCAGGGCGCGAGGGGGCCCCGCGCGACAGCGACAGTGAGGGGAGGCAGGCAGGCCGCTGCGTCGCCGTCTCGGCTCGTGTCATTATCGCGCTGCTTGGCAATCGGCAATCGCACCGGGACCATCCCGGGCGGTGGTGTTCCTGGCTCGGAGCGGCCGCGACGGACGGAAAGGGATCGGGTCGATTTTGATGGCGGTTGGGGCGGAATGTTTTCCCCTCGCGGCCGCGTTGTTCTCATCCACAGTGCCCTCTGTTTCCATTTCCGCGGCTTTTAGCTTGGGGGCCTTGTCATGCATGTCTCGATGCGTGCGTGATGATGGCTCACCACCGCATGGCGCCGGCCAGCCGGGGACGCGCTCACGAGGGGTGAGCGTGGCGGCGACGAGGAGGTCTGGAGCACGAGGACGCCGGCCGCCTGATCAGACCAGTATTGAAAGACCCGATCCCGTATTCAAACCACCAAATTTGTCCTGGAGAAAGGCACCAGCGAATTTAGTAGCGTCTCGGCCCACGCCCCTCGAAAGCAACCCTGTCGAGGCAGCTGAATAGTCCATCCACGTCTGGAATCGGTGACGGTGTCCCAAGGCAGCTAGCTGAATTTGAAACTCCCAATCCACTCCTGCATGGACCAAACCAAACAAGATCCCCGCTAGATCCGTCCGTCCGAATACCGATCGGGGCGATCGATCGCGAGTCCGTCCGTCCACGAGAGGGACGCGACGAATGGACCGGACGGCGCGCCGTCGCTGTCGGCTGCGGACATCTCGCCATCACGCGGGCCGGGGGCGGGCGCCGCTGGGGGCCTGCCTGACAAACATACCAAACCGCCGCGACCCGGCGCCATCCCATCACGCATCCGATCCGCGTTCAGGCCGGCCTGCGAGCTTGTGGTGTGGTGCGGTGCACGCTCCGCCCGGGCTGCTGTTGGTTGACGCGACAAATGGGGGGGAGCCCGATAGCGATCCTGTTCGTCTCCTGCTCCGGCGGGGCGGAACATGGAACTGATGGGCGCCACCGGTGGCTTGCTTCCTCGGGAGACAATGGAGGCCGAGTAGGTCGCCTCTCGCCTTTGCTGTTCTCCCTCCGCATCGGCACGCCGGGCGCCCAGAGCTTTCGGAGTAATGGAGGGTGCTGCCTGCACTGCACCGCACCGCGGCGCGAGGTTGATTAGACGGGTCGGTGCCATCGGTTGTGATCGTGCGTGTGTGTGGGGAGGGGGCACTTGTCGATACGGTGTTGTTTGTGATTGGTCAGGCCTGATCGAAAAATGGGCGCGCGAGCCTGCCGACTCTTTATTATTGGTGATGGTCCGGGGCTCAGGAATTCTCTGAGACAGCGATACAGTGCCTGTGTGCATGCATGGCGCCCTGGCTGCATGCTCTCTCTCTCTGTTCTCATGCGCCGTCTCGCATGTGCAACAAGGCGCGGCTTTCCATACCGCGACGCCGCTCTTTTTGTTTTTACGTGGACAAACAAAGAGAGATGGTTAGACAGCCGGCGTTCATTACACACAGTAATTATAAGCACTTGTCTGCTTGCATCTGACTGTAAGCACTCTGCAATTTATATGGATCTCACGTAGTACTTGTCCAAGGATGCAAGCCAAAACTAAAGACAACAGATGACACCCGATGTCATGTGATGAGTGAGAATTGATTCGGTAATTACTGGTTCAGAAGTAAGTAATTCTAGGATCTCTCACCCGGGCAGTAGTTAACTTGAGAGAGAGGGGGTAAAAACTGTGGATGCAGGAATCAGGTCTTTTCTGAGGGAATCATTTTAGGTCTTTCACTCTCGGTCATTTCCCTTGTCTCCACTCAGCCAACGCATCATTCTCGACTCCCTCAATGCCTGCGCAGTTCATCAGTGGTCGATCATAATCGCTAGCTTGCAAACCTAGGATATATAGCTCTATCCACGAGAAACAAAATCCGGCAGGACAATTAGTGCCACAGTACTCGCGTACGATCAGCAGGCGGTGTCGGGCAACGTGTTGGTGAGCTACTCGGCAGGGCGCCCAGTGCCCCGGTGCCCTGGGTCGCGTCCGGATCGCTCGATCCGCTGGGGATGGCCCATCGCCGGCCGGCCGGGATCGGATCGATCCGCCGCCGGGCAATGCGCGAAAAAGCGGAGGCCGCACCGCACCCGGCAGCGGCTGCTGGGACGTCACGTTGTGCCGCCGACCCAAGGGATCGCCCGTCGCGGCAAAGCGGGGGAGCCCCCGCCCCGCGCCAGGCTTTCGCTTTCCCCGCGGTCGGCCAGCGCCGCGGCAGCCGTACCAGGGGCGCAGCTGGGGGCGACGGATCGCTGGCGCCCTGCCCGTGATCCGCCCGCAACCGCTCAGGCCTGGCTGGCCGGCCGCGCACGACGTCGCGACGCCGTCTGCCTGGCAGCTTCCGTCGCACGGGTGGCGAACCCAGATCGTGTCGCCGGCGGCCGGATTTGTTTCTTTCTTTCTTTCCTCTGTCAGCCTGCCTGTGTTGCTGCGCACTCCTGCGTGTGGCGCACGCACCGTTGCCCCGCTGGCCGGGGAGATTAACAACCCTAACTAGTGGTAAAGGCCTAAAGGGGCAATGAAAGGAGCGCACGCACGCATGGGGGGTGTTTTGGAAAAGAGGGTGGTTTGGGGGGAATGTTAAGTGTCCCTGTCGCCAGATTGATGCGCTAATCATGGTATGCGGTATGCCGTATGCCTGTGCTGCCTCTTTTGGTTTGTTTTGGCGCTCTTTCGAGGCCCTAGCTAGCTCGCCTAGCTAGGGTGGTCCACGGAGGAGGAGAGAACCCTCGTTCTGGGTTGGTTCTCTGCTCTGTTCGGGCCTGTTTTCTGCTGGGTTAGGTTTAGGACTGCAGGAGGGTAGTTACCATGGCAGGTAGACAGAGGATCCATGACACGGACAAGCATTGCTAATGGATCATTACATTAGTATATCACTATCATGAGGGAGCTGCACCGTTTTCAGTGAAAGTCCTGCTATGCTATGCGATCGATCACTGTCCACTTTCTCTGTTTTCTCCTGCTACGACCGAAGGTGATGGTAAGGACCTTGATTTGTTGCCGTCGCCCTAGCTTTGAGCCTCTGCCTATTAAGATTTGCAACGGTCGTACTGCTTTTCTCTGCTCAGGCACTTTCGTGAAAAAAAAATTCGTATGCTTTAGGACCAATGCAGTGTCTCTTCAAAGAGCACCGAATCACATCGATCCCACGAAACCACTGATCGAACTCACTAGAGCTCAATACCTGCAGCGGTAGCTTGCCACTGACCACGACCACACTCAGCCGCCCCTCCACGCATCTTGCAGAAAGGGTCGTGTACGTTAGACCAAACTCCACGCAGCCATTCCACGCCATTTCCGACGACGGAACAACCGGTGTCAATCAGTAATGGAAGGAACCGGGAAAACGATGGATCATCTCGACCTCCCACCAAAAAGCAACAAATCGTGCTCTAGCCGCGCAGTCGCGCACTACTCAGCAAGTCAGCAAGCGATCGCCCTGAATATCGATCAACGTCTTGTCCCCTGATACGATCAGAGATTCCTTCCACCACTGCATCTCTCCTCCCCTCCCCACGTACGCTTGCAGGGTGCTAGGCTGCTAGTCGTTGACGGCATCAATGCAAGATCGCCTCCTAGTTGTTTCAGTGCGCCGGCGGCCAGATGGCTCGACAAGTCGGCCTGATTGCGATTGGACTGCTAGCCTAGGGGACACTGGAACCGGCTGTATTCTTGATGATCAGGATGGGACTATGGTGCTACAAGATAACAGATAGGAGTGTATCTCTTCACCTTTTTTCCATAATTATTGCATATGGATCATGATTGGTTGTTTGGAGATTTATCTGATACAGTCTGGCTGGCTGCGGGTGTGCAGTAGTTATCTGAATATTCAGCTGTGCCGGTTGCATTGTATTACAGGAAAAATGTTCTGCTTAATATCTAAGTAGCCAAACAAAATCAGCTCCAAATTTCCAGATCAGGAGCACCGTGTTTAGGTGCTGGTTTTTGAAGAAAGACCGTAGCTGTTTTTGCTGAGAGATCAGTTTTGTTTGATGGGTCACAGCATGATGGGCCATCAGCGTCCTGTGGAATAATTCAGCTACATGGATGCACGCTTTTTGTCTGCAATGTTTCGATGCAGAAAGCAGCTTCGCCATTTACACATACAAAGCCCGTGCTTGTACGCTAATCCCCCCGATTCCGTTTAGTGGTAGAAGCCACGGCGTAAAAGGGTGCAGTGCTTAATCTATTGGATCACCAAATGGTCCCGGAGAAAAGCACGATACCAGACAGGACAGTACAGGATAGGACAGTTTCAGTTAGCTGTAAAATGTGAGCATATACAAGCTTTTGGTGAACATGCAACGTGAATGGAGAATATCAGAATACAGTATATGTGGCTAAGTGCGTGCAGCCCACAGCCCCACATGCATGGCTCCGAGGTTAACCCGGCCAGGTTGCATGCATGTGACTTGCGTGTAAATCTAGCAACAATAGGAAGAAGAAAAAAATTCTCACGATGCAGTATACGTGCACCTGATCGTCCTAGGCATTTCGAGGCAGGCAGTACAGGACAGTGAGGCCACAGGCCAGTAGGCCACCACCAACTTTGGGCATCAACCCTGTCGTCCAATTGGAATCCTAAATTTCCCAAACGACAGGTGAGCCGCATTGCTCAATGTCGTTAACAGATCTTCAGTGACCAGAAAAACACACTACATATTAGCAGAAAACTGAATAATCATCATCAGCTGGATAGCGTAGGCCATATAGACTATTTGCAGTTTATTCAGAGTTTCAGAGAGGATCAAATTCATTCCATTGGCCCTATATATCCAGCCACTGAGCGGTAAGCCTGCTACGAAATTCGGCGAAACCATGCAGCGTTTTGTCGTCGCGCGCGGCGCGGTCACCAAGCACGAACAGGATCAGCTGCACGAGCGTGCAGGCTTCTTCGGTTCCTGGCTTGGTCCCATGTGAGACGACGCAGCAGGGAGCAGCCGACGCGAGAGGATACAGAGATTCCTTCCATTCCATGGGCACCGGCCACACGGCTTCGAGATCAGAGAAAGCGAAAAGACGAGCAGGCATGCAGGCTAAAGGAAGAGCGCGGGCATGCATGCCGGATGCAGCGGCAGAGGCGACAGACGTGGGAGCAGACAAGCAGCAGGTACGCACAGTGATGCGGGTAGGGCAGGACTGCAGGAGCAGGACCAGCGGTGCCCAGGCCCCGGGGGGCGGTGGTGATCCCGAGACGGGGAGCAGAGACGGGCATGGCGCATCATGAGCGCCGAGCGCGAGAGCTCAGACGATCCGATCGTCTGAGAAGTGCGCGCGCGAAAGCAGGGAGGGAAGACGAGATCGGCCAGGAAAGGGAGCGCGGCACGCCGCCGCACGCACACCACCGGCGCCTCGCCTCCTTTTGCTTCTTTCGATCGACGCAACGCCCCCCCGCCTCGGCACTCGCCGGTTCTTCCTTTCCTTCGTCCTCGCCGCCCTTTTTCCTCTTTTGCTTTCCGGGCGGGCGGGCGCCTGTCCGCGTTCTGACGAAGACGTCCACGCGCGCCACCGGCCGGCTCCGGATCAGCAGAGAGATGCTGCTGCTGCTTTTCGTGTGTGTTTCCCAAGCACGCTTGATCATACCAGCTCGCCATGAATGATGCTAGAGCCAAGCCCGAGCGCGGGCAAGCGGCTCCTCCTCTGGCCCCAGCATCTTTCGAGCCGTTTCTTCAGACGCACTCAGACCAGCACGACCTGAACTCCGCGTTCAGACGAAGCGAAGTACACGTACGGACGGCAAAGCATCCAGGTATTCATTCAGTATTCAGGTTCAGGCTGCTCTTGTTTAAGCGAGAGACATGTGCTCCTCTTTACAGGTCGCTCTCAATGATCGCCGCATGCTCGTAAGCTGCCAACGCTCCGCGTCGTGCTGCGACTGTCATGTGCCCAAAGGGCTCGGATCGTACGGAGCCCGAGAAGCGAAAGGAAAACCGATCGCCGATCGGGGAAGAGGAAGCAGCAGATCCAAGAAACCAGACGCGGGACGGACAGCATCATTTGCATCAAAATGCGTGTGATCGTTGGCTGGATTTCACATAGCTTTCCCCTTCCCCCCTCATCCCCTTTTACTGTTCCCACAGTAGCGCGCGTATCGTCTTGTTAAAGACTCGTTGGTCACTGTGCTCTTCAAGCCAACATTTCAGACCGTGAGAAGGCAACGCATTCCAAGTGAAACGGGGGCGGGAGCCTCGTTGAACGAGGATACTGGTCGTGACAAGTTCGGATGCGCGCCTGTAGGATAAAGGAATGGAAGGTAATCATGTCTTGCCGTGTTGCTGACACTTCGCCCGCGCGTGCATCCGCCAGGCGCCATGCCCACGTGTGGCCTCATCTTTTCCTTTTCCTTCTGCCCCCACATCCACCTTCTTCATCCCCTTGTCTTCACCTGCCTCACACACGCCTCAGCAAGCAGGTTCAGCAATGATCAGCAGAGACTAAGTGTAAACAAAACGGGCCCGATAACACGGGAGGCCCAAAAGAATTTCTGTACACCCATTGAGGCCCATAAAACAACCTAGGTGGTGATCCATCCACTCGGCCCATCAGCCAACCGCCTCTAATGCGACCATAAATAAATACCAAATCCTGCCACGCTTTGTCCGACATCGAAACTCATCTGAAGGCTCCTTAGAAAAAAAAAGAAAAGAAAAAGAAACTCATCTGAAGGCAAAAGCGTGCGCGTTCCCCCTCGCCGACCAAACCCTACTATCCTCGAGGAGATCGTCGGCGACGCGAGGTTTCCACCGCTCCGACCACCGGATCTCTCCTCCGTCGAGGTCTCGAGGATACAGTAGGTTCTCCCGATGCCTACGACCCCCCGTCCATCCTCAATTGCTTGCATGGGCGGGCCGAGTTGCTCTCGTTCGAGGGCGGAGTTGGTTCGTGTTGACTAATCCGGTAATCTGGAACTGGGACGGTGGAATTTGGGCAGAGTTGAGGACGGAATTGGGTCGCATAGGCTAATACGGTAATCTGGACCTATGACGGTGGAATTTGGGCAGAGTTTGGTAGGATTGCAAAGAGATTGTGCCCTATTCGAACGATTGATTGCGCCTAACTCAATTTCGGGGATTCTACTTTTCCAAATCGGGGTTTTTTGAGAATTGGGGTGATGCGTTGATGATTTATTTGAAGAGCGAGATAGAATGTATTTTGCTATCATATCAATGTTGTAGTATCTGAACAGTTTTACATCCTTCGTAGATGACAGAATTTGAGAGGATATGGTTTGATGATGGGTTTTTAAGTAGACGCTGAATGTATCATCAGGCTAGGGCTTCCGTATTGTGAATTTCTTACAACGCTAACCATCTTACCTATTCAGTTTGAATGTTTAGTGGCATCAGGTCGATACTACCTTTTATCCCATTCAGTTCTCTCAAATAACTGCTTAAAATGCTTGTATGAGGCATTGTCCAAAGTTCTAAAGATATTATTACAAAATTAAGTCTACGAGGATGGTTTGACTAATAAAAGTGAATATAGGAAGTTGGTTATCATACTACTTCCTCTGTTTTTCTCTTTGGTCTTTTAGATTGGAAAAATGTTCTTCTAGTTTGATGGTGCATGACTTATGTTAGATAAATAGGACATACTACTACAGTGTCAGGCACCTCAAATAGTGGGCACTACATCTTACAATGCTCAAATCTCCTTTTTGCCACTGGTTCCTGTGAATTTAGAAATGTGAAGATCTTCCATGTATTACATGCTGAAATATTCTTTTGTCATGGTTCCTGTTAATTTAGAAATGTGAAGATCTTCCATGTAATCACATTCTTATGACACTTTACATGCTGAAATATCCTATTTCCAAGGTTCCTCTGAATTTAGAAATGTGAAGATCTTCCATGTAATCACATTCTTATATCGTTGGGGTGCCATATGGGTTATAAATATTTGCATATTTCCTTCCAGATATGGCTCTGAACGAGCATCTCAACAAATTAAACAGCAGCAAGAGAGGTGCCAGACTACTTTATCTAGCATTGCTTCAAGCCGACTTTTATGCCAAAAGTTGCCCCAGGGATTAGACCAGCAAATGCCCATTTCTCCCCTGCAAAACCACTGCAGCCTATTAAATTCTCAGATGATACAGAAAGGCTACAACACATCAATTCAGTAAGGAAGTCTACTGTAGGAGCACTGATGACGTTAGTAATCGACCTGCTTTACAAGGTAATGTACAAAAGGTCCAACTTCATGCAGTTACTCCAATTGTCTACCATTTTTCTTGCTCATATACTTAAAACTGGGAGGCTTTTCCCTTTTGCTGATCTAGCATTGGAAAGTGGTTAATTATTAACTGTGCAAATCAAGCTGGTGTTGGACAAAGGATGACTCTTTACATATGTTCAGCTGGTACATATTGATGTTAGAGTTGTGATGTTAATTGTTTGATTTTTGGACAATGATGGCATACCTGAGCAATCATACCACACTATATATTCCTCTTGATTAAATAGAACATACTATGATAGTGGAGTAATCATACATGGTAACCTTATGCAAAAATTGGAATATTTGTTTTGATGGTTTTTTCTCTAACATCCCTTTTTTTGGGGATTATTGTCATAATTAACAAACTTCCTAGTACGAAAAGAAAACGAGTGTTCTCGTCAAACCTTCTTCGTGGAATATATATTTTATATAGTGATAACATTTGAATTGATATCCTTGTTGTTTCGGGCATGCAGACAAGGCAAGCTTTCACAGCAGAGCAGATAAATGAAGCAACTTACGTTGATATTCATGGTAACAAGGCTTTATTTGACAACCTAAGGAATAATCCCAAAGTTAAACTTGATCGGAGGCATTTCTCATACAAGGTAAATGAATTAAATATAGTCTTGTTGACAATTTCTTCACGTAGCTCTCATGTGTTGTTCAAGGAAAAAAATAGAACATTTTTATAAAAGAAAATTTATGCATAAAATCTCTCCCTTCCCTCTTCTGCCTCTAGCTCTCTGAACCACTCAACCACGCAGGGAACATACCTGTTGGAAGTCTCAATTGTCAGTCCTCACGGAATCTATGATTAATATTGTTTGATTGCTCGTGGCAAGCTAAATCCTTCATTTTTTATTTTTTTAATTTTCTGGAATTGACTATTTTAAGTGATAACTAAAGTTTATTTTACTTCAGTTGTGGTATGAACGGAGGAGGGTATTTAAGTGATACCTAAAATTTGGTAGCTTTGGTAGGTTTTCATCCTTTATAAGGTATGATTTTAATTTTGTCTTGACTTCTTTTTGTTTTTTGCACTTATGAAGCCGGCGCATGTTTTGACTGGAAGAGATCAGTTGCATAGTTTGATAAAAAAGCAATTAGATGGCATTGTTGTTGAGGAAGTCAAAGATGCTAATCCATCCATACTGGAAGATTTGCAGGTAACTGCATTTGTCTTTGTTTCTAATGATACTGCCTCTTGTCTGCTATATTTTGAATTATTTGAATCAGTTTGATGGCTGAACTGAATTCAACTTGTGCCGGTAAAATATTTAGAAACCAATTATCTATGGTGTTTGTCTGTTTGATGAATGCTTGGTTTTCTTTATGAGCTTTTTAACAGTCATTTGAAGGTACCAGATTTCTGGTGGTACCTGATTTTTGGTGAGATGCTAAGATTTGCATGGTACCTCTCCAAGGACCATGCAAAAGCTCTTTATTTTAAATATAGATAAGAGTTTTGACCGGATATTTTTCCGGTATGCTGTGGAAGTTGGTTTTCCTAGGTCTTCCACTATTTGAATGTTTCTTTCTTTGGGCTAGGAATGTTGGATTTGAATCTGTCGTTTCCAAGAAAGCAACTGATCCTGCACACTTCTGATGGTGATCTAATCTCAGGTGTTTAGTGCAAGTTGACCGTCTGCACAAGTGCACAACTCCTTAGGGATGAATATTTTTTATTTAGGTTGAACTAGTAGTTTATAATATTTCAAAGGCAAGTAATGTGGATGCTTTCTTCTCTTATTGATTTGTCGGTTCCTTCATGCTAGTTTATGACGCCATGTTTTAGCATGAATGCTGTCAGTTGACTGCAATGGAGTTTTCTGGTGGCCAATGTATTGCAGTCTGTACTTACATCTGGAGAGTAGCTTTTGTTCTCTGCTGCATCATATTTGCCAAGTTCAGCACAGTAATCTGGTGTGTAACATGTTTTTCAGGCCCTGAAAGCATCAGGTGACGTCTGGTGGCTATCAGGCACCAACTCCCAGGAAGACACAACGCACTTCAACGATCCTCGATATAGGATCACGGTGGACATTGACCTGAAGCAGCTTTTCTGGGGTATAGAGCTGCCACGGGACATGCTGGACATCGAGAAGGAGCTAAAGAAGATTGGCGAGAAGCCATCAACCGACACCGCCAAGCGGCGCGCGTTAGCCGAGATCAGTGGCGCCGCATCAAGGCCAGGAAGAAGCAGCGCGGCATCACGAGCAGGACCAGGCTCACGAACAGGCATCTGCCAGAACTGTTCGAGAACTTGAGCACTTGAGCCGGAGCTGTCAGCAGGCACAAGCAATGGCGTACAATATGGCCGAACGGGCATCACGATCTTTGACTTGGGGCAGTATCGACTTGGCAAGTTGCCCTATCTTGAAGTCCAATTGACATGTTTTTTAGAGTCGCTTTAGGAAACCGAGTTGTGACTAACAAATGCGTACTACTTGTAAAGTGGACCGAAATTTTACAGTGAAGGCTCAAGGTGGGCTGGAAGAAATAGGAGCAGAAGTGAAGCCTCAAATCCGTCGGACTGGTAATGTTTTGTTTCGATACTATGCGATTGTGGATGGGGGTGTGTTTTGAGACTGAGTGGAGCGTTTGCTGCTCATGTTCGAGTGAGGTCATATAACCAGGTGTCCAAATCAAGGGCGCCAAATAGATACCTGGAGCCTTATGCTTCATTTACAATCTAATAACTCAGCTTTTGATCATCCTTTTCTTCCAAAAACATATAAACATTTTACCCAGTCCTTTTAAATTTGAGTTTTAAAAATTGCATTTACCGCCCCTGGCTACGATGGCGTTTGGCTGTCATCGCCATCCTATGAACTTCAGTTCTGTACTGGACTGCTGAATGATACAGACAAGTCTGTACGAAAACGTATGAGCTAGAGTGCTGGATCTCAGCATCCTGACGAAGGCGGCTTTGGTATCGTTTGTGGGACCGTGATACCTGTTCCGATGAAAAAGGTTTACAGTCGTACAATACGTGCGTATCCGTGTATGACAGTATGAGTATAGTCAGAAACTCCATCGAACCGTGTACTGACCGGGGGATCAGGAGAGAATCTTGTCCTGGAGATCGCTGTTTGTTTGCCTGCAACGGACACGACTGAATGCAAACGCTGCAGCAAGGCGCCGGACTTTTCCTCCGCTCCATCTCCGGCGACGACGTGCGGTCAATTCAGTTCTCCGAGAGAAAAAAATAACCTCTCTGTCTCTGTGTTCTTTTTGGCATCTCTCACGAGCAGAGACGCGACGCACGTCACGCACGTCCACGGCAGGCTGTTCAGCTGCAGCGACGGCACGGCACGGCAGGCCAGGCATGCCGCGGCAGCTAGCGCTGCACCTGTACAGGGAGGACATGACAGCGGCCGGCGCTCGCTGCCCGCCGGCCTCTGCCTGCGCGGCTTGCGAGCTTGTTTTGGCAGATGGGACGAGGTGCCGCGTGCTGCCACTTTTGGGCGCGCACATTGAAGGCTGAAGGGAGCGCAGCGCAGCCGCCGGATTCCCGCGTACCAGCTGCGCCGCAGGGACCTCTCGGCTTTCTCGGTTCGCTCACGCCTTGGGGCTTGGGGTTCGCAGCAGCAGGATGACAGACAGGATCGGCAGCTAGAGCCGACAGCATAGAAGGGCGAGGGCAGCCGTCAACGGTTTTCCTTTGAAAAAAAAAGGCGTCAACGCTGTCTAATTTGGAATTCGGGACTAATTTTTATTCCGCAAAACTAATTGCATAAATTTAGAGTAATTCGCAAGATGTCCATTAAACCTGAAAATACTTCATTGGAAATTGTTCTTGGCGGTGTCCGATCTGCCAGCTCAAGCAATTGAGAGCACGCGGAAGTCAAACTTTGGGGCAGGAGTTCAGACTAGGTGTGGAGCAGTTAGCCTCCGCCGGCTCGCAAAGCCACTAGCGTATCCTTCCCTATCCCGTGACCCGCCGCCGCGGTGGCGAGCACTGAACAACCCACCGTGGGTGCCGACCGGCATCCTCCGCGTGCTCCAGCGGCTACGTGGCGTGAACGCGGAGTGGACGGAAGTATGGGACGCCCCACCGAGTCTGCTCGATCGGCCGCGCTTGCCCGCCTCGCGATCGCCTCGCCGGCTAAAATTTCCACCGGCGACGTATGCTAGGCCGTACTGCCCACTTTCCCTCCGCGCGAGCCCCGATTCTCTTGCCCCCGTGCATGCAACCATCGCTGTCACAGGCCGGCGCTACACCCAATCTAGGAGCATGTGTTTTCTCCAGTACAAACAGCTAGCAAGATTAGTTTTGAGCAAATTGCTTATGTGCTGTTGAGAAATATAGCTTATTCCCTATATGCTATCGAAAATTAGCATATCCCTTTTATACCATCATTTATAATTTCTCATCCTCCATGTGCCATTGCCGTCAAATTCGCATGTTAACGGTGTCAAACTTTTATTTTTAGAACGTTTTTACCCTCCTCCCAAACCAGAAGCAGCGCTCACTCGCTGACCACGAGACCGATCAAAAGAAAAGCGCGCCCCACTCCCGTACCGCGACGCCCCCCACCCAAACCCTAGATCCCCGTCCATCCCATCCCCGCCGCCTTGCTGCTCTCCCCGGCCGGCCGGGCATCCAACAGCTGCGCCTCCCCGGCATCCCGTGCCTACGCCGCCCCTGCATCCCGCACCAGCGGCGCGGCGTCGGACGAGCAGGAGGGGCGAGGGTCATGGCGGGCGGCTGGAAGCGAGGGGCGAGGGCTGTGGCGGCCGGCGAGGAGCGAGGGCGCCAAGGGCCGTGGTGGGGAGCGAGCTGCCCGCCCCTCGCACGAGCACTGAGGGCCCAGTTGGGCGAGGGGGCCATGCACCCTTCGGTCCCACCTGACCGCCAGGATGGGAATGCAACGAAACTACAATTGGCTTCCTGCAGGTTGAGTTCTTTACTTCCTTCCCCATTTTCATCCTCTAATTATCTAAATTGGAACTAGAAATGATTAGTTTTGATGGTCCTTCATTAACAGGATGGACCCTAAGACCAGTTTTCTGCTAGATATCCATCTCAAAGCCAATCCTAGAAAGTGTAGGAAGGAAATTTCATGTTATAGATTTAGCAAAGTCGTGGATCCTGATGACATAGCAGCTCTTCTAGCTGAAAAGTATGCATTACAATATTTAGCCATTATTGCATCTATTATCTATAATTGCTTCTTTTTAATATTATTTTATTGTTCATGCTATATAGGGGTCCACCAAAGAGAAAGAAGAAAACTATCGAACCATTAAGTGAGAGCAGCATTGTACCTATTGGCTCAACACAAAAAGCAATGCAATTTCCTCCTAGGTAACAATTTGTACACTTATATTCTACTTAGTTTTAAATTTTTTTCATAAATTCCTGATTACACATTTGTATGATAGCTAAAGTGCCTCAATTAGCTTAGGTTCTGGACACTCTCTTAGGTACATGTGCAGTACTTAATAATTTCACACTATTTAGATCATATCACAATCATAATTTGTGCTTATGTATGAAATTCATGTGCAGATCTGGAAGTGGCTCAAACCAGCTAGAGCAACTTTCCATTGAGTACCCTATACTACCTACACGTGAGAGCACACCACCACCTGCTACCTCCAAGCCTAGAAAAGAGAAGAAAACGAAACGGAAAGCAAAGATAGCATAAAAGAACAAGAAGAAACAAATTCCAGTGCCACATGATAGTCCAGCGATGGGTACTAGAAGCAAAACACCCCCATAAGCGTAGCCCTGCCTCACATACTAGAAGCAAAAGAAAGCTTCCACTACCAGATCTGAATGTCTAGTTGATACAATTTATTATGTATGGGCTGCAAGTTGATGTGTTATGTTTTGCTTGGTCTTTTGTGAAACTTAGTCTATGTACTGCTATTTTGCTGGAATCTTGTGAGGTTGCTGCTGCTGCTTTTGGCATGTATGGATAGCACTGATTGCTTGCAATGATGCATGTTTAGACATCAAAAACTAGTTGCATGAACAACATTGGCAGCTTGCAACGAATTTTATATATTTCACATCTCCCTGTATGGGCTACTCGGTCATTATATTATTTTGCTTGGTCATTATATACTGTTCGGCTGGCATTTTTGTTGAATAGCCGCCCTTCATCTTTTGATAAAATAACTAGGTCATTATATATTGTTCTTGATAAAATAACTAGGTCATTATATATTGTTCTTAGTTGTAATGGCATGCAAGGGATGAAGTCCACATATATGCTTCATCCTAGCTAGGGGTATTATTGTCTTTTCATCCTATTCTTTAACAGTTCCGTTAGTGTTATTTGACGGTAATAGCACGTAGGGGATGAGAAATTATAAACGATGGCATAGAAAAGATACGCTAGTTTCCGATGGCACAGAGATGATAAATTATATTTCTCAATAGCACATAGGGAATTTGCTCATTAGTTTTCCTAGATTGTCACAAAGATCCAGATTACTACTACTAGAATGTTCAGTGAACAACGCATGCGTGCATGTCAACCATTACATATTGCGGCAAAATTGTCGTCACCTGTCACGGAAGATGGCGACCATGCAACATGCATCTCGGCTGCACGGCGGTCCGGACTCCCGAACGGCATCTCCCACGCAGCCACCACTACTGCAAAAGACGTTACGCTACACCTCATGCACCGCTGCACGCAGTACAATGCACAGGCCTAGCTAACAACGGGCGCGCGGGCTTTGCTACGTTGACGATCAGTCATTCCACAGCGCGAACACCGGCAGCTGGTGCACGCTGGGGACGACGCCGGACACCGGCCGCGCGGCGGCTGCGGTCATCCAGCTGCCGCCTCCGCTGCTGCCCTCCCCGGCCTCGAACTTCATGGGGTGCTGCGAGTACTGGAGTCCGTGCAGCAGGTGCGCGCCGCGGTGGCCGTCGGAGGTGTCCGAGTTGTCGGACGCGGCGCCGCCCTGGTCGCCTCTCGGCGCGTCCGACGACTGCCGCTCGGGGAGCGCAGCCGGCGCGTCCGGGGGGCGCGTCGGGGAGCGCCTGCACGCGGCGTCGTTGCCGATGAGGTGCGTGCTGGCGCAGATGCGCTTCACGTCGTACTTGCTGATGTCGAAGTTGGTCACCGCGTTAAGGCCCCGGAACTTGATCGCCGCGATGTCGTACGCCTCCGCCGCCTCCTCCTGCGTGCCTGCAGTTTAACACAACACGGGATTAATCGTTACTAGAATACAATTGTTCAGAAAAATCAGAAGTTCATGTTCACAAGATGAATCCATTTCTGATACTTTCTTCATCTTCACAAGATGAGTTCACTTCTGATTTTTGCGCCAAGAAATTACTGCGCAAGTGATAGAAACTTACTGAATGTGCCAAGATACAGGTCCTTGTTGCCAGCGACCCTCCCAATCCTGGCCTGCCATCTCCCGTGCTGGTGATGCCTGCGTCGCATGGGGAAAGCAAGCGCGACAAGAAAAGGTTATTACACCAGCAGGCCGATGCGTGTGCGCGCGCGAGTGTTGGTGAGATCAGAAATTCAGAACTCCCAGGGAGCTCAGCTGATCAGCTCAGCTCTGCTAGTCTGCTCACCCAGACGAGTGAGGTGGCTAGCTCAGCTCAGGTCAGTGTTTCAGAAGTTTTGGGTGTTGGAAAAGGCAGCAGGTGGGTGCAAATATGGGCGAGCAGAGAGGGCAGCACGGCACCCACCTTGTCACTCCTCTGTACATGGATGCTCCCCTCGAGAAGCCGCTGCTGTTCCTGCAGGAATAAAATTTGGGCATCGTGAGCGGCTGGCGCTGGCGTTGGTGAGCGCGCCAGATGTTCGATACAGATTTGGGTGCATGCGAAAAAGGATTCAGAAAGAATAGGGAGCAGGCAGGGAGGTTTTGTTTCAAGTGATGCGTTCGAGTACAGGGTTTCTGAAAAATTGGCACGTGAAACATTCCCATTCAGAAAATTCAAAGATTTGGTGAACTATATATAATTTATAAATTTGATATGCAGCAATGGTATTCTGTTTGTCCCATGCATATGAACTCTTCTAACATGTGGTGAACTGTTGATTAATTGCTCACATATAAGCAGCAGTCCTTATAAGAAATGCAGGTGTGACTAAGCTAAGAACTGCATCATGCGGCCGTACCTTCTCAAGTGTGCAATGAACTCCTGCCTTGACATGTGCTTCATCTCCTCCAGCTCCTTCTCATAGTGGCTCAACTATACATGTGGCATAGCTCAGTGGATCAGGAAGCCAGCATAGAATGCAAGTGTTCATCAAATGCAAAATAAAGAGAGCAGGAATGAACCAGGCCGGCCCCTACTTGGACTGACGGAAACCTTTTCATGGATTTAAACTAAGATCACGTTGAGAAGAGTCAGGCAGTAAACGTACCGGGAAATTTATGTGAGTTGAAGGACCCCAGTACTTGAGCGCTGCCAAGTCGTAAGCCCTCGCAGCCTTCTCCTCCCTGTCATACCCGCCTAGCAAGTAGCAAGTCATAGCAAGACACAGTGAGCATGTGGTGTAACAGCATTGGTCACAGTTCTACCCATGGAAATTCCAAAACTGCAGATGTTTTAGGACAGAGGAAGGAGGGTAGCTGTAGCTCACCTAAGTAAACTGCTCGTTGGTCAGCACGGCAATGAATTGCAAGGGCAAGAGACGTCTAGGTCAGTAAAAACTCGAATGCAGTTTATATGGAGGATGGAAATTGAAAGTTTCAGGGTTTCAACAAAAAGTTCATGGCTGGAATGGTGCGAACGAAACTTACCTTGGCGTCCCTTCCTAGTCTGGCCTTCCTTCCTGCAAGTGTTGTCCCACAAATGAGCCTCATACCTCCCTGTCCATCTGTGCCTGCGGCAGATCGATTACGCATCAGGATCAAGCTAATCCAAGGCAGGAACAACGTCGAACCAACGCGAGAACTTGAGAGGGCATGCACAGCAGCGACGCCAACCTGGTGACGCCCCGGAACTGCGACGTCCGCTGCCCGAACGTCTGCGCGGGCTTGCGGGCGACCGGCATTGGCGCCGGCAGCAGCTGCGGCGGCTCGGCCGGCACGTCCGTCACGGACAGCGACAGCGCCGCCGACCGCTCCGGCGGCACGTACATCGCCTCCCGGAGCCAGGACTTGATGCCGGAGATGGACATCGACCCGCTGACAACGCCTCCGCCGCCGCCGGCGCTGTACACCGGCATCGACGGCATTGCGCCGCCAGGCGGCTGGCTCGGGTTCGCTGGGGTGCCCAAGAAGTACTCGCCGTGGTGGGACAGGAACTGATGGTGGTGGTGTTGGTGGTCCGGGAAGCCGCTGCAGGGCGGCGCGTTCATGTTGATCCCCAGGCCAATGCCGCTGCTGCCGTGGCCGTGGTCGTGGAAGTACGAGCCGCCCGAGAAGGGTTGGAGGTCGTGGACCTCGTGGTACTTGGCCTGGTCGGCGTGGCCGCAGCTGTCATAGAGGCTGCTGCTGCTGCTCTTGTTGCTGCAAGTGACGCTCATGAAGTCCTCAAGCTTGGGGCCTTTGGCTTCTGCGGCGTGCCTCCAATCTGCACAGGAACGGTACAAAGAAGAGACAAACTAACAGAAATGATGCGTCCTTTTTGGGAGAGTGGCACAGAGAAAGAGTGCAATGGACCAACAAGTGCAGTCTTGCATTCAGTATCTTTCTGAACTAGTAGTATGCAAGTACTTGGCCTTAGTTAACGAAAAACTAGAGCTACAAGCAAGGTTCAATAATGAAACACGAATATCTTCCGGTTCAATTAGCAATATGGCAAAGAAATAGACGTGTCAAGTGAACTTCGTTATTTAGATTTTAAACCATTCATGATATAAGATGATCATGACTTAGAGTTTGTAATCTATAATTAACCGAAACTGAACTGGAAAACAAAGCTATCTAAACTCAGAACACTCGACCTGGAAAAATAGCATGAACAGTCTTTCAAAAGAAAATAGAATGACCAAGAGCAGTTTTCTTCCTGCGACTACAAATATGAACGAGAATCATCCAAAATACACATAGTCTTCCAGATGATTAGTAGTCAAGAACTTTAGAAGGAGAACTCGACGATCATCTGCAAAAACCTGAATGGAAAACCAACTTCCCTCTACAGACATAAGCAATCAGTTACCTGATGTAGAGCTGTACGGCAGACGGCCATCAGACTGCAGCGGCATGGCCACGAGAGGCGAAGCGGCGACCGGCGAGGAGCAAGATCCCTCTCCATCGCCGCTTCCGCTCGCTCCGCCGCCGCCTCCGTAGGCGCCTCTCCCAGCCGAAGGCGACAGGGAGAATCCAAGCCACCCGTTGTTCATGTCCATCTCCCCCAACTAGACAGGGAGATCGGAAGAAGCTAGAAGGGACGATCAGGAATCAATGAGGTGCCGGCGATCTTTTCCTCTCCGGGGAGGGAGGGAGAGAGAGAGAGAGAGAGAGAGAGAGAGAGAGAGAGAGAGGCTGTAACTTGCAAGCAAGCAAGGGAAGAAGAGGGTCCTTTTTGACGTTTATGCGAGCAAGCTATATATGGCTACGGAGGCGTGTAGCGTAGGTGGAATGATATGGATGCAAATTGCAAAGAGGAAGAAGAGCTCAAGAAGCTGGCGTAGGCGATGAGAGAGAGAAGGGGGGCGCATGCAAAACAAAAGTTTTCGGTGTGCGACTCTGCATTGCATGTACACATGCGAGCGTGGACCGGTGTTTCCTTTTGCCTTGGGGGCCGTGCCGTGCCATCCATCATAGATACGTCCTGCAGCGCCTGCAGCTGGGGCCCCCCTGCCAGCCGCTGCGGCACGTTGAGCTAGCTGCGTACTACTAGTAGCGCTAGGCCTCTGGCCACTCTAGCTAGCTGTAGCGTGTGAGAGTGTGTGTGTGTGTGTGTGACGCCTCTCGCTCTATCTTTGGGCAGGCTTGGCTTGGGCTCTTGTGTCTCGGTGTCTATCTCTAGTCTCTCTCTCTCTCTCTCTCTCTCTCTCACGTGCCATTGCCAAACCCGATCGGGGCCCCGGGCGCACGCGTGCCAGGAAACGCGTGGAGATCTTCCCAGGTGATTTGGTGATCCAGAGACCGATCAAGAACAACGGCTCTCCACGTTCGCATTTGATTAAGCATGGGCCCTGCCATCGTTGTTAGCATATGCAGCATGGGTTAGCACTGCGCCCATGAATGTTTCATCGGTAACACAAGTGTCACGTACTGATCTGCACCCATTTCTAATTTTCTATACAGGCCCTACAGTCCCAACACACTTTTTAATTGCCCCCACCCCCACCAAAAAAAGAAGCTTATATTTAAACAGTCTTGTCAATCATTTTATCTGCTGCTGGTGCAGTTGCGAGTTGACATCTGCTTTCCGCGGCGGCAGCACTTGGCGACGGGCGATTCACGCGGATCGAGCCAGGAAGTACGCGAACCCATGCAAGCGCTCACGTGAAAAAACTCGTTCGGGTCCGGATAGGAGGGAGGGAGAATCCCTTTGCCTTGCGAGCCTGCCGCAAGGCTGCCCAAAGCGTAGCTGCAAGACAACAAGGGCGCGGATGGTGCTGGTATTTTTGGAGGAACAAGGGTGGTGGTATCTCGAGGCACATCCTGACCAAAAATCTACGGAAGATACTCGATGGGACGGGCCGTAGCGCACATATACCTACGGGTACCTCATTTGGGGTTGGGATTCCCGTGTGCATGACGCCTCTAATTGGCCGGGTGATCGACTGATCGAGGTTAATTTCGACTTTTTCGTTAGTGCCTGCGAGACTGCGGTGAACTTTTCTTCACTTATTAATTTCTTCCTCCTGCGAACTTTGCTATATATATATATATATATATATATATATATATATATATATATATATATATATATATATATATATATATATATATAAACTAGAATGCAGAAAGTAGCGGTGAAACAATTCTCATTACTGGTGACAGTCTCTTAATTCATCGTGCTTAATTACGGCGATTTTTCACGGCCAAGCCAATTTTGCAAATCCTCTTCGCTATCTTCATATTTTTTTAAAAGAAGCACAGGAGCACTGCCAAATTATGTTAGAAGTTCAGATCTTACCAACTTATGATTGCATAAAGCAAATAAAGTTGAACTAATTTTTAGTTCGGATCATATCATACATTTGGATATCAATTAAAGCACTAAATATAAGCTAATTGTAAAACTAATTGTATAAATGGAGACTAATACACTAAACCTAATTAATCCATCATTAGTATATATTTATTGTGGCACAATATTATCCAATCATGGACTAATTAGATTTAATAATTTTATCTCGTAAATTAATTTTTATTTATGTAATAAGTTTTGCAAATTACCTATATTTAATACTTCTAATTGGTGTCAAATATTTGATGTGATGGTACAGAGTTTAATCCCGAAACCCAATCACAAGCTAAAGTGAATTTTTTTCGCTATCTTGGCTGAAAACAGCACACAACTCGCAGGGTGGAAGGGAGAGAACCCCATGCGCCGAGGCTCGCGCATCTGAAAATCTGAGTCGGTTCTTGTCTGCGCAGCATGCACCCTCCGCTCACTGCGGTGCGGCGGAGGATCGAGGCGAAGCAGTTTGCCAGACATGGCACGGGAGCCGATGTGCGCGGCTACTCCTGCCGCTGGAGGGGCGGCCCGGCCGTATAGAGTTTGCTCTTTTCCACCATGCGCAGGCGCAGCGCACACAACCATACCAACAGTGACACTGTATTAAAAAAAAATATTTGAGTTGATTTTGTTTGATTTAATTCGGATCCTCAGGTGGTAAGCGCGCCTAGGCGAAGCTGAACCGACTGCTTGGCACTTTGCGTTTTATCTCCTTTTGGAAATAAAAAGGGGAGACCTTTTCTCTAAAAATTCAGATCCTCAAGCATCACAAATGTAAAGCAACTGACGGCATCAACTAATTTACAACTTTAAGCAGCAATACTAAAAAGAAAGATTTATATTCTTCCTCCTAGTTTGAAGTGCAGTTGTAATTTTACTCTTATTCTTTCTAACTTTGTGATTTTATTCTTTGCTATTCTTTGAAGCAAATCACAAAACTTTGTGCGCTGCTAGCTGGTGATGGACTACCGCGTGGAGAGGGAGGCAAGGTCTGGGCAGTTGAGCTAGCTTCCTACATAGCTTGTAGGCTCAGCTTTCATCCGGTCATGTTCATCCTTCAACTTTTAGATCAGCTAATATAATCTCTCAATTTTTATTTTTCTAATCAAACTAATTCTTATTTCAATATTATAATCAATAATAGTATAAGATTTATGCAAAAAATCCTCTAAACGCTTGGCTCCTCCCCCTTCTAAATTTCGAAAGTTCATTGTTATAAAAAGATATGGCCAATCCAAACGAATCAGTTTAGTGGCATCTACGCTTTAGAAACTGAACATCACAAATATTACGTAAAATTTTATTTACCCATGTATCGTATTGTATTGTGAATGCATGGAGAGTAAAACTAAAGCTACATATTGCATAACTATGTATCACCATATAAAACGTTGCAGAAAGTTGAGCGAATGAAAACTGAGGAGGGAAATAAGAAGCTAAGGGTAGAAAGATTTTTTTACATTTATCTCATATTATTATGAAGTATAATATCAGCATAGGGATTAATTTACCTTCAAAATAAAAATGAAAGGACTATATTGGTTAATTTAAAAGTTAAAAGATGAACTTAACTTTGAGGACCAAAATATCTATTTTGTCTAGTTTGTACAGCTACGGTATGCTCCTACTAGCCCCTGTAGTCTCCAGCGATAAGGGTGACGTACCTACGGATGGACACACAGGTAGGTGAGGGTGCGGTCCGGAGCCCGGACAAGGCGTCAAGGCGAGGTGCCGTGCCACCCATCTCCGATCCCTCCCTCGGGGGATGTGCCACTGCCACCCCCCACCCCCGTACCGTATCCTTCTCTCTCACTACGTAACGTACGTACGCCTCGTTTGTCCTGTTGCATGCACGCGACTTCCCGGAGTCACCTCAGTACCTCACCTCACGTCGCCTCTCCTCCCTCCGGCAGTCCGGCCGGCGTCCCTGCTGCCTGCGCGCCTGCCTGCCTCCTTTTAATGCGTGGCTCTCTGCGGATTCCAAAGTAGGGGCGCAGTCGTAGGGGAGGAGCAGCTGATGCGCCTGCTACGCTTTGTTTCCGCACTCGAAGCTGCTGGTGCTTGCTCTCGCTGTGGCAAGCCATGAGACGAAGCTATCAAGCATCACGCGGATGAGAGAAGTGCCATGGCATGGGATGGGTTCCCTTGCCTTGCCTCGCGGCTGCGGCATTGATTGAGAGGATTGCTTGGTATCCGTGCAACTTGGCTTCCGGTTCCCGAGGCGGCAGCATTTGCATTTGCATTTGCTGTTGCGCTGCAACCAGACAAACCAGGTCGTGCAGGAGGAGAGCATGGACCGCTGGAGAGGCTTTCTTTGGCGCGTCTTCCACTCTTGGTTCGCCATGCATCGTTCTCCCTCGCCTCCGTCGGTTATCTTCTAATTTTTCTTTACGGAACACACTATACCACGCAGCCGCGCATAGCATATTATTTATCTATTTTTATCTCGTGCAGCAATTCTCCGTGCATGCAATCGAACGTCACACACACAGCATATCCCTGACTCAAATATGCTCCGTACGAGCCAGGCTAGTCCCAGCAACCAAACGGACCATTAGTTTGGGTTTTGTTTAAGCCTGGCCCAGCAGGCATGGCGCAAGAAAGCTAGGCCCAAATAGAACCGCCGTGCTCGAAGCCCAGCCCAGCTCAGCCCACCGCTTGCGACGGTGCTAACCCTAGGGTTTTTTTTAAAAATGGGCTAAAAAAAAACTAAAATTCGAAAAAGGGGTGGCCGTTGGGAAAATTTAGAGAAATGGGTGCCTCCCGCCCGCTGAACGGGCGGGACGCGTGGGGCCCGGGACATCCCGCCCACCCAGAGGGCGGGACGTCCCCCGAGGACCTCTTCGCAAATAAATTATTTGCGAAGAGGTCCCTGGGAGGGCATCCCGCCCAACCAACGGGCGGGATGCTGTGCTGATGGGCATCCCGCCCTTTGGTCGGGCGGGAGGTCCCCCCAGCAGCTATTTAAGCCCCAACCTGCCCAAAAAATGCCATTTTATCCAGCAAAAATCAGAAAAAAGAGAAAGAGAGGAGAGGAAGAGAGAAGAGGAAGCGGCGAAGCCCTGTCCACACGTCGATTTTGAGGTATATTCTCGTTCTAGCCATATAAGTACTTGAAAATAACTATAATTTAGGAAATATTTGTTAGAGTAGTTATGTTTTGAATAGTTTTAGTATTTTCATTTGTTTTTAGTATAATTTATAATCTGAATAGTTTAGAATCTGTAAAATATAATCTGAGAGTCGCTGAAATTTAGGATCGTCGTTCGTTGTGTATTAATATGTAGTATAACTAGTTTATTAATGATTGACAGATATGTCTTCCGAGAAGGGTATTTTCAGTATATATTACGGAGAAGGAAATGTGATTTATGGGCCGAATGGGGTAGATTTAAGTGAATTCAACTGTGCGGTCAGAGGAATTACCAGTTGTGCTGAAGCTGGCCCTACAGGTGATGCTACAGATGGAAGACCTCCGGTTGCATCAAGAAGTGGGAGACGTCGCCGATCGAGTGCTAGTACGTCATCAGGCATCATTTAGTTGTAATTTTATTTAAACGTTATTTGCTCATATGTAATTTTTGCTGCGTTGAGATTCTATCAGACCTAGATACGTATTTGTAATATTTGCCGCATTGACTGAAGACACAATATTTGGATTCATGTATTTGTAATATTTGTAATGTTCATTATCATATTTAGATTCTACGTTGCAAACGTTATCGTTTAACTATCTTCGTACGAGTTTTAGATACCGTAATCTTCTTTGGAAAATTGAATTAAAATTTTATGTGCATACATAAGAGTATGGCGAATGAATCTTATATTTAAAAAAATTCTGAATTTTAAATAGTTTCTGAAACAAATAATCTAAGAAAAAATATAACAAAAATGGACCAGGAGCATAAGATTATAGGTTTTAGAACTTTATAGGTTTTAGAACTTTGACTATATATTAGATATTAAATAATATCACATTAGAGAATAACAATAGATTTTAATTAGAAAAGGGTTATAATTAGGTTTAGTTAACATTTCAAATTTGAAAAATTCAAGACAAAAGAAGTTAAATTTACATCAAATTTGAGTTTGAAACTTTGCACAAAGGTACCTAGAGTTTATAGAATAGTCATACCAAACTTCATAAACAACAAAGCATGAAATCCTAAAGTTATGCATAAACTTTCCTTAATCTTAGTTTTAAAATAGGAGTAAAAGTATTTTGTTTCAAACTAAACTCCATTAACAAAAGTTATAGAGTTTGAAATCTACTTTCTAACAAAACTAGTTTTGCTATTTTTGGATTTTTCTGTGAATTGTTACGAATTTTGGAAGCCAGAAAACACATACACATGAAATAACAGTGCACCAGGAGGCGTCCCGCCCAGTGGCCGGGCGGGAGGCATCCCGCCCAGTGGCCGGGCGGGAGGCCTCCTTCAGGGACCACTTCGCGAATGAAAAAAGTTTTCTTATTCGCGAAGAGGTCCCTGGAAATTTTTTTTGAGCATCCCGCCCTATGGTTGGGCGGGATGCTCCTTTCCGCCCTCCCAGCGGGCGGGAGGCACCCATTTCCCTAAATTTCTCCAACTGCCACCCCTTTTTCGAATTTTGTTTTTTTTTGTCCCCTTTTTTAAAAAAACTCCTCTAGGGTGCCCCCCGCCAGCCCATCCCATCCGCTTCTCGCGAGAGCCGGATCGAAATCGAAGTCGCAACTTCCACCTCTCCGCACTGATCGCATGGCTGGCGGACGTAACCGCCGCCGCGGCCGGCGCCTGAGGGCGCCCGTGAAGCCTGCCAGCCCACCGCCGCACCCGGTGGATGGGGCCCTACCGGTGGGGAACGATGAGGCTTGGACGCAATCGGACAGGAGGACCATGAGTCGGCAGCTGCTGGACATCATCCACCGATTCTACATCGACGCCATCTCGCGGCTGCCGCCGGCCTAGCGCGCGGCCTCCTCGCCGGTGGCCACTGCTTCGGCCTGCTCCACCCCATCCACAATATCGTCGTCAATTCCGTCTGGTGCGACGCCGCCTTGCCCCTCCGGCGGCCCGTCAACACCGACAACAATGAAACCGACGACGGAGACGAGGTCCACGCGCTTCTCAGCACCGATGGCATCGCCCGTGTCTGCCACCGCTCTCTCGACGGGCTAGTGGCCGCCCTCCGCCACCTGTGCCCCTACCTCTCCGCCGGTGAGGCTCTGTGGAATCTCTTCTCCGCCGGCGCGGACCTCACCGCCGCCATGGCATTGACCGGATAGCATCTCAGAAGAAGCAGATCCAGGACGCAGGAAAACAAGTGATCAATGCAGTCAACATGGCATTGGAAGAGTACATTTCACGATCTGGTGAGCAGCTGACACTTCATTCTGTGTGTGGCGTTAGTCTGCTAATGGAGGGGCGGAATGATTGTTACCACATCAATTTCTTGGCGTACGACAAGGACTCTGGTTCTGCAGCAGGCGCCCCTGTGCTCTTCTTCACTGAAGCAGTTATTCTTTCTTCTGACGAGACTAATATCCGCCTGTGTGTTCCAGTTGATCTGGTCACAGATATTGGTATGCCCCCACCTCCTCTGTGCGTGTTTCCTTTATGTGCGTACATGAAAGCACCCTGTTGAATCAAAACATGGCTGGCAACCACCATCGTATAGTTAATTTAGATTGGTCTTTTGTAGTTTTGTGTTACCGATATGCCTCAAGGAAATATTCATTATCCTTATCAGAGTCAAAAGAGGCAATTGGAATGAAAAACTAGTGCATAATTATGCCATGCTCCATCTGAGGCTTCTTGACCGCTTATGAGTTTCTGATTTCATTCTTCATACAATCGCTTTCACATAATCATATCGGCAGCATACTTTGTCCTTATCTTATGCAAATATGGCTAGAGGATATTTTTCAATTTCTTTTTCTGATTTAACCCATAGTTTACTGACCTCTCTTTGAAATTCTGCTTTAGGCTGCTGCTTCGCTTGCGAGATCAACAGGAAGAAGGTTGTGCACCCTTGTATGATGAATACCTTGGTGGTGGCCGTGAATTTCAAGAAGATGAAGTCGACGATGGCAGTGATTTTCCAGGTCCCTTGGATGTGGACTATATCTTTTTTGACGCTGACAGAGACAGGGCCTTTGCAAGTTACTTGTGGAGGGAGAGCATGATCATCGAGGCCCGGCCGTGAGATGTCGGGTAATGCTGTAGATGTTGGGACTTGGAGGACAAACCGTAGGGCCTGGTTGGGTATGTGTCTTTGTGTAAACAAATGTAGACCTACGGCGTAATACTGCATCCAGCGCTGTGCTTATCTCTGGTGGTCACGAGTAGGTTAGTTATGCAGACTATTGCTACGATCATATTGTAAGTAGTGTTTGGTTCTGCCCCCAGGTTTCTGTTCCCCTTTTGAGCCAACATATCATGATTCGTGAGCAAACTCGGTAAATTTCCTAGCATGTGGTTGGTAGGCGTATGGAGATGCCATCGTCATGCATGCATGTCCCTTGTGATAGTATTCGTATCTGGTGGCGAAAATTGAAACGTTCCTCTGAAGCTGCATTTTAAACTTGGACTTCCTCGTGCGACTCCAGTGTCGTACCATCTCGCGGAAAATCGTGGGACGTTGAATCAGAATATGTGGTTGGGCTTCTCAAAATTTTTATGGATTTTATCGATCTCGTATCGTAAAACGGTTGCCTGAGCAATTGACACGAGATCAATCACACTGCTGCTGTTTCTTTCGCTTAGGTAGGCACTGATCCGAGATCGATAAAATCAGCAGATTACGATGACAAGCGCAGGCTCTTCTCGCATGACATGCTGCGCCTCTCCGCCGTGCTGCAGCCTCTCCCGCTGCCAGATGAAGTGCAGCCGCAGCCGCAGCCGCAGCCTTATCCTCGAAAGCTTAGCGTAAGGATCGACCGGATCATCACCGAGAGGATGAGGGGTTGGAGGGGCCTGTACCAAACCCTGCTTGACATAGCAGACGCGGCGCTGCGCCAGTTTGCTCGCCAAACCGGTGCACGTTACCGCCTTCATGCCATCTATGGCGAAAGCATCGTGCAGATTGGGGATTGCGCCGTGGGCCAATGTTTCCACATCAATTTCATGGCCTGGCCAAAGGGTAAACAAAACAAAAGTCTGACTCCTGTGCACTTTTTCGCTGAAGCTCATAATCCGCATGCGAGAAACTGTTCTGAAGAGAAGATCACCTTGTGCTGCATGCTGGTAAACGCACAACGATCGCCAAGCCATGTTGGTACGCTTTTGATCTCACATCGCTTTTCACCATTTCATTACTAAAGTTGAGCGCCACCTGTTAGAAGATATCATGCTCCCTTGCATGTGTGCCGCGCTAATGCAATAACAGGGGCGTCTCCTGTTATAATTATAAAGTTCCTGTTCTTACCATTTAATCCTGGTAACCAAGAAGCTTTTAATAGTTCCTTATTTCTTGCTTCTATTTCTCTGTTCACAGCTTGATTAGTTCCTGTGGATAAACGCCTTGTTGGCTGATAGATTAAATCTTCTTCTGGATCTTGCTTAATGACAGAACAAACAAAAGCAGTGGCTGCCTTGAGAGCCTGACTATCTGATGTCTAGTTATATGTTGAGCAAAAGATTTTGGGATCTAATACCTAGAGATGCATTTGTTTTGTGCATCCTAAGCACTGTGCCCTGTTTGCAAAGTTTATGATTTTTTTTCTTTATGTCTTTTGCTTGGAGTATTTCAGTTGCAGATTCTGTCTCTAATCCTGCTTGTGCTCAAACGCAGATAATTACTATGCTTGTGCGAATAGCAAGAGAAAAATCGATCATCCAAATGGTGAGGAGCACTTTGGCGGGCATCCACACAAGACGGGTGAAACTGAGGATGACTCTGATTGCCCAAGCAGAATTGACGTGGACTACAGGTTTTTTGATCCTGACAGAGACATTGACCTTGTGAGGTGGTACGCTGATAAGATAGCCTGCGTCGAAACTACGTAAGGTGTTGTTGTATTCTAGGTGCTTATAATAAGTTTTATCACATCTAATATTTTCGATGCTAATTAAAAAGACTAAATATAAACTATTATAAAACTAACTGCATAAGCCTAGGGCTTATTTGCAAGACGAATCTATTAAGTCTACTTAATCCATAATTAGTATATGTTTACTGTAGCATCTCATGGGCTAATTATGGACTAATTAGGCTTGATAGATTCATCTCACAAAAAATTTAGAGGTTATAAAATTTGTTTTATCATTAATCTATATTTAATACTTCTAATTAGTATCGAAATATGCGGTGTGACGAGCTTACAACAGACCATGTACTAACCAAACCTAGTCTTATTCTAAGCTCCCCTCGGATCGTCGCAAGTGCCGCTTCGCAGAAGACGATGACGAGAATGAAGAGGATACCATGGAGGAATGTTTCGATATCTTTTGCAGGCGATTGCGCTGATGCGTTAAGAGAGGAGGAATGAGGAGCCACGGGAACACGTCAGGAACCCCGCTCCATCTCCAGCCACGCCAGACAGCTTGCAGGGTGGGAGGAGGCGGCTCGCCCCACGCGCTCGTTAGCATTCGTCAGCCCGAAAAGAGTAGAATCCTCAGTGTTGGAATTTGGATCCCATCGGATTGTCATCGCCAGAGTCAGCATGTTGTTTAGGCGTGTTCATTTGGGAATTTCCCAATCTTCTATCTCAAATTAAGCTGAACCCTAGCCATGGTCTAAATATTTTCTTTTGTACTTATGTAAACGCATTTGCCAAGTAATTTTGCACTAGTTTTTCTTGTGCCCCAACTGTTGCAGGACCAGACGCGACCAACTTTCATATGCTGCCTGGCAGCAGTGCAGAGCATTTCTAGTGGAACATTTATCTGACTGTTGTAGGAACTTGTCTTTTGCCATGAGATGGTGTTCATAGATATTGTATATACATCTTCAAAGTAAGAAACACCAAGTTGACAATACACATTTTTCAGATTTTGGATTGTGATCTGCCCCTGGCTGGAAATATAGGTTGCAGCCAGCAGAAGTTTATCCATATAAATTTACCATTCAAACAATTGGATTAGCTAAGCAGGTATAGTATAAACATAATGAAGTATTGCAAAAATAAAAATAAAAATAATTGATGTGCCGATTTTTTCTCCATTTCACTCTACAATATAGTCGCATCGCCGGAAGTAGTCAATACATAAGGTTGAACCTAACAAAATTCAGCCTTAAAGAATATCCTCCAACTGTTTCAGCTTGGGATCCAACTCGGCAGCATTTTCCTCAACATATTCATCTGCGGGAGTCCGGTATGCATCAGCAATCGCCTTTCCTTTATCCAGGACTGCAGATGGCACAGTTTGCAAGAGACTGGAAAGACAAGGAAAACGTGACATGTGAGTGATGATCCCTATTGATTTCAAGATGTAGATGGGCTTTTCATTTGCTAGTACTTGTCTAATGCTCCAAGGGCAACACTGATCTTGCTCCTCATGGTCTCAACGGATGCTGAGGGGTCATTCCGTGATGCATGTAGTAGCAGCGAGTCGAGATCTTCCAATGCTCTAGGAAAACGCAGGCAACAAATGTCATAACCTCTCACAGTTTATTCTGCAAAGAAGTGCACTCGGGAAAGAGGAACGTGCTCACCGTAAGCATTCGTCCACAGCGTCTGATGCAGCTTTGCCTTGACCATTACTGTCAGCATATTGTGCCACCTGCATTAAGATTTTTGTCACACGAATTCAGTTGGCATCATTCGGATGACGAAGTTGCATTATGCTACAGAAGCTATCAGCCTATCGCCTTGGGCATGAAAGAACATGATTAATGATTGATTGATCTTCACTAACTTACTGCCCGAATGTTGATTCGTAGAGATGATGCTGGTCCGGAGCGAAGTAATGATCTGGTCTCGTCGAACCTTGGTTTCTCAAATTGTAAGGATTTCTCTGCAATGAATCATGTACAGGAGAATCTCTCATGGATAGGTTCTACCATATTAAAACACCTACTCAAAATATTGACAATTTTTTTTATAAAAAAGTGATAACTGCTGGAACATTTTTTTAGTCAAAATAAATGTTACTTCCGTTTCTAGCAGCAAATTAAATAAGAAGGGCCGGTTTGTGTCTAGTTTCAACAGATTGCGCTATGAGAAGCATTCAAGCAGACAGAAATTATGGATTCGAATTTGAAATACTCAGAAAGAGAGACTGATTTATGACTAAATATAATTCATATTTGACAATACTTGCTGTGCATCAGCCAACGTCGCCCGAAGTGGTACCAATTGAGACGATATTGTGGGATACTGATTACCCTACCCTACGTATCAGTTGTGAATTACCTAGATCAACGAACTGGTCAATAGTCAGCAGCACAGCCGGAACGTAGGTCTCCAGAGGCTCCAGCTTCTTCCTGACAGCAGCAATTCAAGGACAGCAAGAGGCCGTAAGGTGTTCTGCAAAACTAATGTCACAGTGCGCAGCAATCCAAAGCAGGTGAGAGCAGGCCACGGCTGAATACCTCTTGACGTACTTGTCCAATGGACTGGCCGCGTCCGCCCCTGAAACAATCGGCAATTCGGGCAGGCCAAAATCAGCCACGCATCGCGCGCACACGCGGAGGCGGAACCAGGTCGCCGCCCAAACGGAACACAGGAAATGGAGATAGTACTCACGCCCGACAGCAGTGGTGAGCCAGGCGGCGACGCCGGCCAGGGAGACGGCGCGGCGGCCGACGCCGTCCGACGCCGGCGGGAGCGCGGCAGCCGTGACGTGGCAGCATCGGCGCCGCCGCGGCCGAGGCGGGGACGGGCAGACGTGAAGCCCGCCGGAGGTGGTGGGGACGAGCGAGGGGGACATCTTTGGAGGAGGCGGCGGAGGGAAGCCGGGAAGCAGTGGTGAGAGCTGCTAGGAACGGCCCGCGACGGCGCGAGGCAATGCTGCTTGCGGCGGGCAGCGACCGCCGTTGCTTGGATCGGCCTCGGCGTTTCGAGCGACGCGATGACACGGCAGGAGCCACTCGTTCTGTCGTTCAGTTCCGCCGCAGCCAATTCCGGCGCAGGGCCCGCCGCGCAGGAACGTGTCGACGTGGGGTCTCTGTTGCCAGTAGCGGGGACACGTTTTGCGGTGTCCGTGTGATGAACGGGAGAAATCCTACACGGGTCTGTTTGTGCAGCACTCGAAGATTGACAGAAAATGAACAGTCCTGACAAGTCGCAAGGGATCCGCACTCTCAAAATCTTCTCCTTCCTTCATTGTTATGTTTCCAATCATTTGCATATTGTTTGTTCTTCACCATTCAACAAAAGTGATGGGGAGGCTGTCCAAATACTTGCGATTCTTTGTTTGGCTCACTTGGATCCCCAGAGTCGACGCAGAGCTATGCGACCAACTAATAATTACAGTACACGTTAATCGGACATGTAAGCAACATCTACACAGCATTCTTGGACACATCCAGTATTTCGTAGTAGTGCTCCCTCTGTACCTGCACGTGTGCGAGTGGAACACCGGTTCTGATTGATCAAACCGTAGGGATCGAGAGCGCGGCAGCAGAATTAGGTAACTTTGCGGATGGGAGAGGTCAATCATGCAGGTTACGGATTACCAGCAAGCTCAGGAATTCCAGTACGCCAAAGCACTTTTTCTTAAGAGAAGACCGTATCAGAAGCAAATTTACATGCGTAGAGCCTGAACAAGCGCACCGGCAGGTCGGTAACACAGTCTGACCTGACGCATCCTCCGGAAGAAGAACCCGAGCCGAGCGAGACCACCATGTCGGCGATCGAGGTAGCTGCATGCTATACATACAAGGATGCCTTACACTTGAGCACGAAGCCGAGCAGCAGCAGCATGGCCATGAGCCCGCCGGAGGACCCCCAGACGCGGTGGATCCAGTAGGGGTCGAACCTCACCACGCGCCTGTCCATGAAGCACGTCACGTTGATGGCCAGGATCAGCACCACCAGCAGCGCCGGCAGCCACAGCGCCGACCCGCCGCCGTCCTCCTCCTCGTCCTCGCTCTCCGCCGCGGGCCTCCGGTCGATGTACAGCGGCGACAGGACGGCCAGGACCGCCACCACGACGCACACCAGCTTCTCCGTGGAGGTCGACCTGCCCATGGCGAGCACTGACCAGCAGCACGCCGTGAAGCCTGCCTCTATGCTCTCTCTCTCAAAGTCTGAAGGCTATGGCGCCTTGGTTTCTTCAGAATATATCTCTGTGCTAGCTGTTTGGCGGCTAAACCGTATCAATCTTGAGACCCAAGGAGAGGAACCTTTCGATGCTATCTATCGCCAGAACGAACTTTTGACTACCCATCGATTCCCATCATGCAAAGGAACATGTTCAGATTGTCCTCCATTATTATCCGCGGATTGGTGGTGGGCGTTGGACTGTGACGTAAAGGAGAGATTCTTCAGAGCTAGTGACCACTGAATCAGATGCCTAGCGGCAAGCAGCTCAACAGCTGACTCTCTCCTCAATGCAGTGTGACGACGGGCCTTGGAGGGATCGAATCGGACGGTTCTGATCATCTTTCTGGAAAGGAAGAAGAGTAAAGTTAGCGCCATGATCGTGTGATCACCATATGAAAAGCTTTATGGTTCTGGAAGCTGCAAAGTTGTGGCCGTTCGAAGTCATAGGTTCCGCAAGATTAGTAGTCCAGAGGGTTTACGAATCCGTACGGCGCCATGAGGCTGCTTACGCGTGTTGGCAGCCTGGCATTAGGGGGAAGCACTGGTAGGGAAGAACAAAGACATATCCGGATTTTGTTGCAGTGGTAGAAGTAGGAGCATCGCTTTTATCTGCTCATTTGCTGTTCGGGGAGTAAACAAGAGTCAAGCTTAAGATTGGTATCCACTGGTATAGTAACCGTCATTGGTTTTTGACATTTATCGCTGTCGGATTGGGTCCGGAACTAACGTAGCCATTAGTTCCGAGTCCAATGGTCAAGGGTTGGAGGAATTTAGTTCGGATTGGGCTCCAACTAAACTTTTAGTCCTAGTTGGTGACCGTTTAGTCCCAGTTAGAAGGTTTCAATCGGGATTAAAGGATCGGTTGGTATTACCAACTGAAATTAAAGGGTCATCATTGGTTACTTTACAAGAAAAATCCCAACTAAAATTATATGTGTGGTGTAGGTGGAGTGATAAGAAAGCTATGCGCAAAGCAAGAGGTCTGAGGTTCGAATTCTGTGGTCTGCAAAGTTTATGTTGACTTGCGACAAGTAACTTTTAACCTGCATACCTCAATTATTGGATTCGGGACTAAAGCAGCCCTGTCCCGTGAAGAAACCAGGATTAAAAAGAGTCGTGGATCGTGACTAAAGGTCTATAATTAGTGATCCAATTCTAGTTGGTTTCTTTTGAAATAGGAAGTAGTAAAGTGTGGGATGCACATAAGGAGTTACTCAAAAGAAAGTGGATGTGTATCGAGGGTCCCACAAACTTAGCATTTCGTAGAAAGTACATCAGTAAGGTCCGTTTGGTTCCGAAAGGCTAAAGTTTAGTCCTGTCACATCAGAAAATTTTGCTATTTAGGAGTATTAAATAAAATCTATTTATAGAACCTTTTGCACAGATGAGTGCTCATTCGCGAGGCGAATTTAATGAGCTAACAAATGTATGATTTGCTACAGTGATGCTACAACAACCATCCGCTAATTATGGATTAATATACCTCGTTAGATTCGTCTCGCGAATTAGTCTAGAATTCTGCAATTAGTTTTTATAATTAAACTTTATTTAATACTGGTAAATGGTAAGATTCTTTTTGATATGACAGAGCTAAAATTTAGTTATGTAGAATCAAACATCCCCTGGAAGCATCAGGTAGACGCAAGCTGAGAGGTGAGGTTACGTGAAGTCCGGAAGTATTTGTGTGCTAGAGAGATTTTGATACTGAACTACGTGAGGTCGTCCTGGGGTGAGCTGATTCCCAACGTCACACCGACAGCTCCAGTGGCAACAAGAAAATCCACATTTGTTCTTGTTTGAATATACTAGCGTTTTTTATTTCAAAAAACATTTGCTGATGTCTATTTTGCCGAATTTGACGGTGGATTCTGGCAAGCGGCATTTAGTTTGGTAACGAACATTGGCGTGATATGCTTTAGCTATCTAGAACTTCGATCATCTCCTTGGCAATGTTTGTACAAACCATGCTGGTCGAATTGCTGACTAAAAATTGCCAGTATGAAACTCTGGTAAGTTTTGGCAATCAACTTTGTAAGTTGAAAACTTTTCTGGCGCGGATGCACTGCAACACGTGAACAATCATCATATGGAGAAATTTATCCATAGCCGATAACATGGTCCACCGTCCATCCTGTAGCCCGCCCAATCATGTAGCCAGCCTACAGCCTAGACGTATGGAAGGCGGCGGGACCATCGTGACTGGACTTGCATTGCCGCGTGCGGGACCTCCCTGTATGGAAGTGGCCATCCGCCACCGGCGAAACACGACCAGCAAACCACATCGCTTCAGGCCCACAGAACAGCCGAGGCGGATAGACGAAAAAGAAAAGAAAAATCATACTAGTGGGGCCGGGACGCAAGGCGGGTAGACCACGCCGCACGCCTGCTTGAGCCTCGCCGCGCTCCGGCATTTCTCCCCTCCCTCCCGCCGCTCCACCCGCCCCTGCCGCCGCCGACCCACCCGCCTCCTGCCTCTCGTCTCGTGGACTCCGCGCCTGCTGCTGCCTCCACACGTCTTCCGCGCGGGGGCTGCTGCCGCGACCATGGCCACCGGCGCCGTCACGCCGCCGCCGCCGCCGCTGGCCGCCGCGCGGCGCGGCATCCGTGGCCGGGTGGCCCTCCACCGGCGACTCGCCGCCTCTCCTATGTGAGCACTTCCTTCCGTTATTGTTTTGGCTCGTTTAATTCGGTCTCTGGTTCCGGTTGCTAGAGGAATTTCGTGGTTCTAGTTGCTGCTGATTGCGGCGGAGGGAAGGGGAGAATCCTGTCGGTCGAGGAAGTAGGGAATCAGGAGAACTTCATGGCGCTATTGAGTATTGAATAGATAGGTTGCATCCTGCAGACTAGATTCCGTGACTAGAACGACCAACTAATAAGTCCAATGCAGGATCACACTGTTATTACTATCCTTCCTTTTCGGGAAATCTGGCTGGTACTCGTTTATTGTGCTGATTCTGATGACACGTGTTCCTTTAACCAGAGGCGAAAACCTAAATATGCTGTGGTACTCTTTTTTTTTGCAAAAAAAGGAAAAAAGAAAATGCGATAAAGATGTACACTGTGGTTCTAAATATAGAAAATGAAGAGAAAAAGATGCAGCATAGCTTTTATAAGGTCTTGTATGTATAGAATATACTGATGGTCTTATGTGTTTTTGGTGATACTTATGACTAATTGCTATGGTGAAGTTAGAATGGGATACTCAACATTAGGACCTATAATTGAACTTATTAGGTTCCATTGAAGCCAAGTTTTCAGCGAATATGTCCTTGCTTTTCAGTTATGGAGCTAGCGCTGAGCATAACTTCATGCTTAGATCTTATGCCTGTTGTTCCTTTATTTTCATGCACAGTCATTTTTTTCTCCCAGGAAAGATGAATCTGTGATTTCCACAAATGGTGGAAATGAGGAAATGGTCACTGATAGCCTCAATGTTGCCAGAGGGTTGTCTCACCCAGGGCTTTCATCAAGTTTATCCAACAAGGCATCATTGGTCCCAACCCCTTTGCTTCCCACCGAGCCATCTGATCTCTGGTTCAATCGTCTTCGACCCTCAATTGATGAAAGTGATTGCAAATACAAAAGATTATTTGGCTGCTATGTTGCTCGTGAGGCTGTAATTGATGAGGAATACTGGGTATTACTCTTTCTGGAACATATTAGACATTGGTTCTGGTAGCAGACATAGCTTCCACATGTACTTGTATTGGGCTGATTGCTAACTGTTGATTACTAATGATAGTGACTGTTAGCTTTTTGTGGCTTGCATAAGGCCACCTTTTATTCAGTGGCATAGAATTATAATTTACTCTACCACTATGCCTTACAAGTTACATCCCTCCATACTAATGATTGATAGATTGCTGCATGGTTGCGAGCAGAAGATCACTATGAAGATCAGTCAGGCAACCGGTAACTCTTCTACTTTTAAGACAAAAATGTTGCATTCTCTTCCTTATTGTTTGTAGTACTGCATATGTTTACTGTTAGCATGGTCCTTGCAGCTACTTTATCATTATTTTTGTTTTCCTGCAGCTATGTCGAAAGCTTTAAAAGAAAGTTTGCATCACAGGTACTTGTGTAAACAACTTAGCCATCATTTACATGCTTAAACAGAAATTGTACACCTTCTTTCTAAAAAGTGAATATTAGGAAATTATAATGACATCTTATAAATTGTTCTAATTAATTTGTCACATTCTGATCATTCAATAGTTTCTTGTTCACATGCCGTCATCTCATTGCAGGAATTTCATGCATTAAAGAAGCGATGCAGCAAACAGCATGGAGAAAAGTATATATGTTTTGTCGCGGTATGAGATAAAAAGCTCTGTTTGATTTGTTCATCAAATTGACTCTCTTACAATTGGCTAATGATTCATGAATGCTTCGTTTTGCAATTGTTTCAATTTACATTCCATTAAAGCCGTTTTACTGATATTTTCGTCACTTTTTACAGCTGAAATCTTGGTGTCCTATGGTTAATATTGCAGGTAAAGAATGATGACCTCAGGCGAACTGTCCTGAATAGCGTTGTTGGTACCTTAGATGTATGTGTAAGGCATCCTCTACATGGGGAGAAATTTCCTGAGGTAGGGTATAATAGCATCTTTTCTATGTTTTTTTTTCTGCTGCTCTGCTTTGGAAGTTACATCTAGAAGTTATTCACAGGAGCCTGGAAGGTCGTCTCTTCACTGTAGAATCTATCAGCCGGATCAGCCAAAATTTGGGTATTTAACTAATGTATGCGTTGCTAAATATGCAAGGCGTCAAGGGATCGCGAGTAACATGTTGTTATTGGCCATTGATGCTGCAAGAATCAATGGTAAAACAATGAGCCGTTCTGGAATAGCATGTCTCAGATGATAATGCATGATCCACTGATATCTCAACCTTATCGCAGGTGCTGAAAATATTTACATTCATGTGCATAAACATAACTTACCAGCGTGGAGGCTCTATAATCAGATAGGATTCAAGGTATATGCCTTGTTTGTTGTTTCTTGAATCCTGTTTTTTTTTTCTAAAGTTACAGAAGTCTAAATTGAATAACACCTATGGTGTTTACTTATAGATGGTTGACCAGGATGGTGCCCGTCGTTCATCAGATCTGTGCTTACTCTCCTTCGGTTCATAGAGCTAGCTGACTAGGATAGGAATAGAAGGGACATGCTCCCTCGTTCCATCTCCCTGTGCAGAGAAATGTCACCAGTCCTCAGCGATTTGGAAAAGCAAGAGGGTGTGTGCCAAGGAATACCTTTACAATCTTGTACATGAAAGTTGTTTTCATAAGTTTGTGAGTTTTGAGGTTGTCACTAGATCGGTGACAGTTCTGATGCCCCGGAATGTTGTGGTATCTGAATGCTTCAAAAGCTTGTGTCATTGTATAGTTTGTGAAGCCTGCAAGTGTTTGTTATTTGTTGCCGCGATTCTGCAATGAAAATACCTATGCTCTTGTTGCTGATGATACAACTGTCAAGTAATTGAGTACCAAATGGACATCAGTGACTTGCACCGCTGAGGATGTGAGATGTGATGTTTGCTACTTTGCTGGAGCCTGGAGATGTGCGGAGTTCTAGGGTGCGTTTGGCCGGGCTCTCGGTGGCTTCGGCTCCTCCTGACAGCACCACTGTGCCGTTAGAGAAGCCGGAGCCAGAGTTCCAGGGCGGAGGCTCCTCTGCCGGAGGTGAGGGGGTTGGGGGGGAAGCTCCGTGCTACAGTGTTGCTATAGTATTGTGGTAGATGGAGCTGCGCTAAATGGGCTTCTAATATAGTGGTAGAATACCACACAACAATCAGGCGACCAGGTGGCTGAAATTAATTAGCCCTATACAACGGTCTACTTATACCTTTATTTTTCTGAAAAATCACAAATTGGAAACGAATATCGTACTCCTGAAGAAGAACGACTTGCTCCAAGCGATATTACTCTATTATGCGTGTTTTTTTTTACTATACACGGCTGAGCAGCACGAGAGTTATCTCCAGCTCGGACTCGGACCCGGAACCGGACCGACCCAACCAGACCCGCCCCACGTGAACGAGACGAGAAGGCGTGTCGCCGGCGGAAGGCGACCCGACCCAACACAACCCAGCCATGTCGGCGCGTGACCGCGAGACGGCCGAGGCGCTGGTGCGCCTCGCCGCCTCGCTGGACGGGGCGGTGCTCGGCCTCGGCACGGCGGCCGTCGCAGTCGCGTCGTGGGTCAAGTACCTCGCCGTCTCGGGGCAGGTGCGCCTCGTCGCCTCCGCGGCGGCGTCCTCCATCGCCGACCTCCGCTCCCTCCTCCCTGGCAGCGGCGGCGAGCCGCGGCTCGCGGCGGTGCGGGGCTACGTGCGCCCCAAACCGGGGGGCATGATCCTCCGCCCCCCGTTCTCCGGGGAGCACGGCGTCATCACCAAGCACACCCAGATGGTGAGTCGCGCCGTTGCATCCATCGATCAGAGTTTATGCTAGCCTCAGGCAGTAAGTATGCTTATGCACTAATTTCGTTTGAGTCTTAGGAAGCCTTCAAGGATTGGGTGCTTATTGATGGCTTCGTGGATAATAAGCCGGTGTATGGGGCATTTTGGCCATTGGAGCAGTCGGGATACTCTATTTACTGTAAATTCTGCTGCGTGAATTAGGTAGAGGTCTCGAATTGCTGAACAAATCCTAAATACAGAGACCCTCTGTTCGCGACGCTATTAGCTTTGGTTACTATTAGCTGTAGTTTCCAGGAGTTAGAAGCTAAGTAGTTGGGACTTATGAGTTTTACAATTACCATCTGCGGGAATGGGTACTTTGCCTAGTATTTGCTAATTTTATAGTTCCCAAATTGGCATGTATGTCCTAGTTTCTGTGATTTAAGAATCATTAAGAAAGCTTTAAGAACACCAAATCTTTATATGTGTTGAAGTATCTGAGGTTTAAAGTTTGTTTGTTAAAAAAAAACATTGAGAAGAATACTTAGTTTTTTTTCCTTTGTTATTTTAAACACACAGATTTGCCTCTTATTATTCTTCTATTTGGTGTCTAATTGGTATTATGTGATCTTGTACTTATGTAGTGCTTGTTCACGGAATGGAGAGGAATCTTTGGATGGACCTTTGATCTGCATGCTCTTCTTTTCAGATCATGGAAGGAGCAGATTGTAACATCTTTTAGAACGGTATTCCATCTACACTCATGTACTGTTATTAGTAGGGATACTTTTACCTCAATTTTGACAATGCTTCTATTTTCGCAAGGTTCCGTTTGTTCTTGCTAGTTCTGAGATTGGAAACCCTATTGGGATAGTTCATATCAATGTAGAGAAGGCGGATCAACCATTACCTCTTACAACTGTGTTTCATAAACTTATCCCAATTGAGACGACTCCTTACACATTGTTTCAAACTATAATTGGCAATGGCTATCCCGTAAGTTCTCTCGATGCTACAATGACAACAGATATTGGTTATGCAATACTCAGGCCTGGAATATATCTCATAAGCTGTCTCATTGTTTGTTCTATAGATTGCATTATTGGATGAAGAAAAAATACTACCTATCGGAAAGGAGCTTACAGCAATAGGACTATGTCGAGCAAAGGATGAAGGAAGTGTTGAGATCAGCTCGTGCCCAGATCTCCCCTTTTTCTTGTAAGATGTTATGTGACCATATGTTTTCGTATTCTTTCTTTCTTGATGATGCCAAGCACCATGTGGATATTTAAGACGGACATGCACAATATGGCATTCCCATGGTGCAGTTCCAAGCTTTTTAACGCTTTGCCTTTACTCAGATCTGAGCTGACCAAGGATGAGATGCAAGCTGAGCTGGCTTCGCGTGCTAGGATACTCTTTTGGGGTAGTATTGTTTTGGGAACCTTGTCTGTTTGCCTAGTGGGCCGTGCCATTTACAGGTATCTGTCGTGAATTGTGTGAACCAATGTACTGAGATACTTCGAAAATTCTTGTGTCCATCTATCAAATTATGTCATTTTCTCTATTTAATTCTAGAGAATCCTTTTGAGTGATTTTGGTTTTTGCAGTCCTATGTGTCTGATAATTTGAAGTTTGTAACGTTGCAGGGGCTGGAAGAGAATCAAACTGCGGAGAGAGGCTAGGCAAGCACAACAGTTATTTGAGGAGGCTGAAGACGCTATTCAAGAAGGTGACTCCAGTGACGAAGAAGTAGGGGACGGGCAGCTATGTGTTGTGTGCTTAAGGAGGAGAAGGAAAGCAGCTTTTATTCCTTGTGGGCATCTCGTCTGCTGTTGCAATTGTGCATTAAGAATGGAACGTGAGGCTGAACCATTGTGCCCGATGTGTCGGCAGGACATTAGATACATGATGAGGATTTATGACTCTTGAGGTACGTGTAAGACTTCCTTTGGTATATTGAAGAGGGTGGCTTTTTCTTTTTATCTTAGTGATTTCTTCTTTACATAAATTACAACATACTATTGGGACCGATACACTGAATAAAATTGTACCTCGTATTGTTTTGTTGCATCAAGTACGGATAGATTTGATTCCGGACATGAAAACTGAACTTTACAAGGTAATGTGACATGTGGACTAAATTGTGTTTGCTTCAACTGGCAGAAAATGCTAACACCTCTTCAATCTAGGAACAGTTTGTATTAAGTAAGTAAATACCTTGCAACTGTCTTGAATAGTGTGGTTGTTGCTGTGATTGTTCAAATTTTGGTAATGGCTGCACATGCAGTGCTTGTACTGTGGATAACCCTGAGTCATTGTGTTTTGGGAAAAGTCCATTGTACTCCCCTCAACAATTCACTCTGTCCACTTAACCCCCTGAACAAAATTTAGGCTCAATTTACTTCCCCAAACTATTCGAATTGGTCCAATTTACCCCCTACTGAGATTTCTCTCTTTTATTTCTCCGCATACAAGTGGAATTTGAACTTCAAATTTTGCAATGTAATTTATAATATGATGCTCTATGCTAGAAAAATACATTATGATTTTTTCATGAATATTTTTTATGCAGAATTGTATTTTTGTGATAAATTTCGTGTTAAATGTTTCCAACTTATGAAAATACAACAACAACAACAACAACAACAACTTAGCCTTTTGTCCCAAGCAAGTTGGGGTAGGCTAGAGATGAAACCCACAGAAAGCAAGAATAAGAAACACAAAAAGGGCACAAGCTAAAGGAAGAGTTAGGGGTTAAACAAAAAGTAACAAAGGTCACGGTTCAGGTACGTTAATTGCTAATCTCCAAGCGCTCCTATCCATAGCTAATTCCTTAGTGGTTATGAAAATAACCATGAAAATTTCTTAATGTATTTTTTTAACATAGGGCATCATGTTCTCTACCCACTCATAAAATTTGAACTTAAAATTCAATTTGTATGCGGAGGAAAAAAAAAGAAAATTAGCATTAGGGGGTAGATTGTACTAACTGGAATTGTTGGGGGAGTAAATTAAGCCTAAATTTTCCTTAGGGGGTTAAGCAGACAAAGTGAACTGTTGAAGGGAGTAAAATGGACTTTTTCCTTGTGTTTTTAATCTCTTCATGGATGGAATACATATTCCTATCCAGTTTGGCTGATTTACATTCCTATCCAGTTTGGCTGATTTACATTCCTATCCAATTTGGCTGATTTACAAAAAAAAACTAAGTATCATATGCAACAAATATTGGAGTTAGGCGTTAGGAGCTAATTCGTTTGTTCTAATTATTGCAGGTCCCTTTGCTGATAAAATCTCTGACACTGGCAGGTCCTTTTTACTTGCTGTGCCTGCAAACATGAGGAGCACAACTGCTTATTCTCCTGGAAATTTTCCTAGTCTAGACTACTACCTAACCGGCTGCCATGGATTTGTGAATATATAATGTCTTAACCCTCCCAAGTTATGTTCTTGGTCGCGTGGGACTCGAGCTTAGCTGAACTATCCGAGAATTGCATGTCTTTTTGTTTGCATTGCACATATGTTTGCCCATCATGTAAACATTGAGTTAGCTGTAAAGATAAGGCTATAAATTTTCTGTCGTCTGATCTTCACGTCTTTTGGTGTGAAGTGTGTGGGTTGCAAAAATTTATGCTGCTCGTTCTTGATGGATGCAATACCGTCGCAGCTCTACGGCAATGCCGAATGGTTGCGGCGGCTTGTCACCAACTGGTCCGCCGGAGCCATGCCGCGAATAACATTGCCGGAGCCTGTCTCTTGGCAAACGTCTTAGTGAACACAACTTTTAGTTTCGTAATTACTGTTTGAAATTTTCGTCTGGAGCATGAACTCCAAACCAAAAATGCCGAAGTCTGCTAAAGGATCCTTGTTTTCCGTGTAAGCTGAAGTATTTGGAACTCTGAAGTTGGGAAAAAAAACGAGCATTTAGATGTCAGACTCAGATAATGTGTCATCAGTGAGACAGCGAGCTACAGCTACAGTACAGACATTTGTGTTTCGCTGGATCTGGCTGCCGCCGCCGTGCATCCCCGGAGGCGAGCAGAATCGGCGTAGTTTAAATATTTAAACTAAAGAGAGTTGGAGGTGCCTCAGAGGATCTGCACTTCTGGAGGCAGCAGACCATCTACTCCGTATAAAAAAAAGGGAAACAGGTGGCCAGGCAAAGCTGCAGACGTCATCTACAAGCCTAGATTAGCGAACTTTCTTTTTTGAGTTGTTTGCTCCGTGGCTGCTTTAAAATTTTGAACGGCGGAAACCAAAGAGAAGCCAAAGGAAGCACGGGGAACTGCAGAGAAGAGACAGTATAAATCATCGGCTCCACTCCCGGCGCCAACTTAGCCGTTGCTCCAGTCCTTGGCTTCACCCCGCTCAACGGTCACCGCCTCCCGCTCTGTATTTAAACCTCACCACGCGCCACGCGCCACCCTGCTCTGCTCAACCCAGCAACACCTCGCCCGCTCGATCACTGTCGCAAGGAGAACAAGCACCGCACCGCGCGAGTCAGAACTCAGAAGGCAATGGCGTCGGCCACCGGCAGCTCGAGCCTGCGGAGCAGCTGCTCCCTCCCCAACCTCCTAGTCTGGCTCCTCAACCTCTCCCTCCTCGCCCTCGCCACCGCCGCGGTCGGCCCGGTCTTCCTCCTCCGCCCGCGCCCGACGCCCTTCGGCTGGGCGCTCGTCTCCGTGCACGCCGCCACGCTGCTCTCGGCGCTCGCCGCGCTCTGCGCGCAGCTCACCCACCTCTGCCTCGCCGGCCACGCCGCGCTCGCGCTCGCCGCGATGTCCGGCCACGCGCTGGCCTCCGCCGCCTTCTTCCTCCGCCGCGACCGCAGCCTCGCGCTCCTGGGGTCCGCCAGGGACCGCCGGGAGCAGCTCGTGCTGGCGTTCCTGGAGGAGGTGCTGCTGCTGGGCATGTTCCTGGCGCAGGCCGTGGCGCTGGCGGCCGCGTGCGTGGTACGCCGGCGGTGGGCGCGGGAGTACCAGGCCGCCGAGACGGAGAAGGCGGCCGTGGCGAGGAAGAGGGGGAGGAAGATGGCGCGGGTGCAGGCGGAGTCGGCGGCCGCCGCGGAGGCCGGGGTGAAGGCCGTCGACGAGAAGGTGATGCGGAGCAGCAGCGGCAAGAAGGTGCACTGGGCCAACAACGATGGATTCGAGGAGTGCTAGAAGAACAAGGCAGTTTGGACACAAGAAAGTAGAAGAATCAGTAATAATCTCCTGTGTTATGGTTCAGAGATATGATGGCCATTATAGTGTGGCCAGAGTCATCTCGAGTTGCTATTTGTTCCTTGCATTGGGGCTATTACAGTGTGTACTAGTATGAGAGTAGTTCTGTTCACTGAACTTTCTTCAATGTGTGTGACTGTGAAATAAAGCTTAGCTCGTTGCACACTGCTAGACCATGAATCATGCATTCATACGCACGCCCCAACGATCTCAGCCAGTAATCAATAATCCACTTTGTTTACAAACAGGCCCTTACAAACAACAC